>NC_080570.1:25821333-26158000 GCF_030247185.1 Malaya genurostris
ATTTTGAAAAAAACCATTTCAACAATTTTCGAAAATCTAATATCAGGTTTCGTTTTCGAAATAAAAGAAAATTATAACTGTTTTTAAAAACCACTGTTTCGGGAGCGGAGCAATTGAACCAAATTTAGCAAAATTCGAACGAAACAAGGTCCTTTCTTTAAAATTTTGCATTTTTGCAATTTAAAAAACTCTACTTCCGATGGAATCGCTCTTTAGTAAAGTGAAATCCGATTCTTTACGGTTAGCATCGCTAGTCATGAATTAGACGCCTAATGAAACGCATTGTGTTTTACTTGGCTATTGTGTTCAGTGTGAATTTTATTTCTTAGTTAAATCTATCCGTTTTGTGGTTTTCTATCCAGTGTGGATCCTGCGTGGTTAGGTCGAATGGTATTTGTTCATCTCTTTACCCTTAAACACCCTCGTTGTTGGACCGGCTGCACTCAACCAAAGCAGGATCGGTCAGCTGATGGGTTTGAATTTCGTTCGAGTTCTGCTCCAATGCAATTAAATGTGTCACAATTTCGTCTTGATTCAAGACGTACCCAGATTGGATACTTGATACAATTAGAGGAAGCTCTTGATGTGCCTCATAGGGCAAAATAGATTATATGTTTTAGTTTTTAGTGTAGTGCACAATTTACCGAACTATTGAACTATTTGATTATGAAGCAAGCAATAATTGAATGTGATAGAGCTAAAATAGGTAAATTACTTTACTGGGAGTTGGAGGTCCTTCCAGTGTATTCACACATGGTAGTCTCCATGAAGCCCCCCGGGTGGTCGTCTACCATCGGAGGCAACCGGCTGCGATGTGATCTGAATTTGTCCTATCGCTCTATCTCCATCTTTATCTTTCCATTGCAGCTCTGTTCGCAGCGGTTGAACATGGGCACCTGGAGAAGGCCCGGACAATTCTCGAGAGCACCGATGTGGACGTCAACAGTTTGAACAGTGATGGCCTGTCCCCCCTGGACGTTGCAGTTCTGAGTAATAATCGTTCGATGACGAAGATGCTGCTGCAGCAGGGGGCCATCGAGAATGCACACACCAGTAAGTACATTTGCTTGTTGGAAGTACGGTACACGACATTAACATCACAGATACAGACCAAGGGTGCACGCCTCGTTCGGTGGTTGTTGCGTTTCGTATAACAGACAGCTTCGTTCTTCGTTAGCAGGCAACGTATTTGTCACAAGCACTAACTTCGTACGTCATCGAGGCCAATAGGATGACTGCTCAAATTTCCCAAGAGAATAATTAGTTTTTAATTAAATTTGATAATTAAATACATCTCAAGCCTCACGACCATCTGCAGCTCTAGGATGCTGACGAGCTCGAGGATGCTAAATTAAGAACAAAGATGCCCTTGCCTAATAGATGCCCGCGGAACAGCTACTTAAAATATAAATAAAAAATGCAAAACTCTCACTTCTATCTTTTGTTTTTTTTACTCCCCCTCCACTCCACATCGGCGGCCAATTAGTTCAAGCGGCCAACAACAACGTCGGGCTGCATCTGAACAATCTGCTCTGCGAAGCGGAATCCACCATCCACGAGCTGGGGAACTTCGAATCAGGTCAGCCCGGACAGGGCAGCGGTGGAATCGGTGGAACCAGTGGCAAGACGACCTTCTCCAATATTATCGGTAAGTGTGAAGGCTTCTTCTTCTTCTTCTTATTCGATACAGGTCCATTTGGAAGGAACAAAGAAACCTACTTTAGAGTATGGTGTCAAGAGAAGCATCTGACAGTGGGTTGGTTCTTACGAAAAACGTCAGCTTGCCCTATTGGAAGCGATTTTAACGACGACAGGATCATGTTCGAAACGGTTAGATCAAAGAATAACTTCTACTGTAGGGTTATGCGAAAGGTTTCTATTTGAAAAAGTTAATTACTTCAAGTACGAACCTTAGCACAAGTAGCGGAAGGGGTTTGCGTACTATTTTTTTACTATACTTAGGATGGCAATTTTCGGTATTTAATTAATTAGTTTGCGCTAGCAGTGTAGATGCAAGCGAAAAACTCTTCAAGTGTGCTCTAGACAATCATAAATCCAATAATTAAAATATTATCGGCTGAGAACCTTATTTTAATATTTAGTTAAAATTTGACAGTTAAGCAGTTATTTTGCCGCTATCAAAAATAACAGATCGGCTGAAAAGTTCGTATCGTTTCTATGAGAGGGCGCCACTAGAATTGAATCCATACCATTTTCAGTTAGTACCAACCTTCAAAAGATACGTGTATAAATTTGACAGCTGTCTGATTATTAGTTTGTGAGATATTGCATTTTGAGTGAAGCTACTTTTGTTATTGTGAAAAAAATGGAAAAAAAGGAATTTCGTGTGTTGATGAAACACTACAAATGGCTTGATGAGTGTTATCCAGACTCTGCACCGGGCGAAGCAACAATTCGTAAATGGTTTGCAAAATTTCATACTGGTCATATGAGTACCGAAGACGATGAACGCAGTGGACGTCCAAAAGAGGCTGTTACCGATGAAAACGTGAAAAAAAATCCACAAAATGATTTTCAATGACCGTAAAGTGAAGTTGATCGAGATAGCTGACACCCTAAAGATATCAAAGGAACGTGTTGGGCATATTATTCACGAATATTTGGATATGAGAAAGCTTTGTGCAAAATGGGTGCCGCGTGAGCTCACAATCGATCAAAAACAATAACGAATTGAAATAAAACCGATTTTTTTCGTCGATATTTAACAATGGACGAAACATGGCTCCATCACTTCACTCCGGAGTCCAATCGACAGTCAGAGTGGACTGCACGCGATGAACCGAACCCAAAGCGTGGAAAGACTCAACAATCGGCCGGTAAGGTTATGGCGTCTGTATTTTGGGATTCGCATGGTATAATTTTCATCGACTGCCTCGAAAAGGGAAAAACCATCAACAGTGACTATTATTAGCGTTATTAGAGCGTTTGAAGGACGAAATTTAAAAAAAAACGGCCTCATTTGAAGAAGAAAAAAGTTTTGTTTCATCATTTTTTTTTTCATCAAGACAATGCACCGTGTCACAAGTCGATGAAAACCATGCTGAAATTGAACGAATTGGGCTTCGAATTGTTCCCTCATCCACCGTATTCTCCAGATTTGGCCCCCAGTGACTTTTTCCTGTTCTCAGACCTCAAGAGAATGCTCGCTGGTAAAAAATTTAGAAGCAATGAAGAGGTAATCGCTGAAACTGAGGCCTATTTTGAGGCAAAGGACAAATCGTACTACAAAAATGGTATCGAAAAGTTGGAAGATCGCTATAATCGCTGTATCGCCTCTGATGGCAATTATGTTGAATGATAAAAATGAATTTTGGCAAAAAATGTAAGTTTCTATTAAACGATACGAACTTTTCAGCCTTTTTTATTTATCAGGTCGCTCTTTAATGCCAGCGTGCATGTAAGGAGTGTATCGAAAATAAGCTATCCACAAATGTTTCTTTCAAATTGTGATAAAAAATGATATTTTCTTCAAACTAAAAATTGATCCTTTATTGTACGAGGTTAAACTTGAGCATAATGAAAACCGGATGAAATTTAAGTTATTTTCCTTCACGAATTTTCGAACTTTTGATCGAACGCTCTCTATCAATTTCCGGACAAGTGATGCATCGCATTTTTTGGACGCTTGAGCCCAAATTTTTTTTGAACTCCTGCATGTTCCCAGCTGCCTTACCAGTCTTCTTGAAGACCCTCTTCACGATTGCCCAGTAACATTCGATGGGTCGAAGCTGAGGGCAATTTGGTGGATTTGGTGTATTTTTCTCAACGAAATTTATACCCTTTTCCGCAAGCCAATTGAGAGTGGTTCTGGCATAGTGAGCCGACGCTAAATCCGGCCAAAACAGTGGAGGTGTCTATGCTTCTTATATAAAGGCAGCAATCTCTTCTGGAGACACTCAGACCGATAGATTTCTGCATTTAGTGTAAAAACTAGTTGACTTCAAACCACAGGAACATATTGCTTGCCATACCAGTACCTTTCGACCGAATTTCTCCACTTGAATCGACCTGTCCGCAAAGTTCACATCCTCCCCAACGACGACAGTAAAGTATTGTGGACCTGGAAGGGTTTTTGAGTTCTCCTCTACATAAGTCTCAAAACGCAATCTGGACACTGCAAAATACGCGAAAATAATTTCCGTACCCTTGTTACTGCTCGCTTCATCTGTTCTACACTTTGTTTCGAGATTTTCTGCTTCTTGTAGGTTGATATCGCCTCTTGATACGCTGGATCCTTCCGACACTCGTTCCTGTTTTTTTGCCAAATCAAGTATTGACATTGATTTGTTTTTCATGATTGGAGATACTACTTTCTGGTCCAGTTTTGGGTTGGAAGAACCGGGTTTTCTGCCTCTTCCTGGTAGCTCATCCAAAGAATAGTGTTCCCCAAACTTATTAATGATGGTTTTAACACTGGCATGATGAATTCCATACCGCTTCGCTAATTTTCGCATAGTAGTACCCTTCTCACTTAGCCATGTGTCCAGAACCTTAATTTTCACTTCCTTTTCAATACGTGACATTTTGAAAACGCAAAATTTCAACCGCCCAAACAAATAAACAAACGAAAGCTGACAGCATGCTGTTGTGATCTGAGCATAAAAACCTACACAAATACATGCGTACAACACAAATGTATGTGGATAGCTTATTTTTGATACACTCCTTAATTCTTCGCAGGTGTTCAGCGACATAGCAAAGTACCGACCGACAATTTCTTCTTTCCCATTTGATAGCCTACTTCTTCCGCTACATTTGTAAAGTGTCGTGGAATATTTATCACATCGATCCGAAAACTTTCCAACGTTTGAAGATGTTGCTTTCAAATCTTACGATAGCCGAGTGTTTGCAAAGGGTAAATTAAATTTTCACAGTATTGCCAACAAAACAAAACATTCCGTGTTAGTCTAACATCAAGTTTAACGTGTACAGACCAGACACATTCTCCGGACTCATCCCAGTAAGTATTTTTGCGGCAGCGGTGGCATGTTAGCGAGGAGCATACGGCAAACGAATTTTAATTGCTTTTCTTAAAACAACAGTAGGCGTTCTCAGTTTACAATTGTTCCGTCTACTCGTCCACAGGGGGATACAGCATTCCGGGGATCCGCCAACATCCGTTGGACAAAGTTTTCTGTCCCAAACTTTTTTTTTCCTTCCTTTGTTTACTGTCTGTAGATGCTTAATCTCGGAGTCATCCGTTACGCTTCTGGTAGTAGCCGAACCGAATCCGTCTCGGGCGGTGATTGGCTGCAAATCAAACACAGAACATGGTGATTTAATGAAGTTTTTCATTTCACATGATTTAGTAGCTAAGGAAAAGAAAATTTCAGAACATAAATGAATTGATACGATCAATTTACATTTGCATTCAATATATTTTCAACCGAATACGATTCAAATGATTACTTCACGACAATCAAAGCAAACTCAAGTGTAGAAACACAATAAAAACTAATCCGGATGGATTCTCCGACGAAAGAAACATGTCTATTCTGTCACAGTCCGGTTCAATATAACATAAAATATCATGATTTCGAATACCCAAAAGTTTAGTTGGTTGGTAAACAATGTGCATCATGTCACAATTTCCCGGTTTATCCGATTTCCCCTTATCGCATCACCTATAGATTATAAACACCTTGGTCAAGCTGGCTTGCGGTAAAAGCTTTTTAATTACTGAAAGCTGCTGCTGCTGCTGCTCGAATCCACTCACCATCAAATTTAGATCCGCAACGGTTCTAATGGGAGGCAGGCAGGCAGGTAGGCAGGCCGACAGACGGGAAACCGTGGTGCCACAAAGTTTATTTTTGAAAATTGATTTTCTCTCTTCCATTCTATTCGCTGTACGCCATTTCATAAAACGGTCCCCGGTCCAATTCCATTAAGGGAGATTTACCATGTCGCGGCGCGATTCGTTCGACTTCCATCGAAGCATGCGGTTTGTGCGTTTTGACAAGTGCGTGATTTTATTTTGTTTTGATTTTTATTTGCCGTTCTACTCGGGTGTGTGTCTGCGAAATTCTAAATTTGGTTATCTTAACAATGTTTGATGTACCTGACTGGAGGAAATCCTATCGGACGGAAAATGCAAATCGGATGGTTACAATTTCTTCCGGACATACAACATGAACTTCCAACGGTTCAAAAGAGAGAAGGTCGTTTACCGACAAAGCAGTAAATTTTAATTATATTATATTCGTTAAACTGCTGGAACGCGGCCTCAAATGAGTACATATAAACTACAGTGAAAGCTCCGGGAAAAAAAGCTGTCTAACAGCTGTCAGATAGCCATAGTCAGACTATATTTACCGCCTTCTGGTCTTGTGTTACATCATCATATGTAACGAAATCGTTAAATTTTCATGCTCAAAGTCCCTCTTTTGGATGGTACAAATCGAGAATTATTTGAAAATTTTAAGATTAAAGCTTCATTTTATGTTGTTCGTTATGTCGAAAAGTATTCATCATCAGTACCCGCATCGAGAATGTGGACGAATAAAATCTGGATTTATAAAAAAGCATTTAACCGAACAATCGCCATTTCAATACTAGTGAAATACTTTGCAAAATGCGGTAACATTTTCATCTCAACGAACTCACCAATCGTTCGAACTCAACTATTTACGATAGCATATTGAAGTTGAGCGGGGTTTGATTCAAAATGTTGAGCTTCAAATTTCCTACCTGTCAAATGTATTACGTCTACTACACGGAATAAAAAGTTCCGGGCCTCTCGCAGAAAAGATGTGAATAGTTTTGAACCGTGTATATTTTTATTCAGAACAAGCCTCTAGATGGCTCAATACCAAATTTCATGACAATCTATCCACTAGTGTTTGAATAATAACTGATCGTGTCAGACGAGTTCTAGTTTTCGTGTCCTGATAACCTGAATGCATAAAAGCAACAGTGAAATTGAATGATTTGCGATTTGTCCACCATCCCCGGTATTCTCTAGACTTGACCCCCAGCGACTATTATCGTGTTCCAAACCTAAATAGGTTCTCTCCAGGGAAAGAAATTTTCGGCGGATGTTGAGGTCATTGCAGGAACGGAAGCCTATTTTGAAGCCCTAGACAAACTTTATTTTTTCAAAGGGCAATAATATGTTGGTAGAGTGTATCAAGGGGGTCAAGTGTATCGCTCTAGATGGAGGTTATACTGAAGAAAAGTGCTACTAAACATGTGAAATTAATCGGATTAAATTCTCCGATCGCTCAAAAATTGTCTATCGGTAGCAGCTTAAGCTTCGCTCCTTCCGCGAGAATGCCTGGCTCGTCTGGAGCTGCCGTATAGGGTTCAGAGTCATTTCGCCGAATGCCATTTCGCCGAATACCATTTCTCTGAAAGAGTAATTTCGCCGAATCCTGCAATTGTAATTGGAATTGATTTAAAATAAAGACAAATGAAAAACGATAGCGTTTTGTTGACCTACAATTGTACTTCTGGAATAAAGATTGATACTTGTGTTCTTAAATAACGATTGATCCATGAACATCACAACGGAGTTCCCAAGAAAACTTGTTGTGAAATGTTCAATTCGGCGAAATGACCTATTCAGCGAAACGACTTTCGGCGAAATGACCCGCTCTCGCCGTATAGCGATGTCCATTTTGTTAGGGTACTTCTTCTCCGTTCTATCGGTTGCTAAAACTCCCCGAATCATGAAACTACTTTGCCTTCGGTCTTACTCTTTAGCTTCTGCGGTACTTTACGATCACGACACACCACTCTCGTCTCTCTCCAGAAGTGACAGGATAGTATAGTTGCTGCACAGTTGGGTTTTACACGATTACGGCAGTCGATTCATTCAACTTTGTTTTGCGACTGCAAAATAAAAATTGAAAAATGACGAAAAGGTGCCTGCTAGAAACGTGTTCCATAGTAAAAAGAACTAAAAAGATTGCACTGTATGCGTTTCCAGCATTAAGGAACGATATTTGTATAAACCTGTTTAGTGGGAGGCGACTTGCAATTTTACAATTCAAACGATGAACTTTCAAACTGTAAACAAACCACCGGCGGCTGTCAAAAAACATTCATTCTGTTCATTTTGTGAGATTATGTCATGTTCGGGTAAAACCTAATTCTCGGTCGATTTTTCAGAATGCCATAAGAGCAAGTGACAGTTTCTGTTTGTTTACTTTCTCTTTCGATTATTGTGATGTGATTTCAAAGATTTTCTTGGGTTTCACGGTTCTGTTTGAAAGTCGAATATTATGGGTATCATTTCATGCAAAGAGTTGGATGATAAACGTGGAATCCTCTTTGTAATTGATAGAAGAGAAAGTAAACAAAGAGATACTGTCACTTGCTCTTACAGCCTTCTGAAAAATCAACCGAGAATTGTCATCTTATTCGCTCTAGCAGTAGCAATGTACCATCGAGTGTTTAATAACTTATTTTTTGAAACGATGTTTGAATTCATCTCAATATTCAAAATTGCGATTTGCCGATATTATATATCCGTCAAAAATAGGTAGTTTTAGAACGTACTCGAAGCCTTGAATAGAAATAACCTTCAGTTAAAAATAATATACATTAGACTTCAGCTGAAAAAAGCTATATTGCACGGTTTTATTTTAATCTATAAGTCGGCACTTTGTAGGATTCTGAAATGAAGTAGCTGAAGTTTTCTGGTGTCGACTGGTGTCCGCTCTTTTCCAAAAGTAACCATATTTTGAGCAAGATTCATGAACCAAAAGTCGTGGTTTTCCGGTATCTAGCTCGTCCAGTCAGTTTCAAAAACAATTAATAAATGTTGTTGTTTATACAAATAAAAAATGTTGGAAAAAGAGCATGTAAAGAGTGTTCTCTGGTTTGAGTAAATCGATTCACATATGTTTTTTCTTTTCTCTATAGAAAAGTAATAGAATTGCTGGAAAACCGCTCAATTTTCTCGAAGATGGCTGAACCGATTTCAACAAACTTAGGTTTGTTTGAAAGCTACCTTTTGGACCATTGACCAAGTTCGAAGGTCAAATGGTTGTGACTTCTGGTTCCGGAAATATGATGGTATAACTGACGTAAACGTATAAGTGACGTGAACGTCAAAGCGTGTTGTTTTTTTTATCGCTCAATTTTCTCAGAGATGGCTGAATCGATTTTAGCAAGCTGAGGCTCGTTTGAAAGTTACTAAGGGGTTTTTTGATCAAGTTCGAAGATCAAATGATTGTAATTTCCGGCTCCGGAGATATAATGGCGTAAGTGTCGTAACCGACTAACTAAACTTTTCTCATTAGCTCAAACTTCGAACAAATATTCAACGAATTTCGATAGACTGTGGCTCATTTAAAAACTGCTATTAGGTTATTCGATAAGCTCGCATCACATTTTCCGGTGTAACGGCTTCCACAGGTCTACCCGAGCGTTCCGCGTCATTTGTGTCGGTACGGCCATGTTTAAACTCGGCGAACCACCGACAAATCGTTGCTTTTGATGGACAAGAATCCGGATAACATTTTTCAATCCATTGTTTCGCTTGCACGGTGGTTTTACCCATTAAAAAACAATGTTCTATCAAAACACGAAACTCGGTTTTTTCCATTTTTTAAACAAACTACAAAACGACTTTACTCCAACCTCGATAACTCAGCTGTTTCTGGTCGGATCGACTTAAAATTTTGACCCGTTTCAAGCAAAGGTTAGTACTCTAGAAAGACGTGGTTACTGGTTTACTACGAGCGCCATCTCTGCTTTAGTCTCGGGACTTATTGATCCGTGTGTTACGTGAGCAAGCAAATTCAAATTGTGGTTTTCGCATAACGGTACCACATGCCATTCTGCACGCGTAACTCATCGACCATCTGAAAGCTAGATTTTCGAGAATCCAAGATGGCAAAGTCTAATGATACTATCTTAGTTTTAAGTTAGTCGTTAATTAAGATTACAAAATACCCTTGGCATCTTAGAGCTTAAGCAGTGTGCCTAAAAATTTATTATATTATTGAATAAAAAAAAATAATGGCGAGGTGAGTTTGAATGAAAAAAGTGTGCCCGAATTGAATCATGAGAGTTGTCCACCTAAAGCGTATTGTTTATAACTACCTGGTATATAAGCGGGTATTGAATCGACTTTAAAAACCGGTATCGCAAATGTCCGTAGCAAAGTTTTTGCAATCGCTAAATAATTCTAAGCGGGCGTACATCAACTAAACATGCAACGTGTGGTGCTGGTAAATAATTTTCCTCCTTGATATTTCCCGCTGATATTGAGATACCCTTCAGTCATCTACATCCCTTCTTTTGTGGAAGCCTCGGAAAGTGTGTTGTTTTCCTAAACCGTCGAGAAAATGAGATTTTAATGGACTGTAATTCGAACCACTCGGATCTGTGCAGGAACGACGGTATTGTTACACGCAAAAAGCACCCAGGAAAAAAAACGAAGCAAAATTGCATCCCAAGAAAAATATCAGATGATTGAAATGTGCAGAATGGTTCCCATGTTCCCATTTCGTAGGAACAAAATATTTCAACCGTCGGGAAACCCGACGGTTGAAATATTTTGTTCCTACGAAAGTCGATCATTGGACCTTGCAGGCACTGATACTTGTTTTTCTTTTGCTGTGCGATACTTTTTTTCCCGTCCAGGTGTGGTTTTATTTGCCTAGGAAAGGAAAAAAACAACCTACGCCTCTGTTTGATGTCCCCATCGAGTTGGCGTATGATGAGAAAAGTAAACAACACATCGACAACGACAACAACAAAAACATGATTCCATCCATCACCTCCTAGGTCGGATCACTGCCAAGTGAACGACCAAGACACTCAACAATCGTATGTGTGATATAGTTTTCCACATCGTTGGAATTGAGACTTGTTTGCTACCTATTTGAAGTGTTGTCTCGTGCAGAAAAAATGTGTGAACTACGGCTAGGTCCGAGCTAGATTAAAAAATAAAGTTTATATTTGTTGAGTCCAACTGTCAAACAACGAATTGTGAGCAGAGACAATGTTTGATTGCAAATTTGATTGAATAATCAATTAGTTGTTGGAATTAATGATTATAATGGCATGGCAGAAATAATCAGTTGGGACTCTTCATCTATCAACTGCGAAAATGGGGACGTTTTTCCAGGAATGCCGGCACAACAAACAGAACCCCTAAAAACACGCAAGCTTTTATGTGTTGTGGATTCATGCACTCAGTTTTTTTTTTCTTCTCTTGCTGTTCGAACAAAATCCTGTTGCGGACCACTAGATGACCATTTGAAAACTTTTGTCTCGAATCAAATTACTACTGTTTATCAAATTAGTTAAATCATGGCTATTGTTTTTGTTCCTTTTTTAAATGAGATTGTGTAATGTTAATTTAATGTTCATGTTTTCAACGAAAAATAAGGTTATGTGAATAAAGCACACGATGATATAATTTAATAACTAAACTAACATCATTCAAAATATGTAAGATACGATCATGAATGAAGTAAATCTAGATTTCTTACTGTACGGAGAACATGTCCTAACTACCAGATAGCGGGTTCCTCATAATAACTGGTAATGTGAAAAGATTTGCTATTCGAGTGTGTAAACTCACTTCATTTCTCCACAATCAGATCACCATCTCGATTTTTTAGAGAAGCGCTGTTAAAAATGCCATTGCGGAAAACCTATAATTTTAGAAAATCCTATAATTTTAGAACCCTGAGACAAGGATGGCTTTTATCGTATCAAAGAACGTTCACTGGCAACTCTTCAACGATTGAATCAGTGCTATCAAAAAGAGTTGGAAATCATCGCAACAACAAAAACCCGGCATGGCTCATTTAACATAGAATCGACACCAGTGCGAGAGCGAATTTCTCTCCATGACATTTCTGAGAATCAAAGGTTAGCACGCTGCTGTGGGGATCCTCTCTGAAGCAACAAACGGTCGCTTATACTCGTTTCGCGATCCGATTCTGTATTGGCAGTTGATAATTGCGATAGAATCATTTTATTATTGCCGCTTATTCTAACTATGTGCATATAACCTTTGTGTAAGTTGTGTCTATGAAAATGTCTGTGAATGCTCCACACAAGGGTTTTGGAATATTGCAACCTAGTATGAGAATCATCAAGTTGAATCATCGATTCGATTTTCTGCGATAATTGTCAACTTGCGATTCTCTCTTGGGAAATTCCACACAGCAACGATCATTATCAGACTGTAATTTTTTCTAAGGGCCGTGAAATACTCAGAGTATGAAGTGGAGCGAAGGAATGTAGAAAAATTCTCTCGCGGTTCATGCATTGAGAGACTTGGGTTCTTGTAGCATCTTCTACCGGATTGAACATGTTGCATACAATATAGATAGCAATATAGCAGCTTCTGTCAAATTTTCGGCAATCACCAACACTGCCCTGAGAGCTACGGGTCCAATGTGTATAGAATGAAAACTATTTAGTTTTCGCGTGATAAATATAAATAACGCAATATTTCAGTTTTTTGAAACTTCTAGAAACAGTGAGGAAAACTCAGAACGCTTGCTTGCCTTTTCACTAAGGAGTGTATCGAAAATAAGCTACCCACATACATTTGTGTTGTACGCATGTATTTGTGATGGTTTTTTATGTTCAGATCACAGCATGCTGTGCGTTTGTCTTTCAGCTTTCGTTTGTTTACTAATTTGCAACAATAATTGTCACGTGTTGAGTTTTAAATCGACCATTCCGTTTGCGCATCGTATTTTTCTTGTACTCTCTCGTATATGAGCAAACTGTACCGGGTTGCCAGCATACATTTTATTATTTTGATGAGAAGTTTTATCCAAAGCGAAAAAAATGGCGGATGCATTGAAACTGACTTTGTTTCACAGAAAAATACAAGACTTTATTTTTATCGCGATAACATATATGTTTTTATGTACTAATCGCATCTAAACTTAATTATCTAGACTTTGTCACGGTAGATTTTTGATACAAGCCTTCAAAGCTGAGATATTCGATGAACAAGTAGAGGTATGCATTTCCGAGCGTTCCAATTTTCAGCAGTTCTTCAGTCAGAAAAAAATACAACACGACCGCTAAACTCAATGAATCATTCTGAAAATTCCACAGAATATTCTCAACTAAATTTCGAAGACATTGTCAGGTGGGTTTTTCAATATTCTGCACCGTTTCCAAGAAAATTTTATTTGAAACGGGAAAATTGCTTAAAAAACTACCACTTTACGGTACTGTCCTCAGTTCTTAAGTAATGATTTCTTGTAAAAAAAAATTTTTATGTCTATATTGACTTGCCGAGAACACATATTTTGTGATCCTTCCTCAGACTTTTTGCCCAACTGTTGACTACTTAGAGTTTACTGCCCACTTAAAATAAACTAGCGCCCACAGGTGGGCATTAGGAACCAATTTGGGAATCATTTATGCAGATAATAGGTGCATCAGTCAGGGTACTAACCGTCAACCGATGTTCAGATCGCGAGTTCTAGGTCCATCAGAGAAACAATTTTATCGATTTGCATCCGGAACCTACCACTCCGCATTTCGTTACGAACAGTCGTTTCTCCATTTTTTGAATCATACACCATTGTCTTACCTTTCCTTCACTCATTAGAGTAGCTTTATAAACTAGGCATAGCTCCAGATGAGTTCAGACAGCCGATGCATCGTTCATCGTGAACACTGTTTACTGCACGCACATCAAAGTAAGCAAATGACTAGTGAATCAAAACAACAAAACCTGTAATAGTTGTACTAGTAGGGTACGTACAGATACAGGTTCAAAGGTGTGGTTTAGAAATATGAGCCTTTGGGCACTTTCCGACACATTAGATTGGCTCATGAAATAAATTAATCTAACAAGAAAACATAAATCAAAACGGCTTGTATAAAATCAACTGTAAAGCCCTTTCTAAATCCACCTAGTGGTGTTATGGTGCTTTTCTCATATTACTTATATTTTCAAAATTATCAGTAGAAGGTCCTGTAATCAGTTTTTTTAATCTTGAATAAAATAAGAAACTTTTTTTGGGTATGGCCTAACATAACCTTTTCAATTTGTAAACAGTTATACGAAGTTAATAAGAATATTTCTTTATTTTGCATCGTCCAACTGAAAGATTAAACACATTGTACTCTGTAGCTCTGGAACTGGAAGTCGGACCCGGATGAAGTTAAACAGCAACCTATGAAACTGTAGGGACTTTCATTTGAGCCTAAGTTTGTGGAAATCGATCAAATATCTCTGAGAAAATTGAGTGAGTCTCGGTTTAGAGTTTTTGATTTTTATTTCAGGTACTTCTGGAACCAGGAACTGGGAACAGGTATAACCGAAGTCGGTTCGTCTAATAAGTAACTAATATCGCTCTAAATGGCGGTCTGCAATTTTAAGCCCCCTTTTACCGTATTAAAGTATGATGAAATTCAATAGAAACCTACGGGACGATGAGATTTTTTATTTTGATTAACATTATTTGACACATACTTTCTATATTAGAAAGTCATTAAGTGTACTTTCATAGAACAGCATCGTTATTATGATTTTGTGATAATATTCATGAGAAGGTACAATTTGAATAAAAGATTTACAGATTTACAGATTTTTCACCTGAAAACTATAGATTTATATGTGGCCACTATGTACGCTGTACGAAATTGACGCAGCGCGCTGCGAACGGATCAAAGGCGGTGGTGTTTTCTTCTTCCGTACCGCACGTATTTTGAATGACGATTTGAGTGTTTTGACACTCATCGGCTTATAGTTTCGGAACCGGAAGTCGGATCAGGATGAAATTGCACCGTATCTTTCAAGACACTGAGAGTTTTGATTTTAATCATGATTTGTAAAAGTCGGTTGAACCGTTACTGAGAAATCGAAGTGAATTCCGTTTATTTTAGACTCTCTTCACTATTATCGGTGCTTTCAGAAGCGGACACCGGGGACTCTCAAAGTAGTTTTATATATATAACCAACAATATCTGCCAACTAGCTGAATTTAGTAGATGTGCACCTCGTTTCGCCATCGTTTGTGAAAAAATACTCATGAAATTAAAAATTTTCACTAATCTTACTGTAATACTGGAATCGGATCTGGATCAATTTTTCGTGTTTTTTTTTAATTTCAAGACCTTTCTTTTGTTTCATAGTTTGTAAAAAACGATTAAGAAATTTCCGAGGAAATCGAATACGCTTTTTTATAAATTTGCACATCCGCAAAACACGGACATCAAAAACTGTACGAAATCCGTTTTGAGAATGAAATATCATGTGCATTACCATGCATGACAAAATGTGTCGTCGAATTAGACTACACGATATTTTCGAGGGCACATTACTGCACTGTGATACGGATCTTCCAAATTCGGAGAAGTCGATTATTGCATAAAAAAGGTGGTGGTTTGGCAAGCGATTTGCCAGCGTGGTATTATGTCATAGCCTTATTTTTACGGTATCGAACATGAGAACGGAACATGAAAACGGATCGGAAGAAACGTCTTCTTGAACGAAGACTATCAAACGAAACGACTAACTATTCACAATTCTGTTAAAATTGTATGCCAGTCGCTACTTTAACTAGATGTCATGAGTATTGTTATCGACCATTATTTTAGTAGTTTTCAAAAAGCTTCGATTGCGACCGTCGCGACAAACAACTAACGCTATTACCTTGAAATACAATACCAAGAGAATAAAATCAAACAAGCGAGAAAAAAATTACAGCTATCATAGACGGGAAATTTTGAAAGGAGTACAACCGAAAAAGTTGAAGTCAGATAGTTCAACTATTAAGTAATTCACCTTCTAACCAAAATATATTCCAAAAAATCAAACAAATCGGATCCTTCGAACCCAAAATAACCGCTTCTAATTGTTCGATTCCCACTCACGCAAGCCCTAAATTATATGGTGGTGAATATACAGAGTTGTGGTAATTACCTACTTTTTAGCGTTACTAGCTTTTTCCTGTAGTGCAACCACGCCCAACCCCCACCTCGTAGGCCACGCGCGCCACAAATGATTTCTAAGAACACTGCAATGTAACTAGTATTGCCCCCTGGCGGGGAAGGAGCTTCTTTCTAGAGCTGTATAATTTTTTTTTTGTATCTCTATAACCCCATTCGCTTTGCAATTCTTCCAAATTGGCCACTAATCTGAATTGTTTTTTTTTTCATTTATGGCTCCTTCACAGGAAGTGGCGGTCCATCGGTAACCAGCTGTACCGGAAGCGACGTCGATAAGCAGGTTGGTCTCTGGGAGCGTCGCGTCAAGGGTCTCCGACGGATGATACTGGGCTGGGACCAAACCAAACCACCCGACCTACCTCATCGCATAGAAATTGACGTTACCGGATGCACCTCGATCAGCCTAAGGTTGTACGAACCCCTCGAAGGTGCCATATCGACTAAGTTCAAAGGTAGGTTGAAGGTTGGCTGGTGCGGAAAGTGGATATTTTCTGAACAGATTTTTTTTCTTTCTTTCTAACATCAGTACAATGGTCTTCACGGTCGGACTTCAGCAACATTGTCGGCGAACGGGAAGTCAACGAGTGGACCAGCTTCCATGGCTGCATGGGTGCAATGTGCAATCTGAGTGAGTTAATTCAGGGCCGGCGGTATTTCTTCCGAGCTTGTGCCGGCAACATCAAGGGATGGGGACCGTTCAAGCAATCGACACCGAACTGCGTGGTACCATCCAGTAAGTATTATTAGTAAGCCTCCTGTGCAGAGTTACTTCCAGCAAGCGCCCTTTTTAATTCCAATATCGAAACATTCCAGGTTGGCGTGATGTCGGAAGTCGTGAGAATCGCTTTGCCGGTAAACAGCGCAACCTGGACGATCTGTTCAATGCGGTCCGGCTGGCCCGACCGGAGGATGCTTCCGAGATTGCACTCGATGCAGCGATTCCGGTCAAGCGAGCAATCAAGAAGAAAACCACCATCAAACAGCTTTTTTCGGCGGCATCGAAATTTCAAAAGAACCTCAAAAGGTATTTCTTTCGTTCGAATCCGGGTAAAATTCACGACCATTATACCTTTCATTTGAATATAAGTGTATGAAAATCAATCCAACCATCTCCGAGAAATCGGAGTGAGCTACGTTAGGGAATATTCCACTATTTTCGGTACTTTCGGGATTGGAAACTTTCGGAACCGGGGACCGATATAACTAAAATTAGATTAATTTTTTGACATTTGTCAACAAGGTCTACAAAATATAGATTTATCAACAATTTTCATGGTAATTGCAGCTTTTCACATGATCATTTTAATAACTTTAATAACATTTCATTTTCACACATTTCGTTCGAATTTTCGCTGCAGAACATCACTCGATCGAAAAATAAACGAAAATTTACATTAGATTAAAATATTACGAATCCAATTATTATTATGACAAATGTCATTATGCCAAATAACTGCCAAATGCCAAATAACTATTATGCCAAACGGTATTATGCCAAACGGGCCGCCCCCAAATAAGCGATACACTACAGGTCTTTTTTACGCGAGGGATAAGTTCTTGAAAAAAAACGCGCCAAATAAATCCACGTAAAAAAACTACAAAACTAAAGAACACATGTTTTAGGAATGCATGAAATCTTGTGTAAATCCCAAAAACAAATTATTAAAGAAAAAATCCGCTTAGAAAAATTTTGAAATTTTTTCAATACTAATGAAATGCAAATTAGAATTAGAAAATCAAAAAAAAATGTTTTTCGAAAAAAAAACAACTCGGGATTTTGGACCGCGTAACTTTAAAAATCCGCATAGAAAAAAAAACGAAGGCGGTCCGTTTAACATAATCATTTGGCATAATACCGTTTGGCATAATGATTTTTTGGCATAATAGTTATTTGGCATAATGGTCATTTGACATAATGCCATTTGTCATAATAATAATTAGACTCGCAATATTTTAATCTAAAATGAAATTCTGCTTGTGTTTCGATCGAATGATGTTTTTCAAGGAAAACTCGAACGAAATATGTGAATTTTATATTCGGTCCAAATATTTCGATGATGTTAGGTGATATAGCGTTATTATTTTATATTTTTAAAACTATGTAGTTGCGGGCGTTTGCCCGGATTACCCAAAGATAGGGGCTATCTCTCAGTTAAGTCCGAACGAGCGGCGGTGAGCTCGGACAGCAGATCATTAAAAACGATGAAACATATCCGCATTAGACCTAGAAAAAATTCTATTAGGCAGCCGAATGCCTGTTATGCCAAATGATCATTATGCCAAACGACTTTATGCCAAACGTGGTAATCCCGAAAAAACCGCAAAAATTACGAATTTTTTTTTTATGCCCAATGTCTTTTTTCATTGATTCCACTTGCTCGGGGTCATTGTTTTACTCTAAAATTCGATCAATGAAACGGGTTTTAAAGTTTGCACTGTTATTTGTTCATTTCTGCTAATATTGGTTTGCATGTTTGCTACTCGGAAAAGAAAACGGGTGCAAAATAGTTGCCCGCGAATTGCCCCGAAAGTGCATTTTGTTCGTTCAGTACAAATCAATGAAACACAGTGCACCTGTTTTGATTTCTCGACTGTACGAAAAATGCGCCAATCGAGAAAAACCCTCTACAAGTGTTTCCATTGAAAAACGACAAAAGAAATGCATGCAACTTCGAGTTCTGGTGTAACCTTGAAATTTTTTTTTTAAATCGATTTAGGAATTTTGATAATTCCGAAATCACATAAATAGTTATTATGTTTTTTTTTACAAAAGTCGAAAGTGTCAGAGAGTTGACTTGAACAAATTTCGGGATAACACAAAATCTCGACGTTTCATGCATTTTTATAACAAAAAAAAAACGGATAGCTAAAAAAATTCGCGTAAAAAACCGCGTAACTTCGGAAATCTGCGTGAAAAAGCCGCACAAAAAAGCCGCATAAAAAAGACCTCAGTATATTAAGGACATCATACAAGTAATGAATAAAATGGTGACTAGATTTTTCGTCAAATTGCTACTGCAATTGAGTAACATGCTCACATCGTTTAGAACAGAGTTTACAACAACACATTATTTCTAGCGCGAAATTTGGGTAGAAATGTTAACTTTTAATATCTTAATATGTGAATCAGAGATGCCAGGTAAAAATATAAAATATCTTCCGGCAGGGTTGCAAAATTCTGTGAATCCGAAAAAAATGTCTGCAGGCTTGAATTTCTCTATTAAGTATAGCTCGGGTTTGTAAAGTTTGCACTGGCTTAGCTAGCAAAAACATCGCGGCAATTTCAAAAGTTTCTAAATTGTGACGAAATTTTGCACAAAACTCGAAAAGTCTGCAACACAAAAAGGTGTACAGCATTATATAAACAATTGCAGAATGGTAAACAAATCTGCAGACCTGGCATCTCTGATGTAAACAAACGCGACGGTAACTACACGCTCTTTGAACTGGAGCAATAACACATGGATCAATAAGTCCCGAGACTAACAATGGAAACAATACAATGGTGATACAATGGTTCCAAGGTTTTTCCAATTTTTCAATACCATGTTTATAAAAAAATTTATCTTTCGCTTCAGAATAAGCTTCAGTTTCAGCGATGACCTCTTCATTTGAGCCAAATCTTTTTCCCTGGAGCATTTTTTTAAGATCAGCAAAGAGCCAGTAGTCACTGGGGGCTAAATCTGGCGAGTATGGGGGTGAGGAAGCAGATCAAAGCCCAATTCGTTCAATTTCGCCATTGTTTTCATCGACTTGTGGCAGGGTGCATTTTATTCCATCGAAAGCAATCGCGGCACTCACTTGGAAAAAAACCTTTTTCATGCTCAATTTTTCATGAAGGATAGTAAATACACTTCCTTATGATATCTGTGTCATCTCAGCAATCTCACGGAGCTTCACTTTACGATCTTTCATTATAATTTTTGTCACTTCACTCACATTTTCCGGTGTTACGGCGTCCACAGGTCTACCCGAGCGTTCCGCGTCATTTGTGTCGGTACGACCAGGTTTTAACTCGGCGATCCACCGACAAATCGTTGCTTTTGATGGACAAGAGTCCGGATAACATTTTTCAATCCATTGTTTCGCGTGCACGGTATTTTTACCCATTAAAAACAATGTTTTATCAAAACACGAAACTCGGTTTTTTCCATTTTTTAAACAAACTACAAAACGACTTTACTCCAACCTCGATAACTCAGCTGTTTCGGGTCGGATCGACTTAAAATTTTGACCCGTTTCAAGCAAAGGTTAGTACTCTAGAAAGACGTGGTTACTGGTTTACTACGAGCGCCATCTCTGCTTTAGTCTCGGGACTTATTGATTCATGTGTTACCATCACGTTTTTAATTTGAAAATAGTTATGTCAAGTTAATATAGATTTAACTGTGGCACACTGTATAAAATGAAACAAAGCACGCTGTGTGCTAGGTGGGTGCGTTTTCTTCTTCTTCCGTACCAACGCGTACAGATTTTGCATAATTTTGTATGACAGTTTGAAAGTTTTGATACTCATTGCCCTATAATTTCGGAACCGGATGTCGGATCTGGATGAAATTGCACAGTATCTTTCTAGACACTAAGAGCTTTAACTTCAATTTTTATTTGTGAAAATCGGTTTAAACGATGCTGAAAAATCGAAATGAGTTCCATTTTTTGGAGCTTTTTTTCACTATTACCGGTGCGTTCGAAAGCGGAAACCGGACAATAATAGACCCAAAGTAGATTTATATATCCACCAACTAACAAGGTCTGCCAACTAGAAGAAATTACTACAAAATTTTATAAAAAAGGCATCTCGTTTCGCCATCGCTTGTAAAAAATTACTTATGAAATTGAAAATGTTTACTAATCGCACTGTAATACCGGAACCGGAAGTCGGATCTGAATCAACTTTTAGGGGACTTTTTAAAAAAGTTCAAGACCTTTCATTTGCATCTTAGTTTGTAAAAATCGGGTAAAAAATTTCCGAGCAAATTGAGTGCGCATTTTCTCAAATATTTTCACATTTTTCCTTGTAATTCCGGAACCGAAAGTCGGATCGAGACAAAATTCAATAGCGATCTATGGGACCGTAAGACCTGTCATTTGAATCTGAGTTTGTGAAAATCGATTCAGCCATCTCTGAGAAAATCGAGTGACATTATTTGTCACATACAAACACACAGACATTTGCTCAGTTCGTCGAGCTGAGTCAAATGGTATGTGACATTCGGCCCTTCGGGCCTCGGTTCAAAAGTCGATTTTCACAGTGAATGAATAGCCTTTCTATATGAGAAAGGCAAAAACGGTTTGATAGATTTCAATAATTATACATTGATTGATAGGTTGATTCATGAGATTTATTTATGAAAAATGTTTGGTTTCAACAGGACGGCGCTACGTGCCACACAGCCAACGAAACAATCGTTGTTCTGCGAACAATCTTTGGAAATCGAGTAATCAGCAGAATTGATGATGTGAATAGAGCTCCGAGAAGTTGCGATTTGACGCAGCTGGATTGTTTTCTTTGGTAAACGATTAAAGATAAATGTTACGCCAACCATCCAGAAAAAAATTGAATATCTCAAGCACGATGATGGCATAAGGCCAGAAAACAATTGGAAATGTACTTAAAAAAATTGAGTGGAACGGATTGGCCACTTTGTCATTTGTACGAAATTATTTTAATTAATTAATTTTTTCTTTAAAGTTTTCTAAAAAAAATTCTTAAAACTGTACGAGAACCTAAAAATCGAGAAATCGATTTTTTGACTTGTATAAACGTGTATTCTCCTTCAATACGGCACATTTCCTCAATACGTATGACACTCCCTTTCTTATTTACTTTTATTTTGTACTTCACAGGGGTATCTATCTGGCGTGTGTGCTCTACCACGACGACAAATTGCTGTTAACCAACGAGGACTTTGTGCCGGTGATAGAAATCGATGAAACATTCACCAGCAATTTGCACACGGACTTTTACTGGCTAATGAAGGTAAGAGAGTTAAATTTTTCAAATTTTTGATCAATGCCTCGCCGTTAAATTTAGTTTGTTAGACACTATCAATGATGACAATGCAATCAATATTCGTTAGCGAATCTTCAACATCAATCTACAACGAAGCTTCCCAGATCGGAAAACGACAGAAAGCCAACAAACGGATGACTTTCGTCAATTAGGAAGGGATTAAAAAGTGTCAAATTTGAGCGATAAGCTTTTTAGATGTTTATTTCAGTTTGCGCATTTTTCGGCCGTCAAACCCACGCAACGGCACAGATTTTCCGCTTCCGGAAAGCATACTCAATCATCATAAATTCATGAAATAATCAATTATTTCATCCACCCCCGGTAGATCGGCGTTGTGCATCCATGCGTCCAAAACAATTTATTCGTGGATTTATTGTACACGCGATTGTATCGAGCAGTCACGGCGATGAAAAACCTCAGTGCAAGCTTGCGCGAGGATTTGAAATCCTATCGTCAGACTGAAACAGGTTACCTTAACTGAAATAAAATAGACATTTGTGCCGGTGGCTCATTTTATATCACACCGTTATTCTTGCGTAGCAGTGAAATAGAAGTTTGCGAGACAAAAAAAACTTTAGCCTGCAAATCTGTTTCAAAGCACTACTGCCAAGAAAATCGGCATCGCAAAGCGCTAAAACAGCGTACCGCACATGTACGCTGTCGAACGTCTGTGAAGTTCTGTGACCTAGAATTTGCAACTATGAACATTCGTCGACTGATATGTCTCTTCTAGCATTCGCCGGGTAGTGACATTTGAAATTGAATTTCAACACAATTTAAACGGAAAATATTTAACCTTCATTTGATAACAAATCGAAGTAGACGCACTTGGCAGAACCTGATCCAATCAGGAATCTCATCTCTTCTACGTCGGTTAAATGGACCGAAACTCAATTGACAGAACCGCCCGACAGAAAGAACGTATTCGTATGAATAATGTGTTCATTATTTCACGGTTTGATTTTTTTGTTGCTTCCATCGAACAATGCTAATGAGCCGTATAGGAGAAGGTCATCAATTCATAATATAAGTTCATTATGTTTTCCAATCCGGGCTCACGGTACGTCGTTTTTCCCGCTCAGGAGAAAAAATATCGTGCGGTTCCTGGTACAGGCGAAACTGGAATAAAAACTTTCTTATCCGCTCGGGGTATGATTTATGTACTAGGAAATGTCAGGATTTTTTTTCTTCACTGCATGCGACCTGTTGATGTTGATTATATTTTGTAGTAACAGAAAGTAAAGTCAACGTTCGGTTGTTTTGATTTCATTTGCTATTGAGTAACACTAAAATAATTTAGCAGATTTTTTCTTGCAGTTCAATGTTATTCATTATATAGCTATATTTGATACGAACAACTCTAATAGCGTTTACGTGTTATTGATTTCCACTTCTCGTTACGACGCTCTGTCCTCTATGAACGTCTCTGAAAGAATTGCATATAACCAAAGACATAATATTATCAAGATATTCAGCTCATACATTTTAATAATAGTTCACATAGTTTTTTTTTTGCTAGCATGACGCTCCCAGTCAATGTAGATATTTAGAACATACGATTCAAAATATGTGATTGCGCGTACCTGAAAATAGACGAAAATTTTTAATATCCAACACGGATTTCAATAAAATGTTGAGCTCAAAAGTATGTTTCTCAAACATTTTTTTTCGTAGAAACTACAATCTAAACACCGCGCGAGAATACAACAAAAATGTTAAACGGGACAATATTGTAACGGAAGGCGGTTCTAGCAAACGTTTTTTTCAGTGGACAAACTTTCGATTTTATGCTCTCCGATCTCGAGTGGTACAAATTGCTATTTCAGCAGAACCGTTACCAGGAATTACAAAAACTTTTCGATACATGTGATTGCGTTTCCCCATTTTAATGCGCAAATCGAAAAAAAGATTTTCGCACTCAAAGATTGATAATAAGAAATTGGTCTAGTAATTTGTTGGTTCCACTATCCAAAATTTGCAATTGTTCTTTGCGTTCTTGAATTTTAGGGATAGGGTATAGTATCCAACTACAAGTGGAATTGCTGCTTTGTGCGCTGCAACGAAGTTGTTTGAAATTATAGTTCTGGATTTTATAACACATAGTTGCTCTAACTACATATCTGAGACTCCGCATGCTTTCATGCCAAAGCGTTCAACTTCCACAAATTTAGTAATCTACACTTCCTTCATCATACCTTCTTTACAAGCACGACTACAAGTAGATTCGATATACACCGATTTTGCTACTGTGTTCGACAAAATCAATCATCACATAACGATCTCCAAAGTTAGGTAGACTGGGATTTAACGGATCATTTTTTGAATTGGCTTCTACCATGAAATGATAGTGAATATAGGAGACTGTACAACCTCACCATTTGCTGTTACCTCTGGAGTTCCTCAAGGAAGTCACCTTGCACCGTTTACAATTTTATTGTATCTCAACGGTCCAAATTTTTCGATTAAGTGTATAAAACTATTGTTCGCCGACGACAGAAAAATATTTCATATAATTAAATCTGCTGCACATAGAGTTTACTATCTCCAACGTCTCTAAGCAATTAAGATTTATTTTCCACGTTACTAAAAAATTCCCTGATGTACGTTACTTGTAAGCTCTGTATTGCGCTTTAGTTCGCTCAGCTCGATAATATGCTGGTGGTATCTGGTCACTTTATTACCAAAACGATATCCATTGAATGCATCGAAGCGATTCAACGCAAATTTGTCCGATTCGCTCTCCTACCGCTTCCCAATTAACTTACCCAATTATATTATACTGACCGCAAACTGATTGGTCTCAATTTATTATTAGTCCGTCGCGATGTTTGTAAGGCTAGTTTTGTGGAAGACCTACTTCAGTCGCGAATCGATTGCTCCGAGCTATTGCAATTGTTACAATAATACATTCGACATATGTTCCCTTAGTTCTTTGAATTCCTTTTGAAATTATTTGAAGTAAACTGCGTTGCATGCAAATTAACAACAGCAATATTTCTACTACGACCTTGAAATTCTTGCCATCTTGCCTCTCTCTCTTGTTTTACAGAAAAATGAAAGGTACAATTTTTTTTTCCAAAAACCCTTCCTGCTAGTCTAAACGTCGTTTCCCTCCAAATTGTATAAATTTCGTCATTGACCTCCTCCCCCCATGTTGGGGACCCTTGCTACACACTCTCCTCCCTGAAAATGTCCTAATGATCATCTCTGAAGAGCAAGAAGTATCTGTGTCAAATTTGATAGCAATTCAGTAGTTCCGGAGTTATGCCGTTACAAACATTACATCCAGTGTTGGTGATTGCCGAAAATTTCACAGAAGCTGCTATATTGCTATCTATATTGTATACAACATTTTCAATACGGTAGAAGATGCTACAAGAACTCGAGTCTCTCAATGCATGAACCGCGAGAGAATTTTTCTACATTCCTTCGCTCCACTTCATACTCTGAGTATTTCACGCCCTTAAGAAAAATTTACAGTCTGATAATGATCGTTGCTGTGTGGAATTTCCCAAGAGAGAATAGCAAGTTGACAATTATCGCAGAAAATCGAATCGATGATTCGACTTGATGATTCTCATACTAGGTTGCAATATTTCAAAACCCTTGTGTGGAGCATTCACATACATTTTCATAGACACAACTTATACAAAGATTATATGCACATAGTTAGAATAAGCGGCAATAGTAAAATGATTCTATCGCAATTATCAACTGCCTGTATAGAATCGGATCGCGAAACGAGAATAAGCAACCGTTTGTTGCTTCAGAGAGGATCCCCACAGCAGCGTGCTAACCTTTGATTCTCAGAAATGTCATCGAGAGAAATTCGCTCTCGCACTGGTGTCGATTCTATGTTAAATGAGCCAAGCCGGGTTTTTTGTTGTTGCGATGATTTCCAACTCTCTTTGATGACACTGATTCAATCGGTGAAGAGTTGCCAGCGAACGTTCTTTGATACGATAAAAGCCATCCTTGATTACATCCCCTTTTTAGAGGCACGTACTACACCCTTTCCCCACCGAATATTCTTACAATCACATCTATGTTGTGAAAAAAAGTATCTGTGGTCTTCAAAAAGCACCGATTTTCGTGAAATTAGATAAATTTTGTAATGACCACCTCTGTTAAGGACACTTGCTATCTATGGTATGCAAAATGTTGTCATGTTAAAGACTGTCCCAGAAAGTATGAACGCATTTTGATTCCGCTGTAAATAATTCACAAGTGTTAGATATTCAAATTTTTTTCGATATTCTGATAATACTAGACTACAACAACAGAATATTATTCTCAACATTTGCTACTTAGCCATTGTAGACTAGCTGGCGCACCTTCTTGCGAACGTTCCTCATTAAATTCCGTACAGGCTTCTTGGCGACAAGTTTTGACAATTTTTACCAATCTTTTTCGAACTGTTGAATGGTTTCGGCTGCCGAGACATGTTTCCTAAGATGTGCCTTCGTTAATGCCCAAAACTCCTCAATTGGTCGAAGTTGTGGGCAATTTGGTGGATTCATGTCTTTTGGGACGAAAGTGACATTTTTGATAGTATACCATTCTACCGTTGATTTCGAGTAGTGGCAAGAAGCAAGATCTAGCCAGAACACAACAGGATCCTTGTGGCTTCGATTCATGGGTAGAAGTCGTTTTTGTATATTTCGCTGTTCATTGAAGCAGTGGTGATGAAGGGTTTCGAAATCTTACCGCAGCTACAAATTGCTTGCCAGACCATAGCTTGCTTACCGAATTTTTCGACTTCAATCGATGTCTCGGACTGGCTTAACATTTGCCCTTCTCGCACCGTATAATATTGTGGTCCCGGCAAGGATTATGCAGTTCAACTTTCCAGCAAGAATCGTAGTGTACAGCTTTCGAACCCTCGGCCTGATCGATGCTTCTTGTGTCGGACTACGTTTTGGTTGTTTCTGCTTCTTATAGGTTCGAAGATTCAAACGTTCTTTAGCACGAAGAACATTTGACTTCGAAGTGCCCAATTTTTTGTGGCCAAACTCCCGAACTGAAACCTCCTTCTTTTGCTCGAACGCCTTCAGTATACGTTGATCCGACTGAGGGTTAGCAGGACCTTTTTTCGACCTGTTTTCGGTTTATCCTTAAAGGTGTTATCCACACCGAGCTTCCTGATTGCATTTCGCGCGGCTTTTTCACTTTCTCCTTCCATTTTTGCTATCTTTCTCAGTGACAGTCCGCGTTCTGTGCACCATTTGTACACAATTTATCGACGTTGTTCTGCTGAAAGTTCACGCATTTCGAAACAAACTAATGAAAACGAATAAACAACTGCACAAGTGGTTAGAGAAGAGTGTAAACAACAGGAAGCAGCCATAAAAATTGACAGATTCTGAACCATTGCGAAATGACAGCAGTTTGTCAGTCAATTTTGTATCAATTATTAATATTATGTCACCATTTGATCGGAAATATTTCTACGTATTGATTTGAATGTACATAGCCATGTATTTTTAATTGTATGTCATTGAAATGTTGATGAATAGCTAGCAGTGTTCTATTTTGTCTGCAAAAAATCGCCGGCATACCGTATTTCTCTGCCATAGTCGACGGTTTTGAAGGAGTAAGCGATATATCAAAGGGATAGCATCGCTCTGATTGGTCAATCGAATCAAAAGCGAAGCTGTTGGAAGCACGCGAATCTATAAATAGAAGCAAAATTATAGCTAACGTTTCAGTCCTACGTGTAGCATGGCAAAAATAGGTTGTCGCTAGACAGCAAGACAAAAAGTGCCATAAAACGATTTGAAGCTTTAACTGGTATGCTCTGATCTTGTGTCATGCAAGATCGGATGAAATTCCATGTTATGTCGTTTTGCCTGAGAAAATGACAACTACCCCAGGGTAAATTTTGAGTGCATAAGATTAATTTCTAATTTATATAAGATGAACTCGATTAGTGATGAGATAAAGTTTATCGCTTCAACCAAAATCGCAGAAGGATAGTTAATGGTAGAGAAACGCTATAAAAATAATTGCTTGCGTACAAAACTTGAACACAAGCTTGGCGATGAGAAGCTCAAATATCGATATCCGTATGGCAAGCATGTACAAACATATAATTGCATACATTTGGGCTATTGATGTAATTTCATCGGCTACAAAACAAATACAAATCACGACTATTAGGTTGTTCGCAACGCTGTTTTATTTCATATGGACTGATCTACTTTAGATCTACAACTGAAACATGTCAATCACGACGCTGAGATTTAGTTCTATTTTTCGAGTACAAATTCAAAACAGATTTAAAACTGCTCGACGAAATTGTTTTAAATTAATGAATATTTGAAAAAACACGAATAGAACACTGTTTTAATTTTTTTGCGTGGGCGTCTGTTACGAAATCTGAGAGACGAGATGTCAAAGCGTCGAATGACATTTCAGAAATTATCAATATAAGCGTTAAATGTTTTGCACTGAATAATACAGTTTCATTTAGAAGCACTCCAGCTCACTATGATCTGTAAAAATATGCATATCGTTTTCGAAATCATTAATTTAGTTTGCTTGTTTCTGATTTGAAACAGTGAAGTAAATACACAAAACACCAATACATTTACAGAAATATATAGAACAGATTTTAAATCTTTCCGTTGAGATCGTCAAGCTCGAGTTTTATTTTTGACAGTTTTAAATTATACGACAGTATGTCATTTTAGAACAGATATCACCGCGTTGCGAATAGCATTAGAGTCTATATTCTGGGTTCGCGTGTTCGGTGTTGGTTCCTAATAAAGATCAACCTAAGCAGACTCTCGTGCATTTGAGGATTCATGACGATTAATTGAAAATATCGATCATTAGAAATTTTGGTTGCCTTGTTCCACATCAATGGCTCGAACAACCCCAGGGGCTGATCCTTGTAGTTTTTTTCATGACTCCCCCTGTTAATGCTCTTGCTACGCTACCTCCCCTTAAAAAATACTCAAACCATCTCTGAAATGCAAGAAGTATCTGTGCCAAGTTTGGTGGCAAACCGTTATGTAGTTCCGAAGTTATGGCTTTACTAACATACAAACTTACATCCATTTTTATATGTAGATAAATCAAAGTGGATTTTCAAGTTCTGCGGAAAGTAACACCTGCATAAAAATAGTGGTATAAACGCTTCGCTCGAATATCGCGTTTTATATTTCGACTTTGCGCGGATTTCGTAACAACCCTGCATGTATGTTCGCCAGGTACCTCCCGGAGTGATGTAGCCACTTCGGTCTTCCTCTTCAGTTTCCTTTGGAACTTCTTGTCGTTCAGTCGGTCGTCGGCCGTCCAGAACCGTTGTTTCTTTCAATGCTCTGATCGTTGTCTGATAGTGGCCAAGATGTTGTAGATGCTGGAACGGGCGAATCCGGGGCCCATAAATTGACACACGATGTCGGTTTTGCCATCACGGTTAGTTGGTTCGACTGAACGAGCTGTCAAATTTTGTCTGTTGACTCATGGGTCACTAGGATTGTTGCTGCATGAAGTAGTTTCGTCAGTGCGGGTGAAGGTAAACCCATGAAATATATCCAATTTTGTCTATTTTTTAATTGTAAACGTTACCTACTAATCTTGAGCTCCTGTAAAGCCAAAACAGTAGAATTTATAAATTTGCAATGCTGAATCCATTTTCGAAACTAAAAGAAAAATAGAAATTTGATTAGTAACTAGTGTTTATTTCTATCTTCCCTACAGGTCGCCTGCACTTGGGACGATGTGAAGCTACTACGGTTGGACATGGAACGGAACGCATCCTCGGCGATCCACTTCCGCACTAAACTGCTTTCGGCCGCCTGCCAGATGCAGTCTGCTCTCTCTATTACAGACCTAGGTCAATTATACTACAAACCGCTGCGTGATGTGCACGGAACCGTAGTGCTGTCGTGTGTTAATTGTATAAAGGTAAAAACGAACCGCACTTACTGTACGTATAATAAACATTTACAACCACACTAAATCTTCCTTTCTTCCAGAGCCCTAAAAGCGTATCGGTATTGAACTCCCGCTGGATCCCGCTGAACAAAATCCACAAGAAGTTAGCCATCTCCAACGAGGACAGCAGCATTAACGAGCTGCTAATGAATTCCATTCAGGAGCAAATCAACTACCATCAGGTATCCAACATACGGCTGCCGCGTGGTCTCTACGTTGGCTATCTCAAGATGCAGAGCTCGGTGGAGGTCATCCAGGTGGTGGTGCCAATCAAAGCACCGAACGTTCTACCGCACTGCAAGATCCGAGACAATCCGCACGTATCGGCGTAAGTACCGGCGGGGGGGTTTACCCACCGCAGCACTTTCACTTTATCCGGTTGGTTTATCGTCGCACTTGCTATAACGAATAAGTTTACAGCATCGCAGCGGACGTGTCTGTTAATGACGACACGTCTCCCGTGCCAAGTGGGGTGGCGCGCGGCAAAGCATTTATGTAGAAGTTTACCGGTTGGTTTGGGGTTGTTTCGGAATATGTTTTATTTGTGGAATCTTATGCCGTCTACGTGATTTAACTGCCACCCGTAACGTTGCATTCGGGAGAATTTATGGTTCATAATTTTGCAATTTAATTCTGGCATAAAAATAACTTGCATGACTGGAAATATCACTGGTTTAATGTTTTTTTTTTTGTTTCTTCTCAACTGCAGCGAAGAATGGGAACTCATCCGACAGCACAAACATTCCAGTATCCTGGAGTTTCGTCCGAAGAGCCAAGGTCCGACTGAGGTACAGCTGCACTTCCTGGAGATACTAACCAAGGCGATGCACAATCTGTTCCAGTACATGGACATTCCGGTGGATGTGGCGGTTGTCCACCGTCTGTACGACATCGAAGTAATCGAACTGAACCACGACGTAAGTTTTCTGATCGTTTGTCCACCGGCCGAAAGTAGCTGTGCTGTTCCGGGACAAAAGGATGTTCTGCTGCAGCGTGGCGATTTGTTTTCCATGCCGATTCAGGCATTCGAAATGATCCATTTGAAAACGTATCAGCCGAGCATTGTGCAGAAATATTCGCGATTGTCCTGCATTCTGGAGCTCGATACCATGATGGCCAACCATCTGCATCGAGAAGCGTTCAGTTCGTCGGAACTGCAAAAGGCCAAAGATCGACTATCGAAGTTGCAGGACTTATCGACTGGTTTGAACACCATATGGAAGGGTGTTAGGTGGTTAATGGATGTAATCAGCTATGCGAGAGATCGAGCCAATATGCCGGAGCTAAATATGAAACAAATTTTGGACTATAAAAGTACATACTTTGGAAAGAAGATTTCAGCTGATAAAAAAGTCGGTAGTGAGGCTAAGTTACTTCAACCGCCAGGTTGTCCACCAACATTTCACAAGAGTAGCCCGGGACGGGGGTCATGGCCGGGGCCGGCAGTAGAAAACTCCCTAGGCCATAATGGCCTCCTGGATGCCGAACATTCCAAGTCTGAGCAACTGCTCAAATACAACAGTCAACGATTTTTAGATGCCAGCAATGTAAATTCCAGAAAAAACAGTGCAATTTCTGCCTATTCGAACTCCGCCAATAGTTACTATTCTGTAACGGGGGTTGAACCGGAAAAAGATTTCGTAGTACCGAGATTACCCCCGTCCCGATCCGAAGACACGCTGATCGTGGACAAGAAAAAGGTGGCGGAGCAAACGAGTAGCAGTAAAAAACGACCTCCGACGATGTACTCCAGCTATTCGGCAACGTCCAGCCCCCTGTTGAACGTTCGCACTTCCTTCGTAGCAACGATCGCGTCCGTCACCAAAACAACCACCGGCGAGGACGTGGAAAACCGTGTCAGTAACGCTCCGTCATTGAAAGTAATCACCAAAAAGCCTCGCGAACAGACACTGAAAACACTCAACCAAATCGAACCCTACTATGAACCTATCGTCACGACTTACTTGAAACCGACGCTAACCGCCCTGCAGAATGAAGCAAAAGGTTACCAGGGCGCTGCTCTACACATCACCGAGGAATCGCCCAAACATCTCCAGCAGCTTCCTCCCGATGTATTGGACCATCGAGCGATAACAGAACCGACCATTCCGGACCTTGCTCAATCCTCCCAACGGCGTCCAATTCAGCCGGCCCCCGTCGTGCTGCAACCAAAACCGGTCGAAGCGAGTAACAGCAGTGAAACAAAACCACCAACCGAATCGACAGTCGCCGGTTCCTCCGCTTCCAACAGCACAGTCGCGACTACAACACCACTAATCACCAGTATAGTTCAGGTGTACGCCGCCTACGAAACGGGACTGCCGAGTGGGACTTCGCTGAAACTACGAGTCACTCAGAAAACGACGGCTCGCGAAGTTATCGATCTGGTCGTGAAGCAGCTCAACATGGCAGTCGTGCTGAAAGGCAAGGAAGGTCCGATCTATGCAGCCGAAAAGTTGGACAACTTCTGTCTGGTGGCGGTGATCGGGGCTCGCGAACGCTGCCTCCGGGATGATTTTCGTCCACTGCAGCTACAGAATCCCTGGAAGAAGGGTCGCCTGTACGTGCGGCAGAAGCATGATCTCCTAGCTGCGATCGAGCATTCCAACCGCGATACCGCGGAAATTTAGTGATATCCGTCAACCGATCTGTGTGTATGTTTGTGATTGTGTTTCGTCTCTGTACAAATAGGTTACTGTCTCTACCCCGGATTTTTTTTCGTTAGTAATAACAACTAGACAAATAAACAAATGAGACAACAATGAAAGACACCGATGTGATAGAACTTGTTTTTGTAAGTATTAAGGATTAAGAAAGGTAGTCTAGTGTCAATCGTCAGTTATCTCTTTGAAACCCGCTGACGATTGGCAATCGGTTTGTATTCGTTACAGATTAGTAGACATTTTTAAAAAGAATTAACTTAATAATAGGTCGAATGTAAGACAACCAACAGTTCTGTATCGAATGTTTAATAAGTATGTGGTAAACTGTAAATTGAAAGCATAGGTGAACCGACCGTTGAAGTAGATACCAAAAATATACGAGTCAACTAAATTGACTTTTAATGATAGATTTATAACAGTAAAAATCATTAGACAAAGGTAAATTCCGTTCAAACAGCAGCAGAGTTTTATTCCGTGTTTACATGCCATGCAGATATCGAAACAGTTCTAGCTGTAGTTGTACTACATCGTAACATGAAAACAAAGCAAACAAAAAGAGTATTGTTATAGTTTAGAAACAATTTTAAAAATCATATATGTATGACATGTTTCCCACTATATATAATTCAATTGTAACAAAAAAAATAGACTTCGTAAGTTTGATTACGAGCGATACGATTCGAGAGTAAAACTGAATTAAGCAAGTTATTAAGCGAAACTAACAGAATCTTATGATGTAATTGAATCAAAAGAATTTACCAATTCCTTCGTCGTCAAAGAATCAATTGAAATACAAACAGAATAAATGTCAGAAGATTGAGAGTAACACTCACATCGAGCTTATCCCTCCATAAAAGCGATAGGAATGGAAAAAAAACAAGCATAGCATTGATATATCTAAATCCTCCGTTGATTCCTTGGTAGAACTAAAAACAAAAGAGCTAAGCAACAGTAATGAAGACAACGTTTTATCATCAGTGTAGAGAGCATGACACAAAATGGAACGGGAAATTATATATGGTGTAAATACAAAGGAGGAACATAGTTTGTAAGAAAAGATGCTAGAATACGCGAACATCTGCAGCTAAAATATTCGATATTACACACAAAAATCACAGTAATAAAATCCCAATAGAATGTACCTTTGAAGTCTATAGGATTGTGCACCAGAGATTCTCTAATACATGTTGAAAAAAAATTAAACCTAAACATAATTCACTTGGAATCCGAAACGTCAAACCTAACCCAGTTTCCACCCTAACTGCAACACAGTTTCGTGAGAAGTATTTGTTTGATGTAACTTTTCTGGGTCAGTTTCAGTTTTCTCACGCGAAAACGACATAAGTGAATACTATGGTGGCCAAGTAAAGCTTAGGTCTTCTGTAATTTGTGTATTACGCACATTTTATTTGGTACGTATGTCATAAGCGGCCCTTACACGAGCATTATTTTTGTCATTTTTAATGATGACTAAGTTATTATGTATTTCAAATTTGATAGAAATCTCGTCATTCTGCACCATTACACGTTCATTAGAATGATATTATTTTTTAGTAATGACATTTTTAATGACTCGTGTAAGGGCCGCTATAGATCCATGTATTCATATATGCAGTGCAACGAGTTTATCAAAGTGGCTTGCACACGATTGAGTTTCAAACAATCTTTTTTAACAATAATTTATTCTCAAATGAATGTTAAGCCTGACATTTTGGATGAAATATCAGTTTTGATCAATTTTTCACCAACGTTTGATGGAAAATTGCTTACATTTCATGAATGTAGATTTTAATTCTTTAATAAAAAAAAGCTGGCAACACTGCTTCAATGCATTTGTATTAGATTGTGCTACGCAAAATAAACAAAACTAAATATTTTCTGTTACAAAAGTAGTTTTCCGGAAAAATAAATAGTATTACGACATTCCGTATCCATTGCCTTTCGCGTGTACAATTAAAGGTTCCTATTTTGCGGGTTTACTTATAGAAGGTACCTAAATCTTTTTATCGCAATAATTTCTGCAAGAGGAAATCCAAACAGGAATGTGTTTGTTGTTAATCAAACGTATCAGTGGAAGTTGAAACTTAAATAATTTTTCTTTTCGGTTTTCTTAAATTGCAATTTTGATCAGCATGAACTGATTGGTTTATTTTTCAACCATATGAAATTGATTAAAATCAGGAAAGAAGCGCCGGAATTTGTTTTACGCACACTTTTTTTACTGATCAAATTTAAAAGTTATCAAGCATGCTCAATGCTCATTGAAAATATAGTGGAGTCACAGACAGAGCTAATAAAAGTCATTTTCATTGACTGAAAAATAAACGAAAATGACAAGAAATTATTGTCACTCTCAGTTTCGCTTGCAAACTATGAGAACGAAATCTATGTCCAGTCCATGACATAAACGGGAAAGTTGTTTTTTCTTTCATTTGCCCTTTCAGTCATTTGCAGTTTTCAGTGAAAATCCTATAGTATTCAGTGTCGATATTCAACCAAAGCTGTGAGAATTGAAAACGACAGAAAAAGGTTTCACAATAAGTTTTAACTGTTGGTGCTCGAATTTTTAGTAGTTTTGGTTTCCAATAAAGTTCTGGGATGTAATTACTTCGATTTGCCATATTTTAGTCACTTTTTATAGCCAAGCGTCACATATTTTCAATACACCGATGCAAGAATGAAAATTTCAATTCTGCTGTTGCTACCTGAAGACGTTAGTTTGGTTTCGTCTTGTCATAGAGGAAAGAGTGACGTTGGCTATTATGCTCTCTCATTTTTTCGATGAGAAACTAAAATGCTTCGTCTCTCTTCGTTTGTTCTGGTGTCGGTCATTTGCGAATGAGACAGTAAAACAATGAAAATGAGACTGCTGAAATGGTTTCTTTCATTGAGAATGTGTGACAATTTTAAGCTCTGGTCACAGATAACAGATAAACAGGCTCGAACAAAACTTTTCAAACTCCTCTGTAAATTTCAAATTTGCTATACGTTGGAAACATTACTGCCACGCACTTTACTATTCTCCGTGATCTTCCAAAACGTTCCGGAACGATAACAAAATCCTCCTGCCTGTTATAGAAATATTCGAACTGCTACAATTTGAACGCTTATCACACGATTTCCCCAAGTGTTAATGACAACTTTATTTCCATTGCGCATAAATCACGCGAGAGTTCGATCGGAATAAAACAAAAATAAACTTGTCATTTTAATCAACAGCAAAACAAAAATCTAGCGTGAAGTGAATGTAGCACCCAAAATAGTGTCTCATGTGAAAGCGGCACATAAATCGTGGTGACATCTGCAAGTGTTCGCCTGGTTCGCCTCGTTGAATGAGCAAATATTACACACAGTTCATATGTGAGCCTGTATATATCTGTTTTCTGTGCCTAAACCACAGACTAACAGACAGGACACTCAAATTAGATTCTTCAATCATTTTAACGGTCATTTCGAATATTCCTTTATTTGGGACAGTACTCACATGTGTCATGATGGCGCCACGTTACCCTATCAAAAACATCCTGTCTGTCATCTAGACTGTGTTTCTTTTTTTCACATACCAACAGAGTTGCCATTCATACAGAATTACCTGTAATGTATTGATTTGTATACGTCCATGCGAATTTTATGCAGGATACAGATTTAATACATATTACCAAAACTATATACATAACTGTGCCTACTTCTCATCCTCCAACGCAATACAAAATCGAACCCGTTTTGTTATAATATTTACTTGCTTCTGGTCTGCCGCCACTTAATTTCGGGTGAAAAATACCAACACAATAAAAAATAGTCTAGATGAACAACGTTGAGTCAAATAAATGCTTACCTTACCTTACAACATCACGAAAAAGTTAAATATATTATCAACGTAATCCAATAATTTATTGTGACGGTTCATTTTCAAATATTTTAATGAAATCAGCTGCTTAGTTGATCGGTGTTGACAAACGAGGGGAAACCAACTAGTAAAAAAAACTTGTACATAACGCAAGGGGTGTACAGATAGTAAATAGTTCGCGCAGTACAATATAGGTGGAACTAATGCATCACGAAAAATTATTTTTATAAGAATTTACTAATACTGTCGTGTCTGTTAGTCTGTGCCTTTGAACATAACTCATGGTTTGAGTTGGGATCACTCAAATTCACAAACTGGAACAATAGCGGCCCTTACACGATCATTAAAAGTGTCATTACTAAAAAGGAATGGCACTTTTAATGATCGTGTAAGGTCTACGAGTTCAGTAATGATGGAATTGTGGATTTTCCATCATTACCAACATTATTTCTTCTTCTTATTTTTTTTGTGGAAGTGATGAATATCTTTAGAACTATACGCGAAAAAATGACAAAGTGTAGATTTAAATTGTTAATATTTCATTAACCTTAACGTTTCAATGGCAAATCAAATTTATTTTCAGCTAAACGAAAATAAAAATATTGCTATTGCTGGAGTAGTTACAAATACTCATCATTAATAATGAACGTGTAATGCTAAAAAGTAATGATGTGCAGTAATGCAGTAATGACAAGCGTTTGAGCAGAAGTGTCATTACTTAGTAATGACACTTTTAATGATCGTGTAAGGGCCACTAATATGTCAAAATATGTCAATAGAGTACGCGTTGCTAGAATACATCGATTTTCATTGCCGTTTCTAGATCTGGTTTTTGAAACCCTAAATCATCAATCATAGATGTTTTCAATAGAAATTGTGTGGTTTCAATTCTGCTACACACTAAGATTCAATTCCGTTGTTCGGTAATTTTTTGACGAAAACTTTCGGCAATCAATAGAAATTACCGATATTTCGGTATATGAACGTCATTTTACAAAAATTATGCAAATTTTTGCCGGACGATCAGTTTTCACTACAGAGTTCGGTAAATAGATATACAATTCATACGGTAAATCTGAATAGTCGCCGAGTACGATAAAACCCATACCGTCCGTATGGTAAAATAATCTTCCAATAACCGAACTTCTGTAAATACTGATTGTCGTGAAAACTTACTGTCAAACAGTTGATCAAATTTTCAGTATCTCTTTTTATTAATCAAATCAAAATCTTGTAGAGTTCATCGAATGGATTGAGGTACAGGTGCTAAAGTTTTTAAAACATTAGAACCACTAAAAACTTTTTGTTTCCTCATAGGCAGAAAATAATTTTGTATGACTTATCCACTTGCTGCCTACACAAATCGTTCAAGGGCAATTTCTGGTGGACTCGACGGATTGTGCAGTGTTTTGGAAGGTGCTCATAATTCCGGTCAGCCGGAACATTTGACCCCTTTTTGCGTGGAATAAAACCATAGCAGGTTGGAATTTTCTTCATTCGTTTTTGTGAATATATGTAGTTTTCTAAAATCCGAAAATAAAAGAATTTTAACCAAAGGAAAATAAAAAAAAACAAAAAATTATCGAACAATCAGTTAGATCCATTCGGTTTACAGTTTACGGTAGTTGTTTGGCAGTTCAGCAATTACCGAACTAATTACCAAACGTTCAGCTGTTGAAAATTCGGTAAAAAATTACCGAATTCTGCGAAATTTTCTAAGTGTGTATGATAAGTGAGAAGTACAACATAAGAATATCAACATCGTTCCATTTCGATTCCAAACCGGTCAAAAGGAAACGGTTTTGAATTACTTTTCTGGGCTTTCCATTTAAAAGAAAGAAGAATGACTTTGTATATAAACATTTACGAATAAGAATGTTGTTATTTTGAGTGCAAGGAACTTAAGTTTTGAGTTAAACTCACTCGAATTTTGAAAAATATATTTTTTCCATATTTTGAGTAAAAAATTTTCAAATTTTGAAAGCTTCGCCTCTTGACTCATAAATGAGTAGATAGGATATAGTAACTCAAGTTTAGAGTACGTGCACTTTTTATGAATTTGAGTGGTGTGTCACTCAATTTTGAGTTATAATGAATGCGTATTCTAGAATTTTCAGCAGGAGATGTAAGGCACTGCTCGCTAATGATTCCTATAACTGAAAATATATGATTTTATCCATTCAAACGCGTAGTAATATTTCCAAACCGTAGATGAAACAATATTACTAACCGTAACAAAAATGACTGAACTGGGGCCCTTATTAGGGGTATCACTACACGGTGAAAACCGAGTGAAGTGATTGTTACGATAATAAGGGCCTGATCACCTTTCTAAGTGTTTATTTCTTTGCTTTGAATTTCTAATCTGCACCCCTGTATAGAAAACGAAGATGTATCCCACATTAAAATTTTGTGCTAAAGATGTCGAAAACAACAGTTTGTCGAGTGTTCGAAACCTACAAGGAAACCGTGAGTGTGGAAAGGAATCTCGATCCGAAAAGATACATCAGCAACTTTCAAACGGTGCGGATTATCCTTGCCCGAAAAGAATACAAGTTGTGCAATTCCAGAAAAAAATCAAACTGGCACACTAAGCAGAATTTCGTGGCCAAAAATCGTGCTCTTACACGACCGTGTTTTGACGAAACATAAGAGCTGCACTTTGATCGGTGACGAAACATATGTCAAATCCGATTTGAAACTGCTTCCCGGTCGAAAGATGTACGTGTTTGCCGACAAGTTTGCAGCGAAGACTATGTTTTGGCAAGCTTTTTGCAGTTGTGGCCTGAGAACGAGACCATTCGTTATACTCGACGATGACATTCCAAGTTTACACCGAAGAATACCTGAGATAACGAGTATTACCGTTCATCTGTCAGCACAGTGACACAGTTATCTTTTGGCCAGCTGCCACTACTCCAAGCTGCTTCTGGAAAGGGCATGCTGCCAACAAGATCGGTTTTGTCCCCAAGCTAATGAATACTCCAAATTGTCCGGAATTTCGAACAACCGAAAACTACTGGACAATTTCAAAGTAGCGACTTCGATTAAACAGCGGGAGGCTGCAAAGGACCCCATTGTACGTCTCTTACCTTACCAGATATGTTCCCAATAATTTTCCCGTTTCTTCCGATAGATGGCAATTTACGTTTTGTGTTTCTGCTAGTAAATACACAGACATTTTGCGATCTCAACGAACAGGTTCGAATGGCAAGTGACTCATACATTCGGAAATCGGATTGAAAATAATTTATCACAATTGTACTTGAAATATGGGTTTATTAAAAATACACTTTTTATTACGATGTTTTGAAACCATAAATAAACACAAACCTTCCATCCTTGCCACTTTCCTAGCATTTATTTGTGCGTGATCGAGTGACACATCTGTCATCTGTTTACCGAATGAACGATTGTAACTAAATATATTGTCGAAAGTTATTCATAAATTAAAGAAACATTCTCGATTGTGGCGATATAAACTGGTATATGATTCGACAAACTTGAACTTATTGGTAAAGTCGTTGGGAACAATGCAACGTCAAATTCGAGAAATTTTTATAGGCAAACAATTATCATCATTCGGATTGTAATTTATTCTAAAATTTTAACACGTTCAGTAGTACGCTGTTTTCAACATATGCCAAGTCAACTAATAAACTACATCCGATCAATAGTGTGCTACAATTACAGTATAACAAGTTAAAGTGGAATTAAAATTTTTCAGCCGCAGTAAAATAAATATCTTTATGCGCTTGAATTTCGAAAACAGAATAAATTATTAATTTGGTGATGCTAATGATCGGAATTAACATATCAACACCTAAAAATAGAGGATTGATCCACCTCTAGTCTAACTAATACTCGCCCACGATAGCTGTTGGTCCCGCCAGTTAACAACTGAATGCTGCTTCGAACAGCAATTGTGCTACAATGAGGATACCGGTGCCGATTGGTTACTATTTGCATCAGTTCCGTCTGTCAGGTCCCCTTCGATCAAACCCGTTCCGGATTGAATCTCGACAGTTTGAGGTTCCTTGCTTACGGAAATTTTCCTTTTCTTCAAAGACAGCACCGATGGATGGGCACTGTGTCGCCTACGCTTGACTTTACTTTTCCCAGCTTTACCACGAGATTTTGCCGTGGTGGATTCCTCTTCCACCGGAGGACGATATTTTTTCCCGATGAATCCAGAACATTTGGATGCTCCACAATGGCAGATTTTCTTCTCATCGCTCGTACTTTCGAAGTTGTAGTTGAATGTTAGTTCATCACCCTAATAACGGGAATTGGAATGTACTTTGATATCATTTGTAAAGTGGAAGGATTGCAGAACTTACCGCTTTGATGTCTTTGATTGCAAACAGACCCACCGACTGAGCACCTCCCACATTCCACAGCAGCGTCTCACAGTTCGGTTCACACGAATGATTAATAAACCGCGCCAGGTTCCCCCTCGGTCCTGCATCGATGGTGAGTTCCGAGTCGACCGTCAAAAAGTACCAGTTTTCATCCTTTTGTTCCTTTTTTTGTTGAAGCCTTCGCGCCAGCTCATCATTGTTGACCACCTCGCCAACGTATTCGATAACGAACCGACCCACTCGAATGTCCTCCTGTGCGACGAGACCCCAGCCTTTGTTGGGTATCCGTTTGGCAGCCAGCGCTGGATATTGTTTCTTTTCAAAGCACTGATTTTGACATCGCTCTCGGGTAGGGCAAACCTTTGGATTGCACTCGATGAGCAGGGCTCGATTAATGCAATTCGAATCCGGTCCACATGGATCGCTGTCGGACGGTTTGCATTCACAAACATTTTCTTCCTGTAAGCATTGAAAAATATAGAAATTTTTTGAAACAACGTTTCAATAATAGCCTACCTCAGCTTCCTTGCCGACACTCGGCGGTTTCAACGGTGGTACATATCTATTGCTCCTAATCTTCACATACATCGGCGGTTTAAAGGAACTGTCGGCCTGGTCAGCATCTTCGTCGGTTTTCTTTGCCTGCAACATTCCGTGGACCGCTTTTGCTTCCCGCAGGGCTTCGTTGTACTTAACCAAAATGCCAACCTGCTTCCGTTCCGACACGTTTTCCGAATCACCCTCCTGATACAGGTAGATTCTCCTTCGATTGATCCAACCATAGTCATGGGAACCGAAAAATTTAATGCAAATGTCCCACACTTCATGCGGTCTTCGATGCATAAATTCCGGAACCATCGGAGGCGGTACAATCAAGGCCGGCCAAAATCGGAAGTGAGAATACTTGGCCCACACGACTTCGTTGTACAGTGGCATCCGACCGGATTCGCATTCTTCGCAAATGTATTTTCCCTCGGGTGGAATGAATTTCAGACATTCAAGGTGAAACGCAGTGGGACATGTTTCGCAACAAATTAAACTACCTCCCTTGCAACAGAGGAAACACCAATTTACATTTAACGAGCATTTTTCCAGACTATGCTTCGGGCAGATTAAGGCCACACTGGTCAGTAGCTGTGAACCGGCAGGTATGCACTTGGCATCCGTGTGATATGACGAGGGACACTTGACACACCGCATCAGTTGACCCTTGGTCGTGGTCGCATTGGTTCGTGGATCATCCGAGACACAGGTGTGACACGTGTGGTACGGACAGAACAGCGTGCTTGAGTTCGGTGTGCTGGTTAACTTGTGCTGTGGAAACAACCTCAGACAGGGAAAGTGATAGTACTTGCCACATCCGGTAACCGTGCAGCGATGCTTGCGCTCATCTCGGATCGTCTCTTCCTGATCCTGACAAACAAAGCAAATCGGTGGCTTTTGGGTACTGCAGTCCGGGCAAACGAACGCTTTACTGTCAACCGTTTTCTCCGGTTTACTGACCGCGTTCGGTGGAATCTGAACACATGCTGTAATATTGGAAACAGTTTGTATGAGTATGTAAAAAATATAATTGTCAAAAAAATATAATTGGTTGGACAAAGCACTTCGTGTCAAGTGGAAAAATTGTGTCAAGTGGAAAAAGATTTCATGTTGAACTGCCAAGTCGCTCAAGTAGTGCAATATAAACTGCTAACATAAAGACTGTCCCAGAAAGTATGGACGCACTTTGATTCCGCTGTAAATAATTCACAAGTGTTAGATATTCAAATTTTATTCGATATACTGATAATATTAGACTACAACAGAATATTATTCTCAACATTTGCTACTTAGCCGTTGTAGACTAACTGGCGCACCTTCTTGCGAACGTTTCTCATTAAATTCTGTACAGACTTCTTGGCGACAAGTTTTGACACTTTTTTCCTTTTTCTTTTTCGAACTGTTGAATGATTTCGGCTGCCGAGACATGTTTCCTAGGATGTGCCTTCGTTAATGCCCAAAATTCCTCAATTGGTCGAAGTTGTGGGCAATTTGGTGGATTCATTTTTTTTGGGACGAAAGTGACATTTTTGGTGGTATACCATTCTACCGTTGATTTCGAGTAGTGGCAAGAAGCAAGATCTGGCCAGAACACAACAGGATCCTTGTGGCTTCGAATCATGGGTAGAAGTCGTTTTTGTAAACATTCCTTGATGTATATTTCGCTGTTCATTGAAGCAGTGGTGATGAAGGGTTTCGAAATCTTACCGCAGCTACAAATTGCTTGTCAGATCATAGCTTTCTTACCAAATTTTTCGACTTCAATCGATGTCTCGGACTGGTTTAACACTTGCCCTTCTCGCACCGTATAATATGGTGGTCCCGGCAAGGATTTGTAATCGAGTTTCACGTAGGTTTCGTCGTCTATGATTATGCAGTTCAAATTTTCAGCAAGAATCGTACTGTACAGCTTTCGAACCCTCGGCCTTATCGATGCTTCTTGTTTCGGACTACGTTTTGGTTGTTTCTGCTTCTTATAGGTTCGAAGATTCAAACGTTCTTTAGCACGAAGAACATTTGACTTCGAAGTGCCCACTTTTTTGGCCACATCCCGAACTGAAACCTCCTTCTTTTGCTCGAACGCCTTCAGTATACGTTTATCCAACTGAGGGTTAGCAGGACCTTTTTTTTCGACCCGTTTTCGGTTTATCCTCAAAGGTGTTATCCTCACCGAACTTCCTGATTGCATTTCGGCTTTTTCATTTACTCCTTCCATTTTTGCTATCTTTCTCAGTGACAGTCCGCGTTCTGTGCACCATTTGTACACAATTTATCGACGTTGTTCTGCTGAAAGTTCACGCATTTCGAAACAAACTAATGAAAACGAATAAACTACTGCACAAGTGATTAGAGAAGAGTGTAAACCACAGGACGCAGCCAGAAAAATTGACAGATTCTGAACCATTACGAAATGGTAGCGGTTTTTGGTTGCGTCCATACTTTCTGAGACAGTCTTTAATGCCATTGAACAGGTTCTTGACTCGATGTGATTTAGTTTTGTGCGCCGTTCACTTCGCACGAGAGATATTTTAATCGAAATTCTGCTGTTTCTTCGCTTTCGAGAGGTAAACGTAAAATGATCTGGATCATGGGGTGGTGTATGAAGGTGATCAGCACTGTTCATCAACAGCACAAATAAAGTAAAGGGTGTATAAACTCAAATTGCATCACAAGAAAATATTCGGCAATGTTTACTCATTCACGAACCTTTCCTTTTATGATCTTGTACAACGTTCGGATTAACATTAATATGAATATTACTGTGGAATTCGCAAAAACAACTGTTCATTGAATAGAAATAGGAAAGTTTGTTCGGACTTAATCTCACAAAATCTACAAATCCTGTTTACCCTATAGTTCCGGAACCGGAAGTAGTATTCACAACAATTTTAAGAATTCCGTATCAAACTGTAGGACTTTTTCTTTGAACCTATAAGCTTGTGAAAATCGATTTAGACAAATATGACCTTCAAATTGGAACAACAAATATGACCTACAAGTTAAACCTAGTTAAATCTAGACTTTCTATCTCACGCTCTATTTCGAATCAACCAATTAAACGAGATCTAAAGAACCAAGCGAACCGGCGTTTTTGTTACTTCTTCATATGTAAGTCAAGCTAAACAACATGAATCAGCAGCATAAAACAAGTAGTAGGATTCAGTTCGCTTTCACATCTCATCCAAGTTATTCGATATAACAAAACCGCTTACGTTCGGAATGGAAGAATCCAAGTACAGTATTGTGTAGTGAACAATAGAACGACCTCGAAATAAGTGAACCAAACGAACAAAAGCTACCGCCGACACGAAAGAATACAATTGTTGTTGACTTCAGGCAGTGCAAAATTCGACCTTCGATACGAGAACTTGAAGGTTTGCTTAAGGAGCAAATGCATGTTGACATTAAACGTGTGCATTTACTTCAATGCAATAAGACAAATAATGTTGTTTACATCCAGTTTTATAAAGAGTTGGATGCAATTCATTTCGCAAAAGACAATAACAATGGGCAGTATGTGGAGCACGAGAACATTAAGTACAACATTCCAGTATATATGGAAGATAGTTCTATAGAAAAGCGTGTGCATGATCTTCCCTCAAGCGTCACCGATTCTTATATTCGCAAAACTATGTCCCAATACGGAGAGATTCTCTCTATCGAAAAAGAAAAGTGGAAGAACTTTTTCCCCGGTATTCTAAATGGCGCACGTTTGTTACGCATACACTTGAAGAGGCCTATACCTTCTAATATAATTTTCGGTCAAGATACAAGAATTCCGTGCAAATCACTTGTTACTTATGACAATCAGATGGCCACATGTCAATATCATCAAAGAACGGCAACTTCAGTACAAATAAAAAATAAAATAAAATAAAAAAGTGCTTCCATACCTAGAAATGTCAAACCAACTCAACTATGAGAGCTACTCACCCGGATGATAGAAGTTATAACACTTGCTGCACTTGCTCACATCATTTGGTTTATAGCAGACGACGCACACGAAACCCTTCGGAACACCCTTCATCAGATAGTTCTTCTCGAGAGTGAAGATAAAAAGCTGTTCTAACGTTTTCGGTTCCTTTTTCACTTTCGTCGGTGCATTCGCCCCGACCGGACTCGGATCCTTCTTGATCTGACCGATCCCGAGTTCCATCTCAAACTTTAGAAATGAGTTCCGAAGCGCTTGCGAGCGCAATCTGTTGGAAACCCTGGCATTCTTTGCACCGGCAGCCGACTGCATTCGTAGGGAGCAGATTTTCTGAACGTACTTCTGTAGTTTCTTATCGATATCGGCTTCGGTTTGACCCTCGAAAACGTATATCCGACTCATGTTCAGCAAATGATTGTACGCTTCCCGATCGAATCCTGCCATTTCAGAAATATCGTCACATTCACTGCTAGTTCCACTGGCCGTTTCCATCATATCACTTCCGTCTGTCATCGATTGGAAATACCTGGTAATAGTGTTTCGCAGAAGGTCCGGATCATCCGGTTCCAGTTTAATGCGTTTAAATTCTGGATCAAGATCGGTGGCTGAAATGGGTTCGTAAGCCGGGCTCTCGGGGGTAGGCGATCGGCGTCGTTTCCCTCCTGTTGATTCGAAGGATTCCCCAAAACTATTGCTATGGAATCCGGCCGAAGAACTCTTCGCACGTTTTCGCATCTGTTTCGGTCGGTTACTTTCTAACTCTAGTAAGGCTTGGAAACGTTGTTCTCGCGATTCGATCGAGTATTGAAGCATTTCATTGGCTTGTTTGATTGCTTCCATCCACGGATGGTTGGGCTGCAAAACGGTGCTAATTTTTCTCTTCAGATGCCTCCACTGTTTGTCTATCAAGATTTTATATTCTTCCATACTGACAAACGGCAACAACAAAGACTCCGGTATCCAACTACGACGACCGTTGTCGGCGAAAAATGTAACGTGGATCACTTTGAGCTTTTTGGCAGTGTTTTTGAATTTAATTACTTTACCATCGGTCGGATCAGCACAAACCATGCATGGCCAGTGGAGCACTTTATTGCTCAATGCACCCCAACCCAGTTGTCCTTTGATCGGTTCCTCTCCGAGCACCATCACTTCGTGATCAATCGAGGAACCGTTAGCGCTATCGGCATCCGGTGATTTTTCCATAGTCTTCATCGGCGAAATATTTTCACTTTCCGCCACAATTTCCGTATCGTTTATACTCGAGCTGAAACTGGCATCCAGATCTAATATTTTGATTTGATCTATCCCTAAAATTTCGCCAGTTGGAATTAATTCCGCTATCGTATCGAGAGCTTCCATCGATGGCGGGGCTTCCAAACATTCACTCAACGAACTCAACTCATATTCTGCTGCTATTGAGTGTGGTTCAACGGGGTCCGGAATCAATGGTGGTTCAACAGAATCCGGAATCAATGGTGATTCAACGGGATCCGGATGAAATTCGGATTCTATTTTTTCTGTACAAACAGTATCAACTGAAACGGGACTATTGTTTTCATTTTGCTGTGTAGCAGGTTCAGGAATTTCCGAGTCATGTGATACCAAAATGTCGTCATGTACCGGGAGCAGATCAGTCGCGATCATATTTTGTTTCATTTCATTAGCGGCATCGCTAGAATCGGTTACCAAAAGAATATTGCTGACTTCACTTGTTGAATTGCCTTCAAATTGTTGTGGTGACGTCGGGGGAAAGTTTAGAACTGTTATTTCAAATTCCTCGGACTCAGAGAGCAACTCGACAACTTTTTCTACCTTTATGGGTTTTGTTCTCGGTGAAAATTTTGTTATAAACTTGGCCACATTCATTGGAATGTAATCGTTATTTTCTTTCTGCTTTTGGATGCGACCATAGCGACTTACTGGACGGTTGGTTTCCTTTTTTGGTTCCGTTAATTTTGGGCTCAACGTGCTTTCAAGCTGTTTAAGCAAATATTGGGATCTATCGGGAGATTTTAACCGCTCTTCAGCAACTTTCGGAGAAATTATTGCGTCGGAAGGTTCGCTGGAAGATGCGTCCGGTGAGTTTAATGGTTTATAGTTTACCTTCGATTCCCCATCGTCACTCTTGTTTTCAATATCCACCACGGTCACTGCATCTGGTGCAGTAGCTTGGTAAGATATAGTTTCCGGACTAGTTTGAATATATCTTTTGTTTCTTCGAATGGAACGAAGAGAGGCAGGTTTCGAGACCAACGTTGTTTCTGGCTGTTGCACTTGGCTGCTCTCAAGGATAATTGTTGGTTCAACTTTACCCGGTTCAATCGACTCTTCGGTTGGTATAACATTTTTCACATCTACTGATTTATTCAATGGATCCAATCTCGTCAGCAAAACGTGTAATTTTTCTGCTTCCGGTCTCAAGTCAGTAAGACGTCTTTTGCTTCTACCTCGAGTTATGGGAGATACTGTGGAGACCAGTTTATTGTTCGGACGTTTGAAAGCTAGAATTAAAATGGTTATAGAAAAAAAACTGCAATGATAGTTTTAAAAAACTGACCATTTTCAGTTGGGAGTGATCTACACCGCTTGGGAGTCTGCGGAATTTGATCCCCAACTTTGATGCCGTTCTTAGTCCGAATCGTTCCATCGTTAGTAGAGATAACACTGGATTCGAGCATTTCTTCGACATCAACGCTCATTTTTGGTGATCGATTGACAGGACTACCCTTCTTCCGTTCTGTTTGGTTGGGACGAATTCTATGACAAGCAAATGAAAGAGTTTTGAAATACACATCGCCAACATATATTTTAGTTTGCTGAGATTAAAAACCATAGCGTTTACTTTCACTTGCACACAAAAAAGTACCGCCAAAACTGGTAACCCTATTGCATAACAGATTCCGATAAGACAAGAAGTACTACGATTGGCAAAATAGGAATCACAAAACACCACAGGTTCCAAAAATCTGTCCCACAAAATACTACTTACTTGCGAATTCTTGTTTTACGACCCATTTTGTTCGCTTTTAACGTAATTAAAGTTTGCTAAGATACGACACTTTATGCTGCACCGATATTCAACGTTGGAAGCGTCTCGTTAATTTTTCCCCACTATACAATACGTCCAGCTATTTTAATCATTTAAAGAATTGTCTATACTGTGTAACTTATATTTTTGCAAAATTACTATGAAAATACACTGAAACATTAGAGAATAACTGTAAAAATTATAAAGAAAACAAAATGCAAGCCGTGGCTTCACTTTGCGTTTTATATATAAAACTTGTCAAAGATAATACCGTTTGAATGTGTTAGTCTGAAATCGAAAATGGAACGTCAATCGAAATCCGACACAGAAAGAATCGAAACGTCTGAATCTAACGTCAAACATACACGGCTACTAAATACAACCTAATAATTAAAATTATTTAAAATGAATTGGGAAAGTTTGATGAATATTCCATTATATCGCGAGAAAGAAAAAAATTCATAAGTACTGTGGCGGCTCGTAGGTGTGAAATTGAAAACTAAGTTATTTGTTCTACAAACCAGAATTCAGCTGTTTTTCAAAGATGGGCGAATCTTACAAAAGTAAACAAATCGAGTTTCTCTCACCTACCAATAAAAGCTTCAAAATCCTACAATTTTGCATGAAAATTCGGATTCTACAAAAATCTCAACTTTGTAAAACAAAGAACTATAAAAGGTGAAACTGTCATACCATTTATTTACGTAAGTTTCGCCCTCCGTATTCCATGACAACTAACGAGGCGATACTTCATTTGCTATCAAGGAAGGGCGAAACTTTTTTTTTCTGTATTTTAAGATGGTTTCCGAGCCTTCTACCTCTGGAAATAGTAAATGAGACGATAAGATTACTCGCAGATTGGTCTTAGTCGAGAAAACCAGCCAATTTCATTAAAAACAAGGAAGCATAAAAGTAAACAAATCGAAAAAGGGCGAAACTCTTTTTATGTTGATTTATTCAGTGGATATAGATAGAAAGTGGTAAAATTTGCATCACTTTTGAAGATAAACTAACAATTCATCGACTAATCATAAATTGATCTGAGAATATACGATAATTTCTAAATACGATTTGAAACCAAAATCGAAACATTCATCGATGTTTTTCTCCATTTGCTGTCAATGTTAGATTCGCCGTTCTTCGAAAAACAGCTGAATTAACTGGCGTAATGGCCTTTGTTGGCGTGCCGTTACCTACACTTAAATAAAAATTTACGTTCGATTCACTTGAAAAATCACGTAAAATGGTTTCAAATGTTAAGTTAAATATTTCGCTCGACGAAAATGAATGTTATACGAACATCCCCTAAAATGAATAGAGTCATCACATAAGGTTGACGTGAATTGACCAAACGTGAAACAATCTACGTGAAATGCCGGTATGAAAATCTCGATTTTGAAAAAGGCCCTCAAAGTGTAAGTAGTGTAAATATTTGCGAGATATGTTATCTAATTACAATTTTTACTACATCGACCGGACCATTCCAGCATGAAAGTTTCCATGTGTTCGACTGAACCGAGTGCCTACGTGAGTCCGGAAGTGTGCCCGCTCCTGCCGAATGCTTCAAACTTGGTCCACCGAAAAACGAATTCAAAATCAGTATGCAGCTAGAGACACTGGACTCGTGTAATGCAACCTCAACCTGCATCGTTAGTGTTGTGGGAGTTTTCAGATCTCGACTTCGGCATCGGTTGGATGCACACTTAATTTCCTTTACCAAACTGAGCAATATTTTTACCGACTTTTACACTGCTGAACGTACCGCAATCAGGATGAGGATTCGGTAAATATTATACTGTTGGGTCAGCACGGGAAGATTCTAAAACAACCGATTAGTTCAGTAATTTATACAGTTCAGTACAATAAGAAATAAATTTTGAATTTAATTTAGTTTGATGTTTGAAATTTCAGAAAACCAAAAACAAAATAATTGAACTTCGAATGCATTTTACTATTTAATTGAAAATATATTTTATTTTTATATGAATTCAAACTTCGTTGGAAACATTACCCAGTTGTAGTTAGCGTTCCGATATTGGCTTTCAATCGCAAAACTAAAATCAAGTCCGCGCCTTCTATGTTTCACTTTATGGACCAAGAAAACGATGTTGTTAGCAAATTATCACATTGAGCAATATAGGAATCGAATATTAAATGCGGAAATAGTTACTAACATAGTAATTTTTCCTTAAACAAACCTACGGAATGGGTAAAACTTTTGCATTCATTCAACTTGTGCATAAAAAGTAAACCTTTATTTTTCAGTACTGAACTACAATGGTATCAACAAGTAAAGTCAATATTATCAATCCATGGCAATTCAATGAAATGAAGGGTTCACTTTTGTTAGAACTTTGCTTCACGGCGTGCTACAAGATGCGAAGTAAGGTCATACAGGCAATTTTTACGGTGCTTTTTCAGTGTTGGTTTACAGAAATCATTTTTGAACATAATATTTGCTCCAAGACCAAATTTTATCACTATAGGTTATGTAATCAATTTTTGTAATCGAAATTAAAGATTTAAACAGCCACTGTGTGCAATAAACGGCAAGACCTATTATTTAAGTACAGAGGCAACAAGAAAAATCAACCGACTTTCAACCGCAAATAAATTAAAATTTACTGCGGAGTATAATTCGAAAACATCATCGCTTGAACTACAGCGCTATCTACTTGTCGAGCTGTCGTAAGAAGGCGAATAGTTTTTAATCCATTTTCTGTTCGTTCCTTTATATGAAAATGTGTGATGATCAGCGTTGCCAGGTTGCCAGATTTGTATCGTTTCGCCAGACACTCAAACTAACCAGATCTTTTGCCAGATTTTCCAAATTTTCCCAGATGTCACAAATTTTCCTAGATTTTGTAAGATTTCGCTAGATCTTTACGGTTTCGGCCTTAGGTAGGGAGACCTTTTTTTTATTTTTTGCTCACTGAAAATGAAACCCGGCAAAAATTTCTTTGTATATAGTGGACCCAGACAAATCCAGATAAGTTTTGCCAGATTTTTGAAAAAATAACCTGGCAACTCTGGTGATGATGGAAACAAAAAGCTTTTGTGTGCGTGTTTAAAATAAGACGTTTCGGCGCAGAGTTGTTGTTGGGTTGTAAATGTTGGGTGTAAACATTAATGCAAAAAAGCAATCTTCTGGTTTTCAGCGCGCACGCAAAATAATACTTTTTTTCTTAGCGGTGGAGAGACGCCACGAATTTCATATTTAGAGATAGATGTGAATTTAAATAAAACACAAAATGCAATCACCGCAAGTGTATGTTAATTGTGTGGACTAATAAATTCAACCTACATTAATTTGGCACATCTCTTTCAGCCCTAGCCGAAATCCACTTCTTTACTGCCGACTTTGTCTGTCACAATTAAATCTACTTACGGTGCTGCAAGATAACGAAGTTACACACCACGACGAACTACTCCAACGAATGTCCAACTATGTAAAAATTGTTGTAAGTAGGTCATTAGGCTCGAGGTCGATTATAGTCTAATTGAAAAACATATTTAAAGCTTATACCTCTGGAGGATTTTCCATGTGCTATTTGCGGTGTGTGTATTGCTCAGCTGAATGGAATTCATGAGTTCCAGCAAACGGTTATGCGGAATCATATCGCTGTGAAGGATTATCGCCGAACGTACGGTGATGAAATCATTTATCCCAAACTGGAAGAAGACGATGTAATCCTTATAGATGTATATGACCTCGACCCACGACTCACTGAAATCAAAGAAGAAGAATATTTTATTCAGGATGATGTTCCTGAAATTGTTTCTGGTCAAACTGTGGAGATTGTTAAAGATGTTGATGTTTACCACATGGATGGAGAGCTTAAAACGGTAGTGGTGAAGCAGGAAAATTTATCACCAGAGCATGAGGTGACTACTGTGACCAATGAAAAAGTTTGCAATGAAAACAAAAAAGCTATTCTAAGCAAACCTTCAACTGTAATGCCTCATATCAACATCTTGAATAGAAGAGCGATAACATCGACAGTTCCGAAACGACCTCCACCGGAAATAACTTCAAATTTAAAAGCTATGGTTCAAGAAAAACGAATAAAAGTATCGGTGCTTAATGCTTCCGCCGTTGTGAAATGTTCGCAGTGCGATGCAGTGTTTCAAACCCAGAAAAATTTGGCTGTTCACGAGTCAACTGATCATCGAAAATCTGATACCGATGTAATGAAGCCATCGATGCATGCGAGCACATCTTCGTTACCTACAAAACTAAACTCACAAGTCATACAAAATCGCCGAACGCAACGTATGGAGTTATTCAAATGCAATCAGTGTAACAGCAGTTTTATTCAAAAGGCCAATTACGAAAAGCACGTGAAATCTTGTCAATCTTCTGTTTTATCAAAATTGAATACCTCACAAATAACAATCAAAAGAACTACAACAGTAAACCCGAATCACCGAAAACCACAAGTCACACAGTTGAACCAAACTTCTCATTCAAAAAAATGCGATGAATTAGAAAATCGAATTCGCTGTCCACAGTGTCCTCTGACATACAAAATTAAACATTTTCTCAACAAACATCTCAAAGACGTACACAAGGTACCTGACAATAAAGAGGTGCACTATTGTTCGATTTGTCGGTTGTACTATTCCTGTAATGAAGATTTACAGCTGCACATCCGAGCGATACATCGGTTTCATTGCCGTCAATGCAATGGTGATTTCAGAAAGTGCATGCATGCCCAAAGTCATGTGCAAGCTAACTTAATCAGAGTATCAAATAAAGAAAGAATGAAATAAGTTTATGAGTTTATACAAGTAATGTGTTTGTGAAATCCTGACTCAATATAAAAGTAGTCATCATACAACTGATCATTTACCTTTGGAACTAGCAATAAAGAGTAAAAACATTCAATGTTTACTTTTACATCAATGTTCAATGCAACACAGACACGATATGAATTAAAATATTTGTTAATTTGTTTTTTTTTTTTTTGAAAAATAAATATTTGGTTTAAATATTCTATTTAAATTTAAATTTAACTCGCAAATATCCAGATTCAGTGATGAATTTGCTTCATTTTCTTCAAAAGGTGAGATAACTGAGTGCCAACAAGTCCCTATCTCATGCCACCCCGTGTGTCTATGATGATATTTGGTCAATATAGCGATGTGTGATGGATGCTATCGCCTTTAGCATTATTGGCGGAATATTCGGTGGTTCAGCCGACGACACGACCAGACACTCCGAAGAAAAATCTGCAATAAAACTGTTCGCTAACGATTCACCGTCAGTTACCACAAATCTAGCGACCCCTTGTAAATGATAAAAATAATCTTCTCGAGCAACACTGTTTAAGTTGCTATGGACTAGTTACCAAGGAACCCCAAAACAAATAAACATGTTTTGAAAGCGGTGGAATAGTTCTATTAGTGTTAAACTTTGTCCAAATTAAGCAGAAATGAATTTAAATTAACTCGATTTTCGGAATTTAATCGAAATATGGATGAAACCAACGAACGAGGACAATGATCTGCTATTGCGATTCATCCGTACACTTCAACTGCTAGCTTTTCTGGGCAATAGGATTCGGTGTAATATGCCGGTGTCAAAATTGTTGGTTGATTGCGCAGCAGTGGAAACAGCATTTCACCTAGTGGAATTCCACAAAGAAATCATTTTACCGTACGTTATGCAGGTACCGCAGAGCACTAGCCTCGCTCAGCTCGTTGTCGGTCATTTCCATGTCTTCCTTCTCACACAACGGTTTCAAATCAAGACCTGAATTTTGAACTTGGCTTTATAAAAGACATAACTCATACTCCTCAATTTTTACATTCCGCTCGAGTCAGGTAAATCCATTAAAATGTTCCGTAATATAATAACCGATCTGAAATTTATTTTGTTTACATTCATCTTGCCTTCGATATGCAGTAACCAAGGTTATGGTGACTGTTATTCAAAATCAATAAATATATCAACTTGTGCTGCCAGTTTAAAAAAATTCACTAGCGTTTTCGATTTGACATTTCCAGTTACTGAGGGGTAGTTAAATTTACGATACAGTTTTGATAGACGAGTGGCAGGTCGTGTCGTCGGTTCAGCTGCTCGAAACTTGTCACAAAAAGTAAACATTAACGAACGAAGTCTAGTCTGTGATCTGGCATCCCTGTGTCCGACAATAATTTAGCTTCTTTGCGCCAGATTATGTTTAGAGTGACTATAACAAAAGTCAAAAACAGCACAACAATAAATGAAAACATTGAAGATCCAGTTCTGATTCTGTGAAAAAGTTTATCGTCTTTGCTTCGTTTTAGATTCCTCAAACCTCATCACTGTTGAATACTACAAAATTTGTTTACCCGTGGACAGCGTCCATCCACAAAATCAGAACCGAGGTACACTATGAACGATGCGAAAGTCAGTGTGAGTTTCTCCTGCCAGCGATGTCTGCAGCCAATTCACATCGATGACTCGTTTGCAACCCTTGGAGAGCACACATTGGCCGAGCTAGCGTGTAAGTTTTTTTTGCAGTAATTTCAAACGGTTCCCATTAACTCTGAAGTAAAAATTACAGTACCGATTAATTCCCACATAGAGGTGGATATAGAATCACAATCGGCCAGTTTGGATCACTTCGTACCACCGTTTCGGTACGGTGCGGAATGCAGTGGCAACGACACAAACGGTTTTATGCTGCTTTCGGACGGTCCGGACAAGGAATCACTTAGTCAAAATCTACGCGTCAAAGCCGAACTTTTCGATGCCCTTTCGAACAACTCGGAAATCGATCATCCATTGTGCGACGAATGCACCGATACCTTATTGGAGCTGATGGACAAACAGCTTAAAATGGCTGAAGACGAATGGAATGATTATAATAACTATTTGAAGAAGCTGGAGATGACAGACGATGTACCAAATATTGATCTCTTAGACAAGGAACTGGCTGATCTGAAGGAGGAAGAAGAACGTCTGTTACAGGAGCTGTCTGAATTGACTCGAGAAGAAGATGCAATCAAATTGGCAGTTAAAGAACAGGAAGCGGAGAAACAAAGGCTTAGCAATGAAGAGGAGAAATACTGGCGGGAATACACGAAACATCGGCGAGATGTTATCACCACGGAAGATGAGTTTCGATCACTTGAATGCCAAATGTCATACGCGCAGGTCCAGTTGGATAAGTTAAAAAAGACGAATGTGTTCAATGTAACGTTTCACATTTGGCACTCGGGTCACTTTGGAACTATAAACAATTTTAGATTGGGTAGACTTCCATCAGCTCCTGTTGATTGGTCCGAAATAAATGCAGCATGGGGACAAACGTGCTTGCTGCTGTCTGCGTTGGCAAGAAAAATGAATCTAACGTTCAAGAATTATCGGCTGGTTCCATATGGGAATCACTCGCATATAGAAGTATTGGGCGAAGGGAAAGAACTTCCTCTTTATGGTAGTGGCGGTTTCAGATTTTTCTGGGACACAAAATTCGACGCAGCTATGGTTGCGTTCCTGGACTGTTTGCAGCAATTTAAGGAGGAAGTAGTTAAAAAGGATCCCGACTTTTGCTTACCATATCGGATGGAGAAAGGGAAGATAGAAGATTCCGCGACGGGCAACAGTTATTCAATTAAGTATGAGGTTTATAATTTTAAAATGTTTCAGTATATTCATTTTTGTTTTCATTCAATAGAATTCAATTCAACTCAGAGGAACAGTGGACCAAAGCTTTGAAATTTTTACTGACGAATCTGAAATGGGGACTAACATGGGTATCGTCACAATTTACCGAAGAGAAACATTAAAATTTCGGCTCGATTCGAACCCCAATTAATAGTTTTCAAATGTGAGTTATTAGTTAATGAAAATGAATGATTTATCAGTTATTTCAAATATAAAACTTATTTATCGTAGCTTGAAGCAGCTTCAACAATGAAATCTATTTACTTAAGTTTATATATTTTATTTATAAAACACGTCCCTGAGCTTACAGATATGCATATCAGCACGCGCACTTTAATTAGGGGCGGGAGAGATAAACGCATAAAACGAAACTTAACACTTCTTAAATCGAATCAGACCCTGTTACCTTAGAGAGATATCAGTTCAGCAACGCCATCGCATGGCATCATATTGAACATATCACGTCAATTGAATGGAATTTGACATTTCTCTTTTATATACGAAATTCGATGCGGACTCGCGTCTTAGGACTCACCTAAGGGCGCCATGCTCGCAAAAAAAGATGTTGCCAATGAATGATTTGTTCAGGAAATGTGAGACCTGGATACAGAGATGCCGTTTATACAGATTTATCTGTATTGCGGCCCTTACACGAGTCATTAAAAATGTCATTACTACAAAATAATATTATTTTAATGAACGTGTAATGATGAGATTTCTATCAAATTTGAAATACATCATTACTTAGTCATCATTAAAAATGACAAAAATAATGCTCGTGTAAGGGCCGCTTATTATACAAATTTTTGCATCCGCATACAGTATACAGATTTGATACAGATTTCCTAAATTTAAAACGAATCTACCAAAAAGCAAAAAAAAAACTTTTTCGTACGAGCAATCTATTAGTATTTGATTGCAGTGACGAGAATCAAAACTTGGTCTCATTGAATCTAGCCATAATGTGTTGGAATAACGTCTTTTACCATGATTTTATTGATGAAATTTAATTTTATTAGTGAATACAGATAAATAAAGATTTTTTTAGAGAGTAATACAGATTTCCTATAAAAATATCTGGCATCTCTGCCTGGATATCTTGTTAGTATCACGCGTTTCTTTTTAGAACGGTGAATAAACCACCTTTCAACTTTCACTTTCGAAAGAAATTGCAAGCGAGCTATGAAAGATAGAGTATTAAATTTAACACCAGACGAAAGGAAAAATTTTTCTCTGCCGTTTACTATTATGACTTACTCTCAGCGAGTGCCGAGTCATTCGAAATTACTCTTCAAAGTGAATGTTGATGGATGACTTATTGAACAATCCAATCAGCGTGGTCACCACGAGATAGTGTTATGGTGATTGTTTTGACATATACCATGTATTTAGAAAAAAATTAGACGGATTTTTCAATTTACTTGAGTTTTAAAGAATGCAGATGGCAAAACCTTACAAATATGGGTAAGAAAAACGATTATTCACGTGTTGTCATCAAACATATGATTTCAAATTGTACTATATTCTTGATAATCTCGGATGAAATTTGAAATTTTCAGTTCACATACAGATTTGATTTAGATGATAAAACATGAGTAAATAGACTAGTCATAAAACTTTTGATCATAATTTATACATTAATCTCAAAATCCAACCCAAAAAACAAAGAATATCCCAGATATGAAAACAGTACCCAACCTCACTTCTTCGAATTTGGCATTTCATGTTACGATTTCTCCATAAATATCAATCAAACATGCCACGGAAAGTTACTGAATCATTAATGATCGATTTTTTACCAAATTTTCACACGTTTTTGTATGTTAGTATTCGATTCATAAGAAAAAATAAATAAAAATCCGGCATTTTGTTCGAATCTTCAAGAAAAATCTGAAAATTATCACCATCGCTTAGTTCAAAGCTCGCCTCTCGGGCAGCGCAGCGATCGCAAAAAAATTGGTTGGATTCTTCACACTACTTGTACTATGGAATAAACGAAAACATCGTTGCAAATTACTACTGCCAATGTGATAATTTCTGAAGAATCCTCTTTTTCTTGTTTCCATTTTTCATTGGCAGGTGGTGCTACCGGTAATTCAGCTTTGCGACAATGTGCCAATAAATTTTGAAATTCAATTTGGCATCACTGATCGGTAGCGGCTTGTTATTATTTCAAGATTAAATTATATTGTTGATAGCAAGAGTTTCGGTTTTTGTACGAGCAGCAGATTCGTTTATCATGAGTTATCATCGCGGAGGAAATCGTCGCGGCGCCAACTTCAACAAGGGTGGTGGAAATCGTTATGGCGGTGGCGGTAAACGTGGTGCCGGAAAGGATCTCGACGTACCGGTCGATGAAAACAATCCGGTTGTTCAGTGTTTCCGGGAGTATGCAAGGGAGTTGGATGAGAAGCACGATCGCTATGAGCGCATTGTAAAGTGCAGCCGGGATATCACCATCGAGAGCAAGAGGATCATATTCTTGCTTCATACCGTGGATGCGAAGTAAGTGGTGTTTTGTTGAAAAGTTTTTTTTTATATAGAGTTACTTTTTTAACACATGGGTGTTTTTCAACACAATCGCACATGGTTGCAGTACATTGATATCTAACAATTAATAATAGATTTATTATATCCGTGAAAATGGCAAAAATTTTAATGATACTATGAAATGGGTAACTATATCAAAAAGAGATGGACATTGTTTGTTTCATAGAACCGCTCAGAACTTGATAGATGTACCGATGGAACAAGTCATATTGATATTGAAACATTTGTATTGGATAAATTGAAGCGACAAATTGTTTTGTTTTTCAATCTATCTTAAAATAATAAACCGTTCGCAACGATACTCTAATAGAAATTAACACTTGGAAGCTTAAATATAAAAAAATGTCCTGATTGCTTATAGCTTTTGCTCGAATTCTTCGAATGGTATGTTAAAAGTCAGAAATAGTGAATCAACAGTAACATTGTTACCCAAATGATAATTTTAATTACCATGTTGAAAGCTGTTTCGTATTTTGTTGAATGTGTTGGAAAAGGAACAATTTGAACTGCTCTGCACTGACGAGTCGAAGACGAAACGTAAAGAATAGTGAAAACAGTTATGTGCCTATAGCACAAAAATGACTTTTAGCCAAACTCCAACATAACCAAGTATCAATGGTTTTAAAGAGCCTGTATCGCAGTCATTTTGATTCGGATGTGATAATGATGCTGTTTTCTGCATGTTTAATCATGCGTTTTTAGTTTTTCAACGAGGTACGGAACAAATTCGTTAATAGATTTATTAATGTTTTCCATATTACAGCGGCCAGTCTATAGTGACTGGAAGGACATCTTCCTTGTCGGTAGATTATATTAGCATTGCAAGTTTATTTTCTATATTTTATTTGAAAAGACAATCTTCGAGTTCGTTGAAAAACACTGAACAAACTTTCAGTTTGGACAAAAAACAAGTTTTAGTTAGTTTTCTTATTGCGATTTTTGAAAGGTTGAAACGGTTGATGTCTAGAAATACATGAAATGTCGAAATTTTGTGTCATTCCGACTCTTTTAACCAACTCTGGGAGTGGAGTTTTTAATCTTGAAAATATCCTGCATTTTTAAAATTCGACCTTCTGACGGGTTACCTTCCCATGGTCCGATTTGGCTCAAATTTTGCATTGGAATTTCTCCCAGGTGCTGTGGCTTTCGGGCGCTACCGGTTTGTGAAACTCGATAGTCTCTTTTTTCTCCAACTATCGATTGGCACTCAATTGTGTAGATCTACGTCAACAGTTCGAACAACTTCATAGGGCCTGTGCCTTGTAGTTTTTTGTCAAACAGGTTTTATTTTATATTTTTGTTAAAAAATCGACATGTTCTTTGGTAATCTCCCATACAACACTTTTAGGTAGGATTTGTAACTTTTTGTACAATTTTTTCCGCATACAAAATGTCCTTGACTGCCCACCGCTTTGTCGAATTCGCTGCTTTGATATTCTGCAGTAACAACAGCTTGGGAACTGTTCGAAATCCAAAAGATGACTTTGCGCTTATGCTTCACTATTCAGGACAATATACGGGATGTCTCTGGCGAGGATAATCATTTCAGGCCACAACTGCAAATTGCTTTGCCAATTCATAAATAACTTATTTATTTATTGTAAAATCAATAGACACATTGCAATCCTAATGATAATTTCTAATGCTAAATATGAGGTTGGCTTATATTGTTTTGCGTGGATGGTTGAAGTCAAATCCAGATGATACTCGATTGAACGATCTTTGTAAGCCTAAGACGAAACCGGTAATTCTATAATTGTTGCGGTGTAGAGGTTGTCTAAGAATTATTAGGTGCTAAGACGTTGTTACGGAGAGCGCGAGGACAAACATTGATGTGACTCTCGCAGAGAAAAGCGAGACAGTCAATTCTATTATTCAAAACAACTGCTATAATCAAAGCACGCGACAGTAACTTTTTCTTTGTGAACGTTATGTTTGAGCATTTTTCGGGTTTCGCTATCATACGATTGGTTTTGTCCCAAACGGCAAAGATTGCCAATTGCCGTTGACGGAATAATCGCATCTTCTGTGCTGCGGATGGTGTGATAGATCTTGAGGTCATCAGAGAAAGATACTCTTGGTCTATCCAGACAAAGATTTACATCGTTGAAGTACAGTCAGAAAATCAAAGGGCCAAGATGACTCCCCTGTGGAATTCCAGACGGTTCAACAAATTCCTCGGGAACAAAATCGTAGGTCACCAAATTCTGCTTCATGTGCTGGTTCGGACGTTTATTGACTCTGTACTACTTGTAGCTTTCCCTAGCAAGCAGTGTTCCGAACCGTTTGAAAGTTGACGTGTACATTCTGACCTCATTTCGAATTGAAAGACCGGGGTTAGCTTTAACACTCTTCTCAACACCTTGCTGCGCAGCTTCCAGTTTTATCGAAGGCGCTTCGATTGTTTTTCCACACTCTGGGTTTTCATGTAGGTTTTGAGCACTCGACAAACAGATGTTGTTTCTTCATCATCAGCATTTAAACCTGAAAGCTTATAACTGAAAGGATTTTCCAGGTGCACAATATTTTGTGTTCTTTCGATTTCCAATCGATGTTATTTCTGAACGCGATCGACTACTTTGATCAAATCAATTGCATCAGCTATGGAGATTAGAGTGACTATAACCAGAGTGACGACAACTGTTCGTTTGGAATGACAGCTTTGTTCCAAACGAGCAAACGACTTGTCAAATAGAATGGAAAGCTAACAAAACTGCCAACATTACGGATGAGACGTTATAGGTAGAGTGCCTATAACCAGAGTGACGACTTCTCATCCGTAATGTTGGCAACAATTCAAAACATTCCATTGGCTTTACATTGAATTGACAGGTCGTTTGCTCGTTTGGAACTGGTAGCTGTCATTCCAAACGAACAGCTGGTGTCACTCTATAGGCACTCTAATGGAGATGTAAACAAACCACTGTCAAAGATTTTCGATTCTCGATAATAGAGACGTGCAAGGGGCATGTGGCTGACAGTTTCACCAGCGTGCCTAGATTTAAATCCCATACTAGGATTCTAAATTTAAGCTAGCGAGAAATGAAATCTCCCGCATCGTCGAGCTCCCGGGTTACGACATCGAATCATAAAATCCGTTAGAAATAAGAGCAACGACCGATGTCGTCGTTTAAAGGGCTAAAATAAAATAATGTAAGCACTTATCTCGAGCAGGGCTATGACCTCCTCGAAGAAGGAAGGAATAGCATAAAACACATGCCTCGAGACAAGTGAATGACCTCCTTGAAGGGAGGAGAAACAGCTGGATTTAACTTGTCATAGTTGGGATCGCAAGCTGGGCAATGTAAGGAAAATAAGGAAATAAGGGGTCGTTGAATGCCTGTGTTCTCTCTCTTCCTTATAGCATAACCACGCATGCGCACAAGCCTAGGGAGGTAAGAAACACGAAATTCAGGCTTATGCGCAAGCGCGGAATAAATTAAGAATTAACATTAGACGTAAGTCTGTTCTAACTTGTAGTATATAAGCAAAATTTGTTAATTAAAATAGTAGTAGCAACTCAAAGGTTAAACTGTATTTTTTAAAGAAAGAACGAGCCCCACATTGTTTGGTGGCTTCATCCAGAGAGGACAAGCCAAAAAAAGAGTTTACCAGTAAAAGTGCTACCCAGGTCTTCTAAGACCTGAAAAGTGAACGAACATTTGTTCTAAGTGATACGCAAGTTAGCGTATAAAGTGTAGTGCGGCCTAAGTCAGGCGCACTAAAAATCGAACATTTGTTCTAAGTGATACGCAAGTTAGCGTATAAAGTGTAGTGCGGCCTAAGTCAGGCGCACTAAAAATCGAACATTCGTTCTAAGTGATACGCAAGTTAGCGTATAAAGTGTAGTGCGGCCTAAGTCAGGCGCACTAAAAAAGCGAACATTTGTTCCAAGTGAATACGCAAGTTAGCGTATAAAGTGTAGTGCGGCCTAAGTCAGGCGCACTAAAAAGCGAACATTTGTTCTAAGTGATACGCAAGTTAGCGTATAAAGTGTAGTGCGGCCTAAGTCAGGCGCACTAAAAATCGAACATTCGTTCTAAGTGATACGCAAGTTAGCGTATAAAGTGTAGTGCGGCCTAAGTCAGGCGCACTAAAAAGCGAACATTTGTTCTAAGTGATACGCAAGTTAGCGTATAAAGTGTAGTGCGGCCTAAGTCAGGCGCACTAAAAAGCGAACATTTGTTACAAGTCAATACGCAAGTTAGCGTATAAAGTGTAGTGCGGCCTAAGCCAGGCGCACTAAAAAGCGAACATTTGTTCCAAGTGAATACGCAAGTTAGCGTATAAAGTGTAGTGCGGCCTAAGTCAGGCGCACTAAAATCGAACATTTGTTCCAAGTCAATACGCAAATTAGCGTATAAAGTGTAGTGCGGCCTAAGTCAGGCGCACTAAAATCGAACATTTGTTACAAGTCAATACGCAAGTTAGCGTATAAAGTGTAGTGCGGCCTAAGACAGGCGCACTAAAATCGCACACCCGGATTCAGAAGCAGTCGCCGAGCAGCCGGAAAACGGAAGCCATCGCACTACTAGATCATCTTAATTGTTAAAAGAAAACAAGGTAAGAGAGAGAACATGGCGTCGGGAGGGATTAAATACAAACAGAATAAAAAGGGACATTGCCAGCTGTGCGATAACCCCGACTCAGCAGACAATATGGTCTGTTGTGACGACTGCGACAGATGGTTTCATATCGTCTGTGTGCGGTTGGATCATATTCCAACTAAGGCTGAGTTTTGGGCTTGCCCAAAATGTACGATAATAAAGGCGCAAATAAAAGCGCTTGAAGGTGAGGTCGCCAATTTAAGACGATCATCAGAAGAATCGAGCAAGGGTCTCCTGAGACAGTCAGAAGAGATGTTTCGATGCCAAAGAGAGTTTTTTGCCGATCTAGCAAATAACATGAAAGGTGCATCATCATCCAAGCCAGGTGTGTCCAAGGGCGGTTCCGAAGACGCGACCGCAAAAATGGTAAGGATGTTTGCAAGGCAATCTCTGATGGAGTTGCCCTATTTCGATGGATCATTTAAAGTTTGGTCCAAATTCGAGAACACGTTTAAGGAGACAACAAAAGAAGGCGAGTTTTCTAACTTAGAAAATTTGACTCGTCTCCAGAAGCATCTTAAGGGTGATGCATTAAAAATTGTGGAACCTCTATTGCTAGATAGCAAAAATGTTCCAAAGATAATGGCTACCTTAAAGGAAAACTTTGGTAACCAACAGAAAATATATAAACTTTTCAGAAACGAAGTAAAGGAACTGAAGAATCCTAGAATGGAAGTTCCAAAAAGTGTCATAGAGTTTGTAACGACGATTGATAATCTCGTTACAAACATAAAGATAACGAACTCTTTAGGATATATGCAAGATCAAGCCCTGATAGATGAAATCTTAGACAAATTGCCATTTAATCTAAGACAAGACTGGGCTCGAAAGGAAATTGATCGTAAGGATACTGCATCAGAAGCACATCCTTATGAAATTCCAACACTAGAGGATCTTCTCCAATGGTTGAGGCCTCAACAAAGAATTGCACAGGAACTAACAGAGTCGAAATTGAGAACTGATAAACAAATGAAACCTAAAGATAAGGTTTATACGCATCAAAGTTTCGATACTAACAAAAGAAAGGTATCTTGTTTTGCCTGTAATAAACAACACAAAACAACAGAATGCCCTACGTTCTTGAAGTCAAATGTAGAAGAAAGAAAAGCCATACTCATAAAGCATAAAGCATGCTTCAATTGCTGCAATTATGCCAATCATCGATTGAAAACGTGCCTTTTCAAGAAAAGGTGTGAGGTAAAAGGATGTACAGGTAAACATCATACACTGATACATCAAAATTCAGAGAACTCAATCCTGGTCTCTGAGAAAAAAGAGAAGGAGGCCGAAAAAGTTCATTATCATGAGGAGAAGGGAAAGGTTTTGTATCAGATTATACCAGTAACATTGAAAAATAATGATAAACAGGTTGACGTACTAGCGTTTTTAGACCCAGGTTCGTCAACAACATTAATTTTATAGGAAGTTGCCAGACAGCTTGGAATAAGCGGAAAACAGAAACCGTTAACGTTGTCTTGGACAAATGGCGAAGAGCAAGTAGACAAAGGTAGCGAGGAAATATCAGTTCGAATTAAGGGCTACAAGGGGAAGACGTATCTGTTAGAAAAGGTACGAACATTAAAGGAAATGTCTCTGCCTACGCAATCCATTCGGAAGAAGCAACTGGTAAAAAGTTATCCTTACCTCTCAGATGTTGAATTTAGTGATTACAGAAACGAGAAACCAAAACTTCTGATAGGATTACCGCATTCTAATATCATGCGTGCTATCGATACTCGTTCAGGAAGATTTAATGAGCCGATAGCTCAGAAAACTAAAATTGGATGGGTAATATACGGGACACAAATGGACGATCGAAAACAAAATAACTTTTTAATGATGATTAATAATGACGAGACTTCCGAAGAAAAATCCATGAAGGAAATGATGCGTAGTTATTTCTCGACTGAAGAATTTGGCGTTATGGTACCGAGTAAGCCTCTCATGTCTAAGCAAGACGAAAGAGCTTTACAAATTATGAAAGACACGATTAATTATACAAATGGTCAATATGAAATAGGACTATTATGGAAAGAAGATAACGTGTCGCTCCCAGATAGTTATCAAGTTGCCTTAAGCAGACTAAAGGGACAAGAGAAAAGGATGCGTGAAAATCCTGAGTTGCGAAGGTGGTATAATGATAAAATATTGGAGTATGAATCAAAGGCATACGTAAGAAAATTAAACCGAGAAGAGTTAATGCAAGATTCAAGACGAACATTCTACATACCGCATTTTTCAGTTACAAATCCAAATAAAATTCCTCGAAAACCGAGGCTAGTGTTTGACGCAGCCGCAATTATAAAAGGACAATCCTTGAATTCCAAACTACTTTCAGGGCCTGACGCAACTACGTCTTTATTAAGTATTTTAATTAGATTCAGGGAAGGGAAACTTGCGGTCACTGGTGATATTCAGGAAATGTTTCACCAAGTTAAAATTAAAAAGGACGATCAAAACTCTCAACGTTTTCTGTATAGATTTGCAGAAGAAGAGGATATGTGTGTGTACGTCGTGCAAGTAATGACTTTTGGTGCAACGTGCTCACCGTCGTGTGCACAATACGTTAAAAACCAAAATGCCATTAAATTCCAAATCGATTATCCAAAGGCGGTAACTGCGATAATTGAAAACCACTATGTGGATGATTATCTCGACAGTTTCGATTCAATAGATGAGGCTAAGGAAACTGTGGGAAATGTAATAAAGATTCACGCACACGGACATTTTAATATAAGGAATTTTGTAACAAATTCCAAAGATTTGAAAAACTCATTGTCTGAGGACAAAATTATGCATAAGGAAGAAATCGTGCTAGGCGATGACGAGCAATCTTATGAAAAGGTTTTAGGTGTCTATTGGAACGTCGTCGATGACACCATAAGATATCGAGTAAAGATGTCAGACTTACCTGAATGGCCTACTAAGAGACAATTACTATCCGCCAGCATGAGCGTTTATGACCCATTAGGTTTGATATCTAATGTAACAATTAAAAGCCGAATATTGATCCAAGACTTATGGAAATTAGGGATCGGCTGGGACGATAAAATCCCCGAACCAATGTATATGGAATGGAGCAAATGGGAAAAGCGAATTGACAGTCTAAAAGGAATCAAATTTCCAAGATGTTATTCTTATCTCTCAGAAGGAGTAAAAAGAGAGATACATACGTTTGTTGACGCTTCGGATAGAGCATTTGCAGCGGTTGTTTATATGCGAACAATATTTGATGACCGAGTCGACGTAACCATAATAGCTGCGAAGGCCAGAGTCGCGCCAACTAAACTCTTATCAATTCCCAGACTGGAACTACAGGCCGCGGTCTTAGGAACTAGGTTAACTGAAACCGTTTTAAAGAGTCTGCGACTTAAGGTAGAAAAGGTAATATATTGGACAGACTCGACGGTAGTCTTGTCCTGGATTCAATCTGATCCCAGAGAATACAAGCAGTTTGTCGGCCTAAGAATTAGCGAGATTCTAGAATGAACATCGATGACGCAATGGAGATGGGTGAACTCGAAGAATAATCCAGCCGATGAAGCTACAAAATCAACAGAAAGAGAATCCATATGGAAGAATGGTCCAACATTTTTGAAAGAAGATGAAAAATTGTGGCCTCTTAGACCGATCAAGTTGAATACCAAGGAAGATATAAAAGTAGTGAACTTAGTCAAAGAAACTAATTTCACGAAATTTGAATTTATAAACATCGATTGGTGTTCGAACTGGAAACGTGCTAAACGAGCCGTAGGAAGAATCCTGATTTATGTCGACATATTGAGATCAAAAATTAAAAATGAATCTTACGAACGGATCGTTACAAAAGAAGTTTTAGATCGAGCAGAAAATATTATACTACGAAAGGCACAGTGGGAAGCGTATCCGGATGAAATGAGAAAATTACACTCGGACTTTCCGATAGATAAATCAAGTAAAATAATAAACTTAACGCCATTCTTAGATACAGATGGATTAATGAAGTCGAAAAGCAGGATCGAAAATGCAACTATGCTTCCGTACGGTACTAGATATCCTATTATATTACCGAAGAAGCATCATGCAACTTATTTGATATTACAATTTTATCACGAGAAATTTTTTCACAAAAAAATGGACGCAGCAATTGCTGCAGTTAGACAAAGGTACTGGGTAGTTGACATTCGAGCCTCGATGAAAAGGACAAAAGGTGCATGTCAAAGGTGCAGGAACGAAAGAGTTCGACCTAATCTACCCAGAATGGCATCATTACCAATATGTCGGCTGAATGCGAACGTAAAACCGTTTACCTTCACCGGAGTTGATTACTTCGGTCCAATGACAGTTTCGATTGGAAGAAGAACGGAAAAAAGATGGGGTGCGTTGTTTACTTGTTTATCAACACGTGCTGTTCATATTGAAGTAGCGAATAACTTAAGCACTGACGCCTTTTTTGTGTGTCTGAAAAATGTAATACACAGAAGAGGAAAAATTTCACAACTTTACAGCGACAATGGTACCAATTTCATAGGTGCAAATAACGAAATAAAAAAGATTCAAGAAAGGCTGGCAGGTGATGGAATAGAATGGTTTTTCAACCCGCCATCCGCTCCGCATTTTGGTGGAGTATGGGAAAGAATGATAAAAGAAGTTAAAAGTATAATGCCTTCACTTCAAACAACTATGCCTGAAGATATATTACGAAGTGTGTTAATAGAAATTGAGTTTATCATCAACAGCCGACCGTTAACGCATATTCCTATCGAATCAGAAGATGATGAAGCGTTGACGCCAAATCATTTTTTATTGGGATGCTCAGGGGAGGCCGAACCAAATTTAAACGACGTCTCAAAGGCAGAAGCTACTCGACAGCAATGGAAAAGAGTGCAGCAAATTACGAAAGAATATTGGTGCCGATGGGTAAGAGAATATTTACCAAACCTCGCTAGGAGACCAAAATGGCAAGAGTCATCGACCTCTCTAAAGCTAGGAGACATAGTAATTTTTCCGGATGAAGAGAGAAAAGGAAAATGGATAAAGGGTCTCGTGGTTGAAGTACGACGCGCTAAAGACGGTATAATTAGGTCCGCCGTCATAAAAACACAAAAAGGAACAGTAGTAAAACCTACAGTTAAATTATCGGTGCTAGACGTAAAGTCTAGTGAACCAAAAATAAGTACCGACACTCAAGATGAAGTGGAGGTCTCACAAATGGAAGGAAACAACCAACAGAAAATTGCCATCGAGTCTAGTAACAAAAGACCAACCCGAAGACAGAATACAAAATTGAAAAATATTTGTTTGGCAGCCTTAGCTTTGATGATGATAATATGTCAAGCATTTGGAACCATTGCTCCTGGATTGATTGCATACGATTGTGCGAATCTGGAGATAAATATAACTACATATTCGTTGCTGGACGTAGCACCATGTTTTCCACCGACAAATAATTTAACGACAATAGAAGTTCCAATACAAGTTTTACAAAAAAATGCAAAAGGATCTGCTCATGCGTATCAATGTAAAGTCATCTTGAAAAGATCTATACGACATTGTGGGATGCATTCTCACACGTCGGACTATCAATATGGCTATTCTCATTCGGTTAAGGAATTCACGAATGAAGAGTGCAGAATAACTCACTTACTGAATTCAGTACGTTTGACTCAAGAGACTAGAATTAACGAGGTCAAGAGAAACGGAACGAGTCATGGAGAAGTACTAATAATCGGTCATGTACAAGGAAGCTCGTGTAAGGGTGGAATTTACCGAACACCATTTTACACCTGGGTAGACGCATTGGTTTACTATGAGTATGCAATTTCATTGTACGACTATACAAGTTCTGTGGATTATGAAAATGATCAGATAACACTACGCAACGGAATAGTTTGTACATACTCCCAAGGGAAATGTTTAGACGGGGAACAAGGATATATGACATGGGATATAAACGGCGATAAACGTTGCGAAGACGATGAATTCGAAGTAATTTATCAAGGAATGGTAAATAAAACTGTGGATGCTGGTAAGAAAAGAAATACGCAAGCCGTGTATAGCGCTATTTCAGACTCACATGTATTTTCCGTCAGAACCAGAGATCCAACTCGTATATGTGGATACAATGGTTACAAAACCGATCATCCGAGAATATTGATCCTAGAAGAAACAGAATTCAAATCGCCATTCAAAAGACGTCCGAATGGAAAAAATTATGACTTGTTTACTTACTTTAACTCAAAAATCACGCTAGTAGAGAGCTACATTGGGCAAAAGTTTGAGGAAATCTATAATACAATTATGACAGAAATGTGCAAGGTTGACAAGACAATAATGGAGACAAAACTGACTCTAGCTCGGCTCAATCCAACGGAGTTCGTTTCAGGGATAGTGAAGCGATCTGGATACACAGCTGTTGTAGCAGGAGAGGTTTTACACATTCTGGAATGCAAACCTGTCTATGTCACGCATAGAACAGCGGAGCGATGTTATCAGGAAATCCCAGTAAAGTATAACGGGACTGAAATGTATTTAGCTCCAGTTTCAAGAATCCTTCAAATGAGGGGAACCGAAATAGGTTGTACACCAATCCTTCCTGCGAAGTATATGTTTGGCGGAAGATGGTATACTACAGATGGTCGTTTGAGAGAAACGACGTCGCCAAATAAATTAACTACTGACATAGTCACGACGTGGACGTATACGCCGCTACCAAGCCTAATGCAAAGCGGAGTTTATGATGCCGATAGCATTGAAAAGATGCGTAATATGATTTATGATCAAGGAGAAAAAAGAATCGCTTCAAATGTACTTCATAAAATTTTAGCGAGTCAACAACCAAACCTACAAGGATATAATTTTGACGCCTTAGTATCGGAAAGAGTGATAGAGAACGCTCTGAATAGATATTGGGAAAAATTAATATCTTGGACGACATGGCTGGGAAATTTAACTTCTACATTCTTAGGAATTTACATGATAGGGAGAATATTGAAGTTTGTGGTAGACACAATAATGCATGGGCGTATATTGTACGATATTTATGGATTAGGGTGGCAGTTAATTGCTTCATTTTGGGATTCACTGACTACTTTCTTGTCTCATAGAAACTCGTTGCGAAGGTCTCAACAAGAGGCAGATAGGAACGAAATAAATAACTCAGGCGAATGTGAAAGCGTTCAAATAGAGGAAAGGAGAACTGCACCATTATATCCTACATTAACGAGAAACGATTAATATCAGCCACGGTATTTTGTAAATCGATGTGGTGGATTTACGGGGGTTGGAAATGTGGCTGACAGTTTCACCAGCGTGCCTAGATTTAAATCCCATACTAGGATTCTAAATTTAAGCTAGCGAGAAATGAAATCTCCCGCATCGTCGAGCTCCCGGGTTACGACATCGAATCATAAAATCCGTTAGAAATAAGAGCAACGACCGATGTCGTCGTTTAAAGGGCTAAAATAAAATAATGTAAGCACTTATCTCGAGCAGGGCTATGACCTCCTCGAAGAAGGAAGGAATAGCATAAAACACATGCCTCGAGACAAGTGAATGACCTCCTTGAAGGGAGGAGAAACAGCTGGATTTAACTTGTCATAGTTGGGATCGCAAGCTGGGCAATGTAAGGAAAAGAAGGAAATAAGGGGTCGTTGAATGCCTGTGTTCTCTCTCTTCCTTATAGCATAACCACGCATGCGCACAAGCCTAGGGAGGTAAGAAACACGAAATTCAGGCTTATGCGCAAGCGCGGAATAAATTAAGAATTAACATTAGACGTAAGTCTGTTCTAACTTGTAGTATATAAGCAAAATTTGTTAATTAAAATAGTAGTAGCAACTCAAAGGTTAAACTGTATTTTTTAAAGAAAGAACGAGCCCCACAGGGCATATAAATTTACTTTTATCATCCATTAGACTAAAATGAGTCGAAAAATGTTAGTCCTGTTCATGAGCCAGTCTAAATCAATTTTAGCAATTGAAAAAAAAATACAGAGCACCAAACAGCAATTGAAAAAAAAACAGAACACCTAAGAAAAGAGAATGAAATATGAGAAGGTGCTCTCAAGCCCGACTATTGAAGTGGGTGGGTAACGTCAGAGATAATACTGGATGACGTGAATACGAATAAAACGTCACACTTCTGAATAGCTAAAAGTGTCCTCATAAGTTGATATATTGTGTGAATTGTGCAAAGTTTTATTTCTTTATTTCCAGAATTGTAACGATGCACCTATTCTGAAGTACGACAAATTTTATACCTACCCAGATGGTAACCCGAAATTGCAATGTTGCTGCATCAAAACCGACGCCCGAGCACGAGAAAGACAAACAAGCGTCATGAGTGTTTTTAATACTCGTTGAAACCTAACATTTTAGAAAATTATAATTCTGAGCAGAGATGTCGATCTCCTCTGTATGATGAAGAGCTAGCAAAATTTCTCCCCTCGCCCTAACAACTTCAACGAGTGTGTGCACGCATCACGAGTGCGCGTGTTTATTTTCTTTTACCTCTGGCAAAGTGCTAGCGCAGAGCTATCAAATTCTCTGAGGTGAATGCAGATATTTTCACAGAAGTGTACACGCCAGTGAACACTCTATGGTGTATGGTTTGCGTATAAGAAGCGTGGGGCACGCAAAATCAACAAAAGAAAAAACGAGTTTTGCATAGCAAGGACAGATCTACTCTCTATTAATTGAAGTTCACAGACGTGTTTGCTCACCATCACGCGCCAGTGATCAGGGTGTATTTAGGTGAGAGTACGTGAGAGCGATTCATGCGAAGAGCTTCTATCAACAAGCACACACTCAAAGTCTGTCTAATGGACACTGGAAAGAAGTGCGCTTTCTTTTTTGTGGGTGGGCTCCCCATGGATCCGCAGTGTAGAAATGAAACTTACACACTGGTGTATCACTGTAGTTATTTCCTATTACTGAAAATTTGATCGCAAATTGTTGATTATATTCCCGATAGTATGGAGGAAAAAAATGTTATTGGGTTGAGTACAAAAAGAGATATTCACGAGTTCTACTCATTCTTGCACAGATTTGGAACACATAAATTTTTGGAAAAGGCGCCCCATAGTAAAGTTAGTCGTGAAATGCGTCACCAGAGGCTTCGGAACTGCACAGGGTTCAATAAATCAAAACTTTAATTCTAAATGAGTTAAAATATATAATATATTTCTTATTATTATGATTCTTTAGTAGTACTCACAGTTTCATTTTAGCTACAATAAGGTGTTTCGAATGTGTGAAGTATCTTCGCTGTATTTTTCAAATGAGTTCAACATTTTAACATTCTACCATTATGCCATTTCTGATTTTCTCCGAATTAATGTATCTTTTCTTAATAAACAAGTTATCAATTGATGTGATAAATTATAGCGGAAAAAAAGTTGTAATAATTCGTTTGGGTAAGCTTCTTACGATGAAATTAACTGTTTTTTTTTGGACAAACATCAGGATCTAAAATCCTTCGTATTCTGTTTACATCATAAGCCATTCTATTTTCTTACAAGTTAGTTTTTTCATATTAATATACTTCACTAAAACACAGTTAATTTCTTATTTGAATACAAATATCCGTTTCAGACGACAAACGAAATACATTCTCCTCAAAGCACTGAACATTTCATAGGCGTAAAAATAGTACAAATAATTTAAGGCGGTTGCTAAGTAGTCTACGTAAAAAAAAGGTCAAAAGAAACAAAAAAACAACATTTTCGACAAACCTAATAGCTGTTGCTCGTGGCCAAAAGCCACATACTAATGAAGAGAGTAAAAGAATGAGCAAACTGAAACAAACTGCAGCACGAAAAATGGATGCCGCTTTATACTGTAACACTTCGGCCGGCATCATTCATCACAATGTCCATAGTAGTATCCGATCCATAGCTCAGATGGGACGGACTATCGGATACCATCCGCCGATTGATGAGTACATCGGCCACATAGACAGGAGCTGGTCCTTCCGTTTCCACGATGCTAAGTGGTTTGGTGGTGCACTTCTTGATCGGTGACATGAACGTAAACATAAACAGTGTGAGGCAGAGGGCCAGAATGAGCACAATAGCGCGAAATTCCAGTTCTCCGGAACGGATCCAAGCGAGGGCACCCATGATCGACAGCAATGTGACGACGGAAAATTTAGTCATCGTAACGGCGGTGCTGTGTATTTGGCCACCACTGCCTTGACTGATCATGTTCGATGGAGCGAATGCGAAGTATAGGTTGTGTTTATCCACAAAGTGTTTCAGCATAATGTAGACCATGGCGAACGGCATAATCAGAGGGCAAGCCAGACTGTAGACCGTACTCATGGTGAAAACCATCACCATCCAGGCGTAATGGATTCCGAATGGAAACGTGATCAAGATCGTTTTACGTATGTAGGGAGTTTCAGCACGGGACTTCGCCGTGGACAGCTTCCAAATGTAGCAAATGAGATCGGGGAAGCGTATCAACTCCAGAGCCGTACCGATGAACGCTGCTGTGATGATATAGTTCACGAAAAATGCACCTTTATCGGGTATGAATATGCACTCCCAGCGGTAAGTTTCGTTCGAATGAAGGGTCCACTGGAGGAACGTTTCGGCACTGGTCAACCCGAGCGATGGTAGGATCAGAATCATGAACAGTAGATAGCCGAATGTCTTGGTCATGATGACATAGTTCTGCCGCGATCTGGTCCAGTGCGAAAGCCATGTGTCCGAGTAAGCCACGATTACCGGCATCAGGGCAGACAGCGACCATAGCAGCAACGTGGGTAGGAATTCCGATATTAGTGGACTGAATTTATTAATCTGCGATGTCGTATCCTTCGTCAGTTTCAGTGTGTCTAGCAGATTGACGATAATCACCGGAGTTGTCAGGAAAAATAGGAACAAAAACAAAATCAAATTCACTGTGATCCATTTGCAGTACCATTGCGCGGTATCGATGCTCAAATTTTCCCAAAATATATCGGACGGTGCCGGTGCAAATGTCATATCCCAGTTTCGATAGGTAGGTTTAAAATGTAATATCACATGTTGAGCTTCCTGTGCCGAGTTGAGCGTGATAAACGCTATTCCAAGTGGTTCATTCAGAGCGGACGCTCGTAATCGACTTACTTGACCTATTCAAAAATAGATGAAATCATGTTCTGACTATTGAAAAAGATTCATTCGTTAGACAAACCTGCTAGTCGGGCTTCTTCTTCTTTGTAATACTCTAGCGCATCCACCTTCTCGCAGGTGAAGAAGCGCGTTTTAGCCTGAATGGGTGTCCGATCGCGATTTCGATGCACTTCGCAATAAATTCTCGCATCAACAATCCTCTCGTACTCTTCGGCTGCCTTTATTAGACTACTAATGTTGTAGGTCAACTGAATATCGTCGATGCCCACGTCTGGGAACAGTTGCTGTAGATATGTTCGGATGGCTCTTTTGTCGCAATCAGACTGGGCCATATTTTTAGCCATTACTGTTCTGGTCGGTGCCGTCTTGAATGCGTTTCTGCCCGAAGCACGCCGCATTATCAGCACCACCATCGGCACATACGCAATGGCAAACAGCACGTGAACCCACATCCACGATGAGTTCGGATCCAGATTGGAAATCGTGGTATGCCCGAAAGAATTTCTATCTCCGCTGAGCGTGCCGGAAAAATTAATCGGCAAAATGATGGCAATCGAAATGGTAGTGATGATGCCCATCACTACCATCAGGTGCCTCTGGAAAGACAGATAGTGCACTGCGTCTGGTCCGCTGTGCATTAAAATCTGCTCTCTGGTGAGTCTCCACGTCGCCATTATCCACGAAAAGAATCCTCGATCGACGTTCATACTGGCATCCGTTGTCTCCAATCCAGCCCGACTGCCAACACCACCGTGAGCGTAGAACAGCTGGGTCCACCGTTTATTCTCACCATGGCTGTTTACCAGTGCTAGCCGACCGTAGTCCCACGCCTGTCGCCGAAGCAAAGCGAACAGCAAAATCAGGAAAATCCAGGCAATCACGTTCAGCAGCAACGTTTCCGGTATACCCTCGTACAGGGTGATTATGATTTTGGTTTTGTTGAACACCAAGCATTCATCTCGGCTCGGTACGTCATAGCTGACCGTGGAAAACGTTTCGTTGCTTTCCATGCTGCCGATGATTAACTGACGGTGCTCTACCGGAGGCAGCTGGACATAGGCGGCGAGACGAAGGCACTGTTTAGAAAGAAAGAGAGAGAAGAATAATCAATTAGTTCGTAAAGATGTTTCTATCGTACCGGGTGCGAGGTTTTTTTTCTTCATTTGTCATCTTGCGATAACAGGAGGGACCGACCGAAACGTGGAGATAACAAACAGGCGTGAGTTATAGAAATCAACTTGCGCTAGGAGATTGGATCTCACGTTCATTTTTTGTCAGAACCTAGAAATGTATATTATTGTGTGTGTGTGATTTTAAATGCAAAAATGGAATATCACAAAAGGGGGGAAACTAAGTAAACCGGCGCTGTTCATGAACGGTAATATTCTTTCGTAGCGACACCGGCAACGAATGACAATGAGCCAGTAAGAGGTTTGATACATCGAAGTAAATATTATGATAAATGTATTCTTCGGGTAACGGTTTCCGGTGAAATGACTTTTGGAGAAATAATCTTTTTGATTAGCCGAAAACTGTCGTCAAGCCTTTATGATATCAAATGTCTTTGCCGGGCGAACGATAGAGAAGAAAATATACTGATGGCTAGGAAAATTTATGACGAGTGTTTGCCTTTCTTGTGCTCGGACGACGGTTCTTATGTGTTGCGCGATATAATATTTACGCGTTAGCTACTGAGTAGATATGACAGGTGAAAATTGGATTTCTACGTTTTTCCTCCGCCGTTTGCTGAGTAGGACATTTCAAACAAGGCAACTCATTTTGTTCCACTCAGATCCAGAGCTCTATATTTCATTTCTAGAATTTAGTTGCAAAATCCAGCATCTGAATACAGTTCCTAATCCGGAGTACAGTCCTTGATCCAATTCCAAAACTCAGGTTCAGAATCTAGGAATCCACATTTCGGCCAACTGCTATTGACAAACAGAGTACCAGAGTCCATAAGTCCATAAGATGTTAAGTGTTTTTTGTCGTGAATACGACTTACTTTACTATGGGGTGCCTTTTTAAAGTTTGCCCTCTGAAAGAGTGATAAGTTTTTGATCGTGAATATCTCTTGTTGTATCTAACGAATCAATATAATTTTTGCTACATGCCATCGGAAATATGATCACAATATTATGATAAAATTTTCAATTGTGTGACATAATCTCAAATAATTCAAAATTAAACTTTTCTTAAATGTTTGGTATGAACGAGTATCAAAAAGGATAATTCATAAGGCGCGTTTGCCTTTCTCGTATTTTGAAAGCTCATAGCTCAGTGATCTGTGAAAGGATTTATATTATCTAGCTACCAATAGAATCGAAATTTTTCAACTTAAACATGTATAGCAACAGCATTGAAGTATTTCAATAGTACACTATTGAAAAACCTGTTGCATTTGACCCATATCAACACCAGCCAATCAGAACGCGTTCTGAGGCAGAAAACAAAATATCTGCTGCTGTACAACAAATCGTTCGAGAAAATGTTCCGAACAGTGCTTAATATCGTAGTGAGTTCCACAATTCGGTCTTTCTGAAAGGCATGCATGAATCCCGTACAGCATTCTGATAGTTTCTTTCAATGAAATGCAAATCCGAAATGAATTAATCGACTTTAAAATTCTATATGCTTCTATTTTTATAGCCGTTAGGACCGCCCATTAGTGAAAAAGCTACAAACCAAAATACGTAAAAAGAAACCTCTTAACAAAAATTGAATCAGTTTGGATTCTATCGCCACTGCGAGCAGATGTATTGTGTGTCGTTTGCAAAGCTAGTTTCGCTTCCGACAAGTACGATTGCGTCACAGTTGCTAGTCGTTTGTATTGGTGAAAAAGCAACGAAAAAGGGACAACGGTGGAGAGCATCATACAAAATCAGCCGTTCTAATGGCTCAAAAAGTTTTATGAAGAACTATTAGAATTTCTTCTTCGCAAATCGAAGGTAAAAATCCTCAGTTTAGTGCAAATCTAGAACTGTTTGATTAGATTTGTGCATTTTTCGCTGTGTGAAATTCACAGTAATCAAGTGAAGCCTTCTTTGTTTTTGCGTAAAATGTGGAAAAGGGGAATGCTTGCATAATTCATACAATTGATCAACTAATTGATATTCGGAAGTGTTAAGGAACATGTCAGTTGTTTTTGTATTCACGACATCCAGTTATGTCTCTGACATTACCCACCCACCTTTTTCAGCCAGGAAACCGTTTTTTACTGACAGACAAATGAATGTTTCAAAATCAATAATTTTAGGGTGGCAAGTACCCGGAAAAAATCGCGAAAATCTGGAGAAGGGAATTTGGTTTCACTGGGAGAAACCCGGGAAAACGTCTGAAATTTTAATGCAAAACCGGGAACAATATTACTAGTCCAAATATGAGTACCAATTTTCAGCATCATGATTTTTTTCACTCAATAAATGGAAAGTAGGATGCAATACCCACTTTAACGTTTGAACGAGAAGTTCAGTAAAAGTGTTCAAACAAATTACACCCTTGCCTTGGCGGTTTTTTTATGCTGTTCATTTTTACGCAAATTGTTGAAGTTGCGCGGTTTTTTTCTCGCGGATTACCGAAGCTACGCGATTTTTGAAAACGAATTTTCAAAATTATGCGGGATCTGGTTTTATCCTGAAATTTTTTTAAGTCAACTCTGATACTCTGACAACTTTTTGGAATTACACCAGATCTCGACGGTTCAGGCATTCCTAAGACATTTGGCATCAAAAAAGAAATGTTCGATTTCGAAAAATATCAAAATTTTTTCATGTCTCGAGACGTTTCATGCATTTCTAAGACACTTGATAAGAAAATAATTGTTTAGTTTTGCGTTTCTTTACGCGGATTTCCGAGGTTACGCGGTTTTTTCACGTGGATTTCCGAAGGTACGCTTTTTTACGTGGATTTCTGAAGTAACATTTTAAATTTACCAAAGAAAAATTTTTAGACCTGATATCAACGTTTCATGCATTTCTAAGACATTTTTTTTCGATCTTTTTTTCGATTTTTCAAACACACTCCAATTTTTCACTCATTTCCGAAGTTACGCGGTTTTTATGTGAAATTTCGAAGTTATGAGATTTTCTTGTTTTGTCTTAGAAATGCATGAATCGTCGTGATCTATCGTTATCCCGATTTTTTAAGTGACAATTTTCGATGTTTTTTTCAAGAAAATATTTGAGATTTAAAAAAATATACATTTCGATTTCGGAAAAATGAAAGGCATCGACTTACTCATCACGTCAGAAAACTCAAAATTTTTCTGAATCCCAAAGTCGATTTTTTTCAAAGTTTTGTCGAGATAACACCAGATCTCGATGTTTCATGAATTTTTGAAAACATTCGGCAACATTTTTTTTGTGAGTGTACTTGTGTGAGATATTGATTTTAATAGGATTCATAAAATTGAAAAAAAAATGTCGATTTTCCTCCATTTGAAGATTTTTTTGAAGATCCTCAACTATTAGGTGTACAACTTGGCTTCCGCTGTTTTTTTTCCAAAATTAGTGCTTACATATGTATTATTCAAAGTATTGTCCGTCGCTAGCGACAACTTTCTCCCATCTTTCCGACAATTTCCGAATCCCGGCTCGAAAAAGGAGTCCTCTTTTGACGCTATTCATGATGCAAACCATTTTTCTACTCTTCGAATGATTGAAAATGTTGATCTGCCAGGCCGTGTGCCATCGAACGGAATAGGTGGAGGTCAGAAGGGGCGACATCTGGGGAATACGGCGTGTGGGGCAAGACTTCCCATTTCAGCGTTTCCAGGTACTTTTTAACCACTTTTGCGACGTGAGGCCGAGCATTGTCGTGTTGGAGGATGACTTTGTCATGTCGCTCTTGATATTGTGGCCGCTTTTCTTTTAGCGCGCGACTAAGGCACATCAGTTGCGTTCGGTAGCGATCTCCTGTGATGGTTTCAGCCGGTTTTAAGAGCTCGTAGTAAATCACACCGAGTTGATCCCACCAAATACAAATCATAAGGTGGCGCCGTGAATATTCGGTTTTGCCTTGGACGAAGTAGCATGTCCGAGCTTTCCCCATGATTTTCTGCGTTTAGGATTATCGTATCGAACTTACTTTTCATCACCGGTTACGATTTGATGTAAAAACCCCTTACGATTTTGTCTTTTAAGCAGTTGCTCACATACAAATAGACGGCGCTCGATGTACCTCGGTTTCAACTCGTACGGCACCCAGTGTTTTGTTTTTTTTCTGAACCACGCCCAGGGCCTTGAGACGTTTAGAAATAGCAAGCTCTTCTTGGGTTTGGCACGAATCTTCATCAAGCAATGCTTCTAGTTGTTCATCTTTGAAGGTTTTTTCTCTTCGACATCGAAATCACCATTTTTAAAACTTTGAAACCACTCCCGACACGTTCATTTACTCAGAGCAGCATCACCGTGAGATTCTGAGAACATTCGATGCGCTTAAGCTGCATTTTTTTCGAATTCTAACAGAAAAGTAAAACTTCCCGCAAATGGCGAGAATTGGGCCAATAAACAGACATTTTCGAGCGTGAAGAACAACTGTCTTGAAACGGCGATGACAATTCGTTAGGCACTGTACACACTCACTTTGAAGGCATTATCATCTATGTATTTTGACCAGCCTCAGCCGATACAGCCACCTATCGAAAAACGGCGGAAGCAAAGTTGTACACCTGAAATGTATTCCATATTAAAATTACAAGCATATTCAGTCCCAAAGTCGATTTAAAAAAAAAAAAAAGTTTTTTGAGATTACACCAGATCGCGACGTTTGACGGATTTTCGAAGTTTCGCGATTTTTTTACACGGATTTCCGAAGTTCCGTTCCGATTTCATCAGAGGGTTTCGTTCATTCACTTTCACTTCCGGAAAAAACAAAGAATGCTCAGCACGAAATGCTTTGAGATTGCAAGCATAGTTTTCCAGAGTGACAAGCGTCCATTTTAGGAATTTTTGAAGAATTTTTTTCTGTACTAAAATTCGATTCTGGAAGAAGAATATCGCATACGTTATTGGATGGAATCGGTTTTTCGGAAGGAAAATTGTTCCTTGTTAATTCAATGTCAACCTTAATTATATCTTTTTATTTAGCCCCGATTTTACCTTCTTAGAGTCGTTACATTTTTATTACATTTGGAATTTCATTATTAAAGTAAACACTGCGCTTAGGTACAAGTCTAGGTGTCTCAAATAGAGATAGCTTTACGTCTGCTCAGCGGTTTTTATCGTTAACTTTTCCAAGGATAATTTTTTTAATATTACCATTTAATTCTGTTATAAGGTTCTAAGGTTTCTATCGAATTGCTGAGTGGTGTGGCAGTTCAACATGAACTGTTAAGCACTGATGAGCTGGAGACGAAATATAAATACAAAATGATAATAGTAATAAATCCGGGGCTACTTATACCCAAAACTCGAATGCAGAAAAAAAGGCATTCTCTTCAGGATAGTGTATCACAAGTCAAATGATACGATGGCTAAATTCCATTAGATGAATTTTGAATTGGTACCACTTCCAGGTAACTCCGCTCAAAATTTTGTTTGAACATCAAATAAGTCAGTGGAAAATAATCATCACACATTTTATACTATTAAATGATAATAATCGCAGTATTATGTTGATAGTGCTCCGGGTGCATGTGATTATCAATACACATCATATCTGGCGTGCCTGGAAAATATTCAATGTCGCACGCTAGTATTTCCGAAATTGAAATTGTGTCAAAAAGGTTATGACGATCGGAAAATATAGGTCCCACACTGAGGGTACAATTAGCAAGAACAGAACTAAATAAATTAAATCAATCTGAGCATTGCAAACAGCTAAATTTAGAATGGCTTGACCCAACATGTACAGAACCCGTTAGCCTGATTGTGTTTCATGTAAAATGTATGAACTGTGCTTCTCCACTGGACCTCGCTTGACATTCAAAGCGAAAGGTTTACGCTTCATAACTGGCTTCCCAAATTGACATTAATATTAGATGACTCTAGGATACAATCCTACGTAGCATGGAATCGAAACAACAAAATAGCCACATATGTTTGTGTTCTACGGCACAGGTGCAAAACATGAGTCACCGTCAGTTCCATCCATCACTTTCCATTACGTAGTCGTCTTTATCAATGAACTTCACACTAGCATAGTTAGCAGAGCCTACCGCGACGTAGTAATCACAACTCCTTACATCGTGCGGTGATCTCTTCACAGCATAGCGATCATTTCTTTGTATTCAACTCGGTCCTTGATTTGATTTCATTTAAATCAAATTGAATTGACTCTAATCGCGAGTGGCTTCCGTGACAACTTGTTACTCTTTTTATTTGGCTTTTCTTCTTTGCTACAATAGCAAGTTCACGATCGAGTAGAGAAGCCCCGAAATACAACAATTGAAATTTATTAAATTTTCTTTGAATACCTTGCGTTGAGAAACCTTTCAAATATTCAAAACTAAAAATAGTCTTTCTTGGTTGAAAAAAAAAATTAGAAAATAACCAATTAAAATGAACTTTTCATTTCCAATAATCGAATGATGGTGCGATTAATACACATCGCGAACATAAAAAAACACAGAGAAAACGAACAGAAGGGGTAGGAGCGTTGGTCATACTGTTCGCAACGTATCGAAAACACCACCAATCGTACACTTTCGATACAGCAAAATGTGCATTAAAAATTGGATGATTAATTTGAATTTAAACGTAAATGTGATTCGTCATATTTTTTGAAAAATATATCCCTTCGGGTTGCGCAATAAATCGAAGGGTTTATTTTGCAAACTACCCATTTTCATCGTTCCATTACTTTTCCGACAATCATAATCCTATGATGCGGTAAAATGTGTCACGCAATCACAACCCACTGTTGAAACCAAAAGGAAAACATTTTCCTGTACTTACCTCCGTTCCAGGAGTACAAGTTATAGATTTTTCGACTGGTCAAAAACTAACGTCCTACTGACGTACTGATTTTTGCACTAAATTCTTAAGAGTGAAAAGTAATGATGGATTTTGCTTATTTTGTTGCTTCTGTATTTTCAGTAGCAGCAGCAAGCTCCGTTCCGTTCCGTTCAAGCGATTTTGATGTTTTGAATTTGGTGATGGAATGGAATGCTTTCGTAAACTGTCTGTATCTCTCTCTGCTGATGTAATGCCATAATAAGATTCTTGACAGGTAGTGTCAAAAAAGTGCGATGGTATTCGTGTTATTTGAAATTGTGATGCCAGATTGCTGCAAGTCGAGAAAAACTCACGAGTTTTTTGTTAATGGTGGCCATAAACCAACCATCAGTATTCACTTTGAAATGGAAATTGCCGATCGTTTAATGATGCATTTCTAAACTCTATCAGTTTAATGGATATTTTTTTTGTGTGTGACATCATACATGAACGATTAACTAGGTTTTGCACGAACATGACATAACCTCACAAAAATTATCAAAATGAATAAATTTTGACAGCTATCAGTGGTTTGTTTATGTGTTCATTGCGTTCATTCTAATTTGAATACGTGTTAATAGATATGTAAACAAACCACTGATAGCTGTCAAAAGGTGAACTTGATTCATCCGCAGTTCATTGGTAGTTTATTCGAGTGGTCATCGTGCAAAACCTAACTGAAATGACTGTTGAGTTCATCCGGCCAAACAACCGGTATTTTGACTGAAGCTATTGAGTTCAGTTTCATCCGATTATGGGTTATGGAGTTATGGGATCTGCAAATCTTTCTTTATTAGTCATATTTTGAAATGACCACCACAACAAAAAACTGATGAAACTGACATAAAAAGTGAAGGATCGAAACGCAAAACTGAGTTAACGCCACATACGCTCAGTTTATTTATTTATTAATTTATTTAATAGGAGCAGGGAAAAGCCGAATGGAGCTGAAATCTCATAGTCTCTCCATCAGGATAAAATCTCTTCATTTTTTATATCAACAGTAGAGATGCCAGATCTGCAGATTACCTGTATAGTGCTGCAGACACTTTTTATTTTTTGTTGTGCAGACTTTTGAAAAAGTCGAGAGTTTTGCCGACTTTCGGCAAAAGTTTCAGACTTTTGAAATTTCCGCGACATTTCTTTTTGCTTGCCAAGTCAGTTTTGCGTATCATTCTTTATAGAGAAACTGCTGCCAGCAAGACTTTTTCCATCCAGTCTGCAGATATTCGAAATTTTTACCTGACATCCCTGATCAACAAATTGCAATTCTTCAACCGATACGTTAGTAAATCGTTCAGTTATTGTTCATTCAAACTGTCCGTAAAACTGAACGTTTCAAAGTTATGCGAATTTTCAAAATTTTGTGATTTTCTTGTTTTGTCTTAGAAACGTCTAGTTATCTCGAGAGGGTCCTAAAACATTTAGCACCAAAAACAAGCGCTTACCACTGTTTATTATTTTTTTGGTCAATGTCTAAGAGTCTCAATTAGGCTCCCAACTATTTTTTGTGCATTCTATTATGCTAAGAACAGACTCTTGAACTCTCCAACCTGCTAAGGGGCGGGTAGGGTCTAACGCGTTTTGAAAAATCTTTTTTTTTTTCTTTGTATTTTCTAATAGTAAAACATTTCAGGAATTTTTCATCAAATATTCAAGACTATCGGAACAAAGTTCATATTATATAAACATTTTATTTGAATTAAAAATCACAAGTACAAGAGCCACTGATCTCATATTTACGTTTGTCTCTTTTCAGGAAAAATAACCAGTCACGTGTTTGCGATGAAGCTAAAAAAAGACTGGAGTCTCTCTGTCAAACCCATTTCGTCACGATTGCCAAGGAACTACACGGCTTGGATCCGTATCAGTACACACGGGCCTATACTGCCGGTTTGCAGGAGTTCATCGAAGCTTATACATTCCACGAGTACGTCTCCACTCAGATCATTTCCAATTGGAAGACTATTCAGAATCAACTTACATACAACATTCCAACCAATTCGGACGAGAGTGGTTCGGATGAGGATGAAGAAAACTCTGATGATGATAAAGACAACAATAAAACACCGAAGAACCAGATAAGTTGCCTATTGCCACCGCTGGATTTTGTTTTGGGAATAGGTGACCTCAGCGGTGAAGTTATGCGCAAGTGTATCAACTCGCTCGGTTCTGGGGACGTTGAAAGTTGTTTTGATCATCGTCGTTTTATGCAAGAACTTTACAAAGGGTTCATATCGGTGAGCAATGCTAGAAGTCGTGATTTTTCGCAGAAACTATTCACGTTGAGACAAAGTTTGCTCAAAAGCGAGAACGTATGTTATAATGTGAAGGTACGCGGAGGAGAAGCCGCCAAATGGGGCAATACTGAAGATTGTGCTTTTGTTAACATACCGAAAGATAACTTAGACGAAGATGAGGGTGTATTTTTCTAAGATCAAATAAGTCAAACTGAAATTTGCTTTGCGTTGGATTTTTCATTGCATTTTTCTTACAATATGTTATAAATAAAACGGCAACTATTGCCGATTGGAATAATATTGCACTCCAATAAGAGCGTAGGCCTAGACAATCACGTGTCTTCCGATTTTGGAGGACGTGCGAATGAATTCCGTTTGATAGATTCCACTAGCCATTTTATGCCTTCGTCTACGCCTTCCCTAGGAATGCAAAATGGGTTATTCATTTAATTGTATTAGAGAAATATCCTTATTTCCCAGACTTACCCAGTCAGTGCCGATACTGGCATAACTAGACAATCTCGCCTTCCGATTAAATGGCCGGACTCTTGAAATACTGGTTTAATTTCTCTGACCCCCATGCAATCGGGTAAATCTTGCTTATTAGCCAGCACCAGCAGCGGTACCCCGGACAGGTATTCATTCCCAATCATTCTATCGAAAACTTCCTTCGACTCGTGCATCCGTTCTCGATCGTTAGAATCCACCACGTAGATTACGGCATGAGACTCGGAGTAGTATTTATCCCACAGTGACTGTAATTCTTGCTGTCCGCCCAGATCCCAAAAGCTCATTCGGATACCCATGATATCTATCTGTCCTATATTCAGTCCTACGGTTGTGGTGATTTTGCTCGGATTCATTCCCCGATAGTTTTTTGTAAATTTTGTTTTTGCCGCCTCCAGATAGGTCTATCGCAAAAACAAAAAAATTATGGTCATGCGTAAATAAACACTGAAACTGCCACGCAAATTAGTATTACCGTTTTACCAGCGTTGTCCAACCCTAAAATTAGTATGCAATATTCATCCTTCTGTGTAAGGTATTTGTAGAAGCCACTGAGTAATGTATACATATTTTCGATCCGTTCACTGCACCTGTATGTATATATTTATGTCGAATTCAAGCGACAAATTTCTGTAAATTTACTGTTTTACACAAAAAAGTTTCAATTACAGACGAATCTGTTTTGTTTTGTTTTGATCTAATTGACAAATTCGTATGATTTTGACAGATGAGCTACGGTAATCTGGAGCCGTTCTTTTTTTTACAGTGCAGAGGTTAATGGCGTAAAATGAACATCTTCAATTCATTAGCCACCCTTACACAAGACAATATTGTTGTCAATTAGGTTTTTTACCGTCACTGCTAACCTCAATCGGATGAACACATTTTGACAGTTCAGCAGTACTGTTTGTAAACAGAAATTTCTTTTGTTTGTTTATTGACATTTACGGTCCGTATCGCCTAAATAAAGTTTTAAAACATTTGTTCACGATTGAATACGGTTCGTTTTTGATATTTATTAAATTAAAGTGACTAGTTGAAAAGTGTAAAGATGATTATTTTAGATGTGCTCTTCGATTTTTGTTTAAGCTTGTTTGTAAACAGTACCGCTGAACTGTCAAGGATGAATACTTGTTCATTTGTGTCGTCACGATAAAAAACCTAATATAGATAGGATCATTGACATACTTGAACTTCTACTGGAAGTTCTTCCTTGGGATTGCCGAGAATATTGCAAAAAAATCACAACTTTTCACCATTCCGACAATGTTTTCTCTTTGAATTACGCTCGTCTTTTGATTAAATTAAATTTTCCAGTAATTGCAGCTGGGGAATTTCTGTGGAAGACAAGAAAATTTTGTTCTAGTTCCGAAAGGAAGTTGAGCGTTTTGCAATATTGTGACGAATTGTCGAGTAAACGGTAGCCTGAATATTCCTTTTTGATTTGCTTTCAATAATATACTTGATATAACGAATGGTGGATAAACATTTAAGATTTAAGACATCTAGTTTTTAATTTCACTAGCCATCATTCAATTTCCTTCGGTTTTTGGCTTTCAAACGCAAAACTCAAAACAATTCAGCACCTTTATGGATCATAAAGGCCAAGAAAACGATGATGTTAGCAAATTATCACATAGACCAAAATAGAAATCGAGTATCAATTGCGGAAATAATTACATGCAATAATTCCTCAAACAACCTTTCAGAATGGGTAAAACTTTTGCATTCGTAAAACTTTTGCATGAAAAGTAAACCTTCAGCTTCTTTGATACTAAACTATATTGATGCAAAATGAGGTTATGTAATCAATTTTCGTAATCAAAATCAAGTGTGGAAACCAGTTTAACTTCAAATAATTATTATTTATTGTCGATGTTTTCTGAAAAATAGTCTCGAATTTGTTACGCGGAAATCATGTTTTAAATTTATTTTCTGATAACTGGAATCGAACGGATCGTTCTTTTGAACAGCTGAATTTCGGTTCTTGTCCAACCTATTTTTAGATGTTCCCTTTTGTTTTCTAATCACTTCTTCGTTCCTTATGCAATATTCATTTCTAATACATGATAATAGTAAGATCAGACTTATCGACATCGATCGTCGTCGGTGGTGGTTCTTTATTGATCGCATACTGCCTCCATAGCAAAAGGCCAATGTTTGCTCCATGGAACAGCAGTGGCAGAAATAGTATCCAATAACTGGCTCCAAGTGAGGCCAATCCTGTCGAACTATAAGGCGCTTCCGGAGTTAGTGTATCGGTGATACTGATGTTTTCACTTAGCTGTGATCCGAACAGAATGCCCCAGATAATCATGCTCATAAGCGATGCACCAATTACAATACCATTCCAGATGTACAGTCCGAACACACTGAAAACAGGCTCTATTGGGTTGAATAGTACATTGATGATGGAGAAGCTGGAGGCTGCTCCAGCGAAGGCAGTAGCTGTTCCTAGAAAAATGACTGTTGTCAACCACATGCCGGCATTGATGAAGTCACTTTTCGATGTCACCTTCGAATCACTGGCTATATTCCGTGAACTGGTTGAGCTTTCTGCTCTAGAGCTACTCAATGGACATTCCGGAGGTTTCCGACCATTCAGCATATCCAATAATTCGGACTCACGAAGCTGTTCTTTTTTCTGACAGCTGTAGACGCAAACATTTTCCTCGTACAGGCAGATAACTAGTTAAAATAATATTATTCATATTTTTTGCAGTGAAGTCATAAATTTTTTCGTGCTATGACTGATAATCAGATGTGATACTGCTAATCGATAACTAACCTGTAAGATCGTAGTAGGCTGGACTGAGCAAAATCTTTCTCGTGACCGATCCTCCAAAGAGTCCGTAATGTATATCACTATTTCTGGATGCTTGTGATTGATATGCTTCGGAGACCACCTGTTGTGCGTAATTTTTGAAGTGCCAGTCACAAAATTTATTATACAATTCCATTCATTTTACCCAGTAAGGTGTACAAAGCGATACAATGAGTGCTGCCAAGGAGAGACAGGATAATACGAAAGTGGCAAACAGAATATTCCACTTGGTTTTAGCCATTACTGTCGTCGGTATCAACAGCTACGAAGCTAGGTTGAAGCTGTAAATATCTCATCAAGAAGGCCACACTAGTACTGCAAGTGATGAATCAATAGGACTGACTCTTCTCATACCTGAGATAAGGACTTACGTTTGATACGAGAGGGTTGTATTGATATCAGTTGTGAAAGTAATTGGTTATCATTCTGATAAGAATATCCATATTGTCGAATAAGTGTTCACACGCAATCCCTCGCGATAGATATATTCAGTCTCAATCGATTCTCTAGATTTTAGTGAAGGCTTTGCAATTGAACGCATACCATTCGAACCGTTTCGTCGAGATCGCAAAATGTTTGAGAGTGTAAAGATGGCCACAATTATCTTGAAGATGGCTGAACCAATTTTTACAAACATATGTCGTTTTTCATTGATTCCACTCGCTCGGTGCCAGTATTTTGCCCTGACAGCGGATCAATGAAACGGTTTTGTAAAGTTTGGTTTGCACGCTTGCAGCTAGGAAAAGAAAACGGGTGCAAAATGGTTGCCTCGAAAGTGCATTTTTTCCGTGCGGTGCAATTCAATGAAACACAGTGCACCTGTTTTGATTGCCCGACTGCATGAAAAGTGTACGAATCGAGCAAAACTCTCCACGGATGTTCTCATTGAAAAACGACAATAGATTCAAATGAGAATTAATGATTGTTTTTTTAGATTCATCCGGATCTGACTGCCGGCTCCAGACGGTTTTATCTCAAAGCAAAATAAGTAGGGTTTTTGATGGTAAATGGCAAAATTTATTCATCGAACAAATTTTTACGTTCACATTTCAAATTTCAGTTTGAAGTTCCTAGGTCTATTCCTTAAATACCTAATCTAAAAAAATGATATTCTTTAGTTCCAACGTATGGCTAACTTGAGTTATTTCCACAATGAGTTCATATTATTTTTCAATAAATCTTATAATATTTGGCATACCGTAATGGGTAAGACGATGATAGCCTTTCACGCAGCCCTAACCTAATCTAGCGTTAAAATAAGTAACTGGAGTATGTAATGTTGCAGTAAAACGATATCTATCTGGACAACTTCAGCTGAAGTGCTGATTTTTCCGACGACCTCAGCTTTCCTTAGCTTCAATAAAGCATTATAGCTCCCTGATTTTTTTCATCTGTCAGCGGTTCGAGCACTCGGTTGCGTTCCCGTCTTTCCATTTTTACGGCTACCGTGAGCAGGATTATGTTTATAATAACTACTAGAATTCCGGCCACCACGAAGTAGAAACTCGTACCAAGTGACGCCAAACCTTGACTGCTCCAGTTGTTTTTTCGATCATCTTCAAGTAACACGTTGTGGGTTAGGTATTGGTAGAACTGTATCAACCAACAAACAAACGATAGCAGCTGAGATAATCCCGACAGAAAATTGCTGACGAATAGAATTAGCATCGTTCCCGTTTTCTTCGATGCAGAAGATGACTTCAAGACAGATGCCACAGCTCCTACTGCTCCACTCAATGCACCTAATCCGGTACCGATGGTTGTTCCGAACCATAACCAGTAGCTCATCACGTCGGGTTCATCTCGGAGTACATCTAAAACTGAATCAGAATAATATGATTAGTATAACAGAAACCTCTTCTAAATCCACCTTTCTCATGCCATTCAAACAGTCTCATTACAACTTTTTTTTTCATTAGGATACTTTCTGACACGAATTTTGGCAGATTTTGGACACAAATTCATTCAGATTGATTCGGTTAGTTCATAAAAGCATTAAAACATGCCCAGGATTGTTAAAATTGGTTAAAACAATTGGACAAAGGAATAATGAGGCGTTTTGTCGGTTACGTCACTTATACCATTATATCTCTGAAACCAAAAATGACAGCCATGTGATCTCCGAGTTTGAGTAGCGATCGATTCATATGTAAACAGCACTTCATTTTCATTGCAATGCATAACTTAAGCGATTTGTTTTAAGATTTCATTTGCAAATTTAGAAAGATGCAAGATTAGATTATTTTTCGCTAAACTTTGATGTGTTTTTGCTTTGGATGTGATGTGTTTTGCTATTGAATCGATCTACATGTGTTAAACAGTTCATTTTCTAGTGGAAATAAGTACAGCACAAATGTATGTGCAGAACACTTGATTCGGTCAACGCGATTTCAATTGAAATCTATATGGTAAACAATGTGACATTCATATGAAATTCTAGAATTAACGATATATCTTATCGTTTTGATGTGCATTTCAGATAAATGTAGCATGATTTCCACTAAATATCAACAGTTTTTACATTAATCTTATGAGTTAAGTGTGTATTTTCATGAATTTCACGTGTTCTACAAGTAGTGATAGCTCAAATGCTTTGAAGACGATGCTAGCGTGCAAATTCCTGTAAACTCATCTTTTTGTCCAATAAGTAACGTTCGTCGTGTTTGTGATTCTATTTTTCTACGTCCTTCATCTGTAAATATGAAGTGATACTGTTAATACAAGGTTTGGATAATAAGAAGAGTAACGGCCCTGATAACGTCTCTGTCAGTGTGCTAAAACATAATTCATTTGCATTCGCTAAAATACTCTCTCAGTGCTTTAACGTAATTATTCAGACCGGTTACTACCCTGATTGCCTCATGGTGGCTAAAGTCATTTCTGTGTTCAAATCGGGTGACCGTTGTGATTGTAATAATTACCGTCCTATATCTACATTGTCCGTATTCAACAAAATAATTGAAAAACTTCTAGTCACTAGACTTATCGAATTCCTAAGTACGCATAATATCCTCTTTAAATTCCAATATGGCTTCAGACAAGGTTCTAGCACCCAAACCGCTATAATTGAATTAGTTGACGAAATTATAAGCGAGATCGATAGTAAAAATATAGTTGGTGCATTATTTTTAGACCTTAAAAAAGCTTTTGACACATTAGATCATAGTATACTTTTGGACAAACTCGATTGCTATGGGATCAGGGGCATTGCTAATTCAATTATCCGTAGTTACTTGACTAATAGAAAACAATTTGTATCCATCGAAAGTGACAGCAGCAACCTTGCTCCAATGAACATTGGTGTTCCACAAGGAAGTAATATTGGACCACTATTGTTTCTTTTATATATTAATGATATAGGTAATTTACATCTTAAAGGAACTCCACGACTATTCGCCGATGACACAGCTCTGTTCTATCCTGACAGTGACATCAATGCTATTATTAACTCAATGGAAAGTGATTTAAGAACTCTTGATCAATATTTCAATGCGAACTTATTATCATTAAATGCCACAAAGACTAAGTATATGATTTTCCGTTCCATAAGGAAAATTATACCAACGCATAATCATCCCCAGCTCGGATGGACTCAAAACTATTGCAATTTATTCGTCAAGTCAATTCATGGCCATACGAATCGGTTTGGGTTATGCTGGTTCCTGAATACCGGGTCTGGAAGTACCTTAAATTACCGTAAACTCTAAAGTGGAACTTACTTCGACATATCATGGAATGTTTAATCGATTGTCCCACTTTTAGATTCAAATTCGATACGATTTGCAGTTTCGACATTACAGAGTAAAGTGTGATTAAAATCTCAAATTGTCGCTTAAAACGACGGTGATTAAAATAATGTCATGAAAACTGAAAAACCGAAGAATATTCATGCAAACAACACATGCGGATTGATAAAAAAAAGGTATCATCTCACTGCTAGGTGGATTAATCAAGTTTTTTAGTGTAGATTTCGAATAGACGTATTTAGCGCAAAATCGTATTCGGAGTTGGCAGCATATAGACTTTATCCAAAGACATCATATCAACAAGATATCCAGCTCTCACATTTCCCGAACAAATCACTGGCAACATCCTTCTTTGCGAGCATGGTGCTCTCAGGCTCAGTACTCATCGATTCTTGTACATAAAAGTAGGGGAGAGAAATGTCAAATTCGTGCGCGCCAAAATAGCAGCATTGCGCACCCATGCCGCGCGATGGCGTTGCTGAACTGAAGATTAATTTCGTTCCAAGCTGACAGCGTCTGCTTTATCACAAAAAGCCACTTAGATCACTTTATTTTTCCAAAATATCTCTAGACTATATATCGAAAAGGACTAGACATTTTTACCATTTTTTCGCAATTGATTAGAGTAGAAAAATGACAAATTCTGCATAAAAATGTGTTCTCAAAATAAGTATAATTTTTGAGTGAAGATACTGAAAAAATACAAATCGAATTTTACAGTTAAAAATCGATCTTAAAAATTTTAAGGGAACCTTCCATATCTTGTAAGATAGGCATTTTTAAAGGGAAAAAGGTTTTTCTAACAAAATCTTTTTCTTATTCAGCACTGATACTTTCTGCAAATATCGGGGAACTAGCAACAAATTGAGATTTATTGAAACCTTAGATGAATCTGACTTTCAGTTTAGTTTAATTTTTAATAAAAATACACTGGATAAAAAACTCAGTTTGGATAAGAAATAGTTTTTGTTTGAAAAACTTTTCCTTGATTGTGCCCATCCTGCAATGTATGTTCGATTGGTGGGGAACTTAATCACCTATTACACAACAAAACAAACAAACAAACAGACAAAATTTTATCAAAATAATGGTAATAATAGTAAGTCGATTATAAATTTCTAAAATCAATTTTTATTAGTGTAGTATAAGGACTTTTTTCAGTATTTCTCTTGAAAAAAAAGGCGGGTGGGTAATTTCAGAGACATAACTGGATGTCGTGAATACGAAAACAACTGACATGTTCCTTAACACTTCCGAATATCAATTAGTTGATCAATTGTATGAATTATGCAAGCATTCCCCTTTTCCACATTTTTCGCAAAAACAAAGAAGGCTTCACTTGATCTCGATTACTGTGAATTTCACACAGCGAAAAGTGCACAAATCAAATCAAACAGTTCTAGATTTGCACTAAACTGAGGATATTTTCCTTCGATTTGCGAGCAAGAAATCCTAATAGTTCTTTAGAAAACTTTTAGAGCCATTAGAACGGCAGATTTTTTTGTAATGCTCTCCACCGTTGCTTTCTCACCAATGCAAATGACTGGCAGCTGTGACGTAATCGCTCTTGTCGGAAGAGAAAATAGCTTTGCAAACGGCACAAAATACATCTGCTCGCATTGGCGATAGAATCCAAACTGATTCAATTTTGGTTAGGAGCTTTCTTTTACGTGATTTCGTTTGTAGCTTTTTCACTAATGGGCGGTCCTAACGGCTATGAAAATAGCCGCATACAGAATTTTAATGTCGATTATTTCATTTCGGATTTGCATAATTCATTAAAGGAAACTATTAATATGCTGTAGGGATTCGTCTCTAGCATTCAGAAGGACCAAATTGAGGAACTCACTACGATATTCACCACTTTTCGGAACATTTTTCTCGAACGATTTGTTGTACAGCAGCAGATATTTTGTTGTCTTCCTCAGAACGCGTTCTGATTGGCTGGTGTTGACTTGGGTCAAATGAGACAGGTTTTTCAATAGTGTACTATTGAAATACTTCAATGCTGTTGCTATACACGTTTAAGTTGAAAAATTTCGATTCTATTGGTAGTTAGATTATATAAATCCTTTCACAGATCACTGAGCTATGAGCTTTATAAATACGAGCAAGGCAAACGCGGCTTATGAATTATCCTCTTTGATACTCGTTTATAACAAACATTTCAGAAAAGTTTAATTTTGAACTTTTTGAGATTATGTCACACAACTGAAAATTTTATCATAAAATTGTGATCATATTTCCGATGGCATGTAGCAGAAATTATGTTGATTCGTTAGATACAACAAGAGATATTCACGATCAAAAACTTATCACTCTCTCAGAGGGTAAATTTTGAAAAGGCACCCCATAGTAAAGTAAGTCGTATTCACGACAAAACGACTGATTCTGCGAAAATAACTAGTGCAACACTTCTTTTGTAGGATTTGTCGTTTTCGACAATAGCTCATTGACACAATTTACACGATATTTTTCTATGTCAGATATAGATTTCATATAATCAGTTAGAGAGCGAAATTTGCTATTTCTGTCCGATGCATTGGATCAAAGGGTATACACACTTAAAACTTAATTTTGATTTCGGCAAAAAAAATGCTGAAAACGAACGGCAAAACGATAGTCTACTGAAATTTCGTCTAAGATAGCTTTTTCCAAAATTCTCGGTATATTATTTCCGATTTCTCGGCAATTCAAAATGTTATACTGATATTCGGTTTACCAGCAATTGGTCGTTTTGCCGAAATCAACAAATTAATTATATCAACTTACCGAAGTCTCGGTAAACAACTCTTAGACAACCGAAACTCGGTGATTCATCAAAGTAGTAATTTTTCTTCAGTGCAAAACTGAGTGATGTAAATAGGAACATAATGTTGAAATAAATAAATCTAGATAACGAGTTTTAGTTGGAATTTTTATTTTATATTTAAAATTTTATTTTAATTATTTGCTTAAAATCCCGGCATTAGCTCACACGCTTGAACACTGATAATTTCGGTAATTTGTTTTCAGAAGCGACGAAGATCTCGAAACCGAAAATTTCGGCAAAAGCAAATTTTCTATCAAATAAAAATACCGAGAATATCAGTTGTTTTAATGTTTGCCGAGCACTCGGCTGTTCAAGTTTTGCCCAGATTGCCGAGTGTGTAAGATGGTAAGATTGGTGCATTCGTTTCGAATCTTCGCGTTCGTGATGTCAGGTCTTAGAGCCGAACCGAATATTGCAAATGTAATCCGTTGATTATAGCTCTAGTAATTTCTAAAATAATGTGCTGACTTGACTAATAATAGATGACAATTGATATAGTCACCCAACGTATTTCATTTTCTACTTGTACGCGTTTCTTCACTGTCGGAATCTGGCCAACGGCTGAACTATTAAATAATCATTAGTGCATAACATACCATTGATCTCGTGTACCCGCCAACCGTACGCGACATTCAAATGCTTCTGCCCACCGAACAGCCCAAAATGAATTCGTCCTTGCGATTCGGTAGAGTTGCGTTTGGCATTGGACTGCACCCAGTTGTCGGTGGTGAGAGCCGCCACCAGCAAACCCACGATCAGACAACTGCCGAAGAAAGTGGCGAACACGATTCCTCTCGTTTTCAAGCTCATCTTAGCGATGGTTTTTGAAGGGGGTTGGGGGTGTATGTTTCTCTCCAAGGAGGGTGATTATTTATTTTTATGTGATCCTCGTGCGATCTATTTCCAATCCAGATTGCTTTTTGTGACGTCTGCGGGCGTCGTTACCGCTTTGAGCATTATTTCGCTGGTCGCTGTAAAGAAATAAGTGCAGGGGTTTGATCTTTAGTTAAATCAATCATTACGAAATATTTTAAATAGTTCAATAACAATGAAAACATTTATTTTCATGATTAGTTGGCAGCCAAACAAATGTGGCTTAAACGCTCACGCCATCACAGACTACCCACTCGTTGCACTTATAGGAATTCAAGCATTAGTAGACCCATCGAACTGCTTTTGAAAATTGATTCGTGCTAATTAATTTTAACATGTTGCCTTTTCCATACAACAGCTGCTATGTATCGCCGGCTTTGAACTGAATTTAATTTTACTATAATCGTTTTTTCGTGACCATTCGTATAGGAACGCATTCGATGTAATATATCGTGCTAGTCTGTGATTGGCTAGCTGATTGCCACCTAAATTTGAGCGAGGCTCAAACCTGCTAACCGGTAAAAATACTACACGTTTTAGGTTTTAATAAATTTTCAACGTATTGTTTCGAATTCTGATGTTGCTAACAGTCATCACGGTAGTGAATTACTAGCCATTGGAGTGAACGAAACACGTTTCGAGGTCCTGTTCCTCGTCATTTTTTGGCCCGCCGTCTTCAATCAGCGAAATGAAAGAAATAGCAATAAACTTCAAAGTTTTACTGTCTGGAATTTAGGTTAGCTGCGGACAACTTACACAGAAGACTTCTCCGACTGATTAGGCGACAAACTTTATCCCTTCTACATGTAAACTATTTAAAAAATATATTTTAGCTCCACAACAGGTCACACTAATGTTCGTCAATGGAATCTACAGCCCTTGCTTACGTGAACGATCTCGTTAATTCCGAAATGTCATAGACATACGGTACCAAAACAGGCAACAATGACATAGTTCAGAAAGCGAAGATACCACTACAAACTACGGATCAAGAACTTTTCTCACTTGTATGTGTCGCAAAAATGTCACCCTCACTTATGCGCACTCCTTCGACATGATATCGTACCTATCCACCATCCGATGATCGCAACTACTATGCGAGTTGTTTGCGAGTATCCACGATCGATTCGCACCAAAACCACGGAATTCACACAGTCAATCAACTTTTTGTTTATTTATTTGATTCAATATCCTCCTACCACCGCACCTCAGCTTCTCGACCGACCCGAACCGAGTAATGCGGTATAATTGTTCAATTTTGAGCACCTCTGGAGTATGCTAAGGGATCGCGGAATTTCACTTTCCAACGAACGACGTCGAAAGATCAACACACTCGAATGATGCGGTAGCACCTGGTGTGCATGGTCCGAAAGATGGATACCACCACCGATGCAGTTTCAACCTTTTCACGGCACGCAGAGGTCTAACGTATGGAAACCTGCACCGAAAAGAGAGCGCTGGAAGAGTACTGTGTAACCTTTTGTGTAAATCATAGTTTTTACCCTATGCACATCAACCGAATGGGTCTCAATTCTCTTTTCCTTTTCTCTCCTTCGTGAGCTCAAATTTACTCAAATATTTGTCGATGGTTACGAGATTTACGACAAGTTCAATGAAAAGTATTGTCATCGATAGGATTTTCGAAAGGATTATATATTTTGATATACACAGCAACTATTTAGTATACAGTTGTAAAATATATTACTACTAGGTGGCATAACAGTTCCATATAAAACTGTTATGCATTGATGAGTCGAAGATGAAACGTAAAGTAAATCAAATTGTAGTAGCTTGACACTTTGACGAAAACTTATGGTAAACATCAGAAATAGTCTATTTTCGGCTACTTGAATTTGTATGTACCGTTGCTCGCTAGTTTCTTACGGCTTTCTGTAAATACAAATTTTATTGATAAGGTAAATCAAGAAGTCACCAAGTACATACTAAAATCAGGGTTTTTTTTTGTAGGAGAACGCGGGAGCAGTGCCTCCCCTCAGGTGATACTCGGAAATATCACCGTGACTTATTTTGGGTATTTTTAAGCTGATCTTACTTATCAAATGAGTTTGGTCATGAATGAATCACTAATTTCTTCACTCGTTATTGTGAAAATGAATAAAATAATCGCGGAAGAATAATTGTATTATTTTATAAGATCCGAAAAACCTTTTCAATCGATCTTTATGAACATAACCAAAATCAATACTGAGCCATCCCTTAAATGATACAGTTGAATTTACAGAACTATTTGGTAGTTGTTGGACAGTTCAGCAATATCTATATTACCGAACGCTCAGTATTCAATTAATTTGCCGAACTGATTACCGAAAGGTCAGCTGTTGAGAATTGGGTAAAAAAAACTTTATTGTTACTTAAGATGTTATGAATAACTCAATTTGAGAAATAAACTGAACGGCACACATTTTTCTTTCATTCAACTGTGAAGTATTTTAACTTTTTAATTTTTGTTTAGTATATACCCATTTTCTGGAGTTAATCCATGGATGGCGGTAACTTGCATTTGTAGTCCGATAGCCTACACACTTAGAAGATTTCGCAGAATTCGCTGATTTTTTACCGAGTTTTCAACTGTTGAACGTTCGTTAATCGCTGAACTGTTAAACAACTACTGTAAACCAAATGGACCTAACAGATTGTAATTATTTTGTGTTTGTCCTTTTTTGGTTAAAATTCTGGATTTTTGGATTTCAAAAAAAGAACACAAATTTTATACTTACGATCAGGTATTTCGGATTCGGATTTTTTTTCACAGAAATGAATGAAAAAAATTCCAACCTATAGTGTGGCTATAGTTTTTTTTAATTAAAAAGTGTCAAATGTCCCGCTTGACCGGAACTATGAGCGTCTTCCGAAACACTGTTGTGATACGAAATTATTTCCTGCCTATAGCAAAACAAAAAGCTTTGAGTGGCTCTAATGTTTTAAAAAACTTTAGCACCTGTACCTCAATCCGTTCGATGAACCCTTCAAGATTTTTTTCGACAATCATTTTGCACAGAAGTTTGGTTATTGGAAGATAATTCTCCCATACGGACAGTATGATCACAGACTAACAGACATGACTCTATGAGTAAATTATTATAAAAATAAATTTTCGTCATGCACTAGTTCCACCTATATTGAACTGCGCGAACTATTTACTATCGGTACACCCCTAGTGTTACGTAAAAGTTTTCCTACTAGTTGGCTCCCCCTCGTTTGTCGACACCCGCGATCAGCTGCTTGCAGGGATGCCGGATTTCATCAGCTCAATGATAATATTTTAATTTTTCAGCGATGTTGGGAAGTAACCATTTATTTTTCTCAACGTTGTTCATCTAGAATTGAACTTGATCAATGGTTCAATAATATTTTTGAAACGAGATGGTGGAAATCGGTTCAGCCATCTCTGAGAAAATTGAGCGGAGAAAAATATCTCCAAGGAGCCCCCTAAATACTTTTATAGATCTCGTCGAGCTGAGTCGAATGGTATAACACTATAGGTCTCCGAGGCTCCGTTCGAAAGACGGTTTCTTCAGCAGAATGGATTTAGAATTCCATTCTACAGACTCGTATATAAAGACTGTACTCGAAAAAACTGCATATGAAAAAATGATTACCAAAAATCGGATATTTTGGAAATAAACACTTATTTATCTTAGTTGCGTGGATTTCGAAAACAACAAGGATTTGCAGAAATATTGTAATTACAGTAATTGAGTTAAAAAGGATTTTGCTTCAATACTGTATAAAATAACGGACACGAATGTACAGTTTTGGGATTTTATACCTCATGTCGATCCTAAATACATATAAACAGTAGGGTAACAGAGGTATTTTGGCCCACTTTATAAACATATCCACCAAAACCCTTTAAAAATCCCTTCCGCAATAGGTAATTTAATGTGATTAGCTTCAAATTGATGCAAAATGAGTTACTTAACATCGATAAAATCCGATGAAATCGATAAAGTTTGTTAGGTGGGCCAAAATATATGAAGTGGCCAGAATACCTCTGTTACCCTATATGAAACACAAATAAAAAGAACAACCTGCCTCCACCTGGAAACGAACAGCGCCCAAGTAGTAAACAAAAAGTAAGCGTTTCGCTTACTGGCCCTTATTCTGCGCGTCGAGTGAGGTGACTCGACAAATCTCACCTCGCCACACAGAGGGAATGCTATACTGTAATGTGCTTCCAAAATATCTTTGTTACCGGATGTAACCTTGAAAAAAAACTTTAGTGTATAAATTATGAATTGTGATTAACCTCATTGATCCAACCACACTGAAATTTACATAGATTTATTGAATAACGATACAGACCGTTTTAGCGACGACACGACCTGCCACTCGTCCATCGAAACTGTATCGCAAATTTAAGTTCCCCTCAGTAACTGGTAATGTCAAAACGAAATCACCTGAAAAATTATTGAAACTGGCAACATAAGTCGATGAATTATTGATTTTAAATAACAATTAACGAAACCTTGGTTACCGCTTATTGAAGACTTGAGGAATGTAAACAAAACTAACTGCCTCGAGTGGAAAATCTTTATTTCGCGGCAAGTTGCAAGTTCTGCAGCATCATTAGACGTCAGGGCAGTGGATCGATTAATTCAGCTGGGGCTCGAACATATGAAAAATTTCTTGCAAGACCAGCGCAACCAGGTTGCTGTATGTGACTTTTGTATGGAGTACCTCTGTTCCTAAACTTTTTATCAGTACAATCATCGAAATTCAGTATCGAAATATGAACGATCAAACTGAGTCGATCCGGTATATTCGTACTATTCTACGAGATGCATGAAATACGAGCGCAGCAAATCAAAGATACTTAAATATTTGAGCTTTATTTTTTAATCCATTCCAGAATCGCACTTCGTATACAGGTACGAATACACATATAAACCGAATTCATATTTGCTCTGTCTAACGATTTTTGAAAGTAAATCCACAAACGAATTTCCAGACATGACAGTCACGATCTTTTTTTGGCGCACATCTACGGTCCTCCGTGAAACTGGCACCAGTGGTGATAAATTGGTTGCACTACTGAGTTCCCATCATACATTCCTAATGCAAATGTCAAACCGTGAGAACCCTTTCGATTCGGTAGCTCATTTGTACAGGGTGATTTTTTAAGAGCTTGAGAACTTTTTTAAACAATAAAACGCATAAAATTTGCAAAATCTCATCGGTTCTTTATTTTAAACGTTAGATTGGTACATGACATTTACTTTTTGAAGATAATTTCATTTAAATGTTGACCGCGGCTGCGTCTTAGGTGGTCCATTCGGAAAATCCGCATTTTATCGACAAATTTTGTTCAGCGATGAGGCTCATTTCTGGTTGAATGGCTACGTAAATAAGCAAAATTGCCGCATTTGGAGTGAAGAGCAACCAGAAGCCGTTCAAGAATTGCCCATGCATCCCGAAAAATGCACTGTTTGGTGTGGTTTGTACGCTGGTGGAATCATTGGACCGTATTTTTTCAAAGATGCTGTTGGACGCAACGTTACAGTGAATGGCGATCGCTATCGTTCGATGCTAACAAACTTTTTGTTGCCAAAAATGGAAGAACTGAACTTGGTTGACATGTGGTTTCAACAAGATGGCGCTACATGCCACACAGCTCGCGATTCTATGGCCATTTTGAGGGAAAACTTCGGAGAACAATTCATCTCAAGAAATGGACCGGTAAGTTGGCCACCAAGATCATGCGATTTGACGCCTTTAGACTATTTTTTGTGGGGCTACGTCAAGTCTAAAGTCTACAGAAATAAGCCAGTAACTATTCCAGCTTTGGAAGACAACATTTCCGAAGAAATTCGGGCTATTCCGGCCGAAATGCTCGAAAAAGTTGCCCAAAATTGGACTTTCCGAATGGACCACCTAAGACGCAGCCGCGGTCAACATTTAAATGAAATTATCTTCAAAAAGTAAATGTCATGTACCAATCTAACGTTTAAAATAAAGAACCGATGAGATTTTGCAAATTTTATGCGTTTTATTGTTTAAAAAAGTTCTCAAGCTCTTAAAAAATCACCCTTTATATATTGAGATTTTATGGCACACTTTGGTTGAAATGATAACAATGCAATTAATCTCGCGCTCCACCAAGCGGTGAGTGCAGTCATTTCAGAAGGTACCGGGAACGAACCACATTTTTTAAAAATATTTATATGCACGTACATGTCTTTGTTATTTATCTTTGGTAAAACTATTTCAATTGTTCCACAAATTTTTGTATATTTGCACTTCTGAGTTTGTTCCAAATCGTTCAACCCTCGTTACTGTTCAGCGTACATGTTGTAATACAATACGATGTCTTATTTTAGACATTCGAGAAACTCCTCTAAAATTATAGGTTCTTAAGTGCACATTGTAAACCACCCAGAAAAACAAGTTTCCTTCAAATAATTTAATAATTTATTCTCAAGCTGAAAATTGTCAAATGTCATTTCGGATACATTCAAACAATAAATTTCTTCGTTTGTTTCGTACAGACTGGCACGAAATTCCTAGTTTGATGATCATATATTTAGCTATAGTGATGTTTCGGAAACTCGATTGGATATTCCTGAAAAGAATGACCAGCATCATGAATGAGTTTGATAACACTACATTACAGGTAGAGCTACTGGATAGCAATCAGCGATGCCAGATAGTAGTAGTGTCATTTCCGTAGATTGGCATTTTTCTCGGAAGCTCTCACAGTGAAGTTTTTTTTTGCTCTCCAGACAAAACTAGTTTCCGTAGTTCTACGTTGATAAATTGTAATTTCCGTAGATTTCCGTAGAAAAAATCCAATTTCCGTTGATTTTGTCTACGGATCCGTAGATCCGTAGAAAATGTTCGTATCCGTAGATCTACGGAGATTTCCGTAGATCTGACATCGCTGATAGCAATGATGATGATCAGAGATGCCGGATATTTTCATTGAAAATCTGTATTGATTCGTATAAAATATCTGTATTTATCTGTATTCGCTAATAAAATGAAATTTCTACAATACAATTATGTTAAAAGGTGTTACTCCAATAGATTATGGTTATAGAGTGGTAGATTAAATTTCATATCTTATATTATATTCATCGACGAAATTTTATAGTTTTTTCCTATCAACAACAATTGAATTATGGTGCCATATACTTGCCTAATTTGAAAATGTTCACTTCATAAGTTGAGATGGATTTCCAAAACCCAATATGCAACGTCGAGTCAGATAATACAACTGTCAGTCTGGCAATAATGTTTCATGATGCCAAGACTTGTCTAACTTTTAAGTTCAATTTAGTTACAAATTTTAATATAAATGGATTTCAGTGTTCTTCATTAAATATCTGCACAAAAAATATATATTTTAAAAAGTGATTTGTACGTTGATTCCTAAACGTTTATCTCGTCATTGCAATCAAATACTAATAGATAGCTCAAATACTAATAGATAGTTTAATTTTTTCCTTAATACTTTTGGTGAAATCTGTATAAATCTGTATTAAATTTAAGAAATCTGTAAGAAATTTGTACTCTGTATTAAATCTGTATGCGCATGTAAAAATCTGTATAATACAGATAAATCTGTATAAATGGCATCTCTGATGATGATATAAGATGACGCATGTCTGTCATGTCAGATTTGGATATTGGGCACCCAGTTCGGTTGGTGCAAATCCCAAAAGTTAAACTTGTAGATTGTGACAGTTTCTGAATCAGTCACCAGTTGCGTTGAACGTCCCCAGAGGGACGAGTCCCCGGCCGATGGCTCGCGGCACCTTGTACAGCTACGTACATTCTCGATTTCTTTAAAATAATCTTTTGTTTTTATTAATTTGGCACTAATGGCACACAATTTAAAATAATATAACTGTTTCGAAACTTTCTCAAATGGTTTGTTTATTTATTATGGTAACAAGTTTGTAGCAACTTAAACAGTGTTGCTCAAGAAAATTATTTTTATCATTATCAAGGGGTCGCAATATTTTTGGTAACTGGCGGTAAATCGCTCACGAACACTTTTTATTCAGATTTTCCTTCGGAGTGCCTGGTCGTGTCGTCGGTTTTAGTGTACAAACACACAAATTAAGATTTATTGAAATTTATTTTTATATTTGAATACAAATAAAAAAATAAGTTTTCATTCTATTGACAATATACATCCTTTTCCGAACAAAATTCTCCACCGTTACAACAAAAATTTTGAAATCTGTATTTTATTTAAAAGTTCACTCTTTTTACTACCCCTACCGATATCGACGCCAGAATCGATTTTAAAATGATCACATAGCTTTTCTGTATGAGAATTATATTAATTATTATATTAAACATGATTATAAACAAGAGCAGTTAAAGGTCGGCAAAGGTAATTAATAGAAAAGAAACGCTCAATAGCAACAAAGATAATAATATTTATTTTTTAATAACTGCAAATGAAACAAATATTCGTTACAAAATGTCCAGAACGTAGTTTGATTTAATCAGCAGTAGGATATACTCGAAGACAAACGATTCCGAGTGAGTGCACATTTTAAGAACACTCAAATTAAAAAAAACAATTTTGGCATTTTTATTCATAGAAAAACTATTAAATCCAATTCCGTACATCATTCTACATTTTTTACGGCAGAAATTTTGGAAATTTTAAAATTTTCGTTTAATATTTCTGCTGTCACTTGCCTTACACGTATCGACTCTAAAACTCGCCCCACAGTGGCTTTTGTCACCATGATTCGACTGCAAGAATACGGTGAGACTTCAACGAAGTTCCTCCATGGTGACTTTTGTCACTACATTCGACTGTCAGACCCACATTATCAGATCCGAATGGATTCCGAATCAATTCCGAATCGGCGAGAAATTTTCATTCGGAATTTCATGTGGAAATCATAATGAATTCCGAATCAATTCCAACTCCAGTGCAACAACCGATTCCGAATGAACCGGTTCGCCTACAACCGGTTGATTCGGAAATCATTCGGAATTGAGTGAGAAGATGCGGACTGAATTGTCAATTCGTCTTCTTCTTCTTCTTCTTCTTTCCTGATTTTGCACGTTTTCGTGCTGATTTTCAGTTTATTTTTAAACGAAAACATATTACTGAATATACAAATTTAAAACTTCATGTTTTTCGGATATACAGAACTAGTAAATAATCAGTTCTTCTTAGAATCCCAATATAAACTATTGAAATTCGCTGGAAATTAACAAAACGGCCTACCTTAGTCAGCATCATCCATTCCTCTAGCTGGAGTGTAGTGAAATGGCTTAAGTCGCTTAAATTTCACACTAACACATTCATAAAATGAGCGAATATTCAATGACATTTATAATGTCACTGTCAATCAGGTTGATCGAGCTGCCAACTCAGGCGAAAATTCTAGCACTGAACCGATCGGGCACTGAAAAATCATGCAGTCGAGTAAGAATTCATTACGCATTCCGTCATTTCGATAGTGTGGGGAATTGCGTGACTCGGCTTATCTCACCTCACTCGGCTCGCAGAATAAGTAGTGATGGGCAATACGGCTCATTTCAATGAGCGGCTCTGAACCGAACTCTCTTTCGTAAGAGCCGGTTCAATTGAACGGCTCATTGGCTCTTTTTCAATAAACGTCAATGTGGAGAAGCGGTTCGAGGGAGTGAGTGTGAGAGCCACGGAAATGCATGAGCGGTATGGGCGATCTGAAATTGTGTTTCACAACTAGAGGTGTCCGTGTGCGAAGAAGCGGGATATTGAAATAAATAAATTGAAATTCCATTTGGAAAAAAAATCTAATTTTCTTCTCCTTGTTCGACAGAATTCTTTGAAAATTCACTGCTGAATAAATGTTCCTATTCATTTTTGACAGCTTCATTAGAAAACATCATCGTTTAACCAACAACGCAATCAAATTTGGCGTACACAGGCACACAGATTTTCCAAGTTGAAATATAGATTTTAAAATGGCAACTCTGCTTGAGAGCCGCGGTTCAATTTTGAAGAGCCGTGGTTCGTTCGCTCATTGCTACGAATCGGTTCAAATGAACGGCTCGTGAGCGCTCGCCCATCACTAAGAATAAGGGCCAGTGAGTAATCCGTCGAACCTTCGATTTTCTTTTGCCGTTTTCCTTGGAATAATTTGCACATATTCTAAATTTACTAAAAATGACGACTGGGGGCGTTGTAAAATTTGGTGACTAGCGTCTCGATGACAAGTACCTCGCCAAATCACGGGTAAACTGGTACATGTTTCGATATTTCGGCAAATCGAATTGCTGTCTTCGGCATATTTGTTATTTACTGACGAGTCCTCGGATTATGATGCCAAACTTCGGTAGAAAGATGTGCCTTACCGAACTATCAGTAACTTTAGCTTTTTAACGAATGAATCATATCAATTACTAGACAATCAGTAAAATTTCATATTGTTGTTCTATTACAGCATTTTATTATGCCGTGCTCGAAAATCGGTTTAAGTGTGCACGTGTTTAGACGTGGTTTTTGAAAGAAATCGATTTACAACATGAGGTCAAACTCAGAATCAGAACAAATTTGGAAAAGTCTTGGGCTTCATGCTTTAAAGGTAATGAAGGCGTCTTATCGGACCGATGAACACTAAAAGAAATGAGCAAGTATCAGGACAGGACACCTTCCTAAGCCTAAACGATAATACCCGTTAAAATTGAAAATTAAAGAAAATAGACAAACATCGATTTAGAATGCATTATAAATAGTCAATGAAATTATATTTTCGCTAACATACACTTCCGTAGTAGAATCCATTGTTGATGACAGCTGTTGGTTTTCTGCACTGATTCAAGTAAACTGGACACATACCGATCAAATGTAGACGTGTTTAAACTGTGTATATAAATTATTGTTTCGCTGAACGATTTTATTCTAACTTTATAATATCAATTATACACTACCGTTCCAGGCATAATTGTCTCATATTATTTGAGAATCTGTACCGCATGCAACAGTTATGAGTAGAACAGCAGTACAATAGTGTTAACAAGAATACTTGTACAGGCCATTCGCAACTTGAAACAACGTATTTATATTTATAAATCATTCAGAATTCCTACGGCTGGTTTGAAGAGGATCCGCATTTGGCATCTCTTTATCGTCTAATCGTCGGGTACGATCGGCAAAGTCCTGTTGGAACACGTGCATTTCTACTTCCTTACGATTAGCTAGCTTCTTCGTTGCGATTCCACTGTACAGATCTTCGGGAATTTCATACTGTGAAATTGCAGCAGCGCTGTTTCGACGGCAATCCAGATCGTAATTGTAGGAACGTTGCAGATTGAGACTCGTCGGAGGAGTTTGCATGCGCTGCCCTTGGTGAGATTTCGTTACAGTAGAGAAACGTTTAGAATGAGATTGTTCTTCGTTTGCTTCCGTGGCGGCATCGATTGGTGCCGGTGCTCGAAATACGGTGTCATGGCGCGGTTTCAGCAGTGAGCAAATTTCTTCGATACCATCTAACGACTGCTGGAGTTCACCTGTTGGATTGGAAGGACGCGCGTGACGCCGCAGTACGTTGAGGTACTGCAACAGCTTCGATCGACTAATTGACATTATATTGTATGCTTCTTGCAGCTCAATTTTCAATAGTTCGGGATCCTTAAAGGGAAGAGTGTGATGAAGTCGGAAATTGAACAATTTTCAAATACCTACATCTTCAAAATATCCATCCGAGACATTAGAAGTTTGAATGGTTTCGTTTTGATGAGACGCCGCGGCTGCTTGCTTCGCGGCTTTTACTGCACTTTCCCTAAGCTCAATGGCGCTTGAGCCTCGCATTGATACGGAATTTCTCGACAGGGATGTTGTTCGGGACGGATCATTTTCTCGATCCTTGGTAATACCTGCCTTATTGTGACGTTTTTGTACGTTTGGTAACGAAGAGTATTTAAGGTACTCCATCTCGATGTTTTTCGAACGCATCACAGGTTGTTGTGGTTTCTTCGGTGGAGGCGATGAGACATATATCATTGCACCCGCCGGTCGTTCGTAGATCTACAAACGTATGAAAAAGATTTAGAACGATTTTTCCCAAAAAATTGCCGAAAATACCTTGGGAGATTTCATGTGTAAAGCGTGACGAATAATCAGTGATACATCCTCGTTAGCTGGATACCGCATCAAGTACGTTAGGCAGGTTGTGTAATCACTATATATTACTAGAATAAATGTTGTTATTAGAAAACAAACCTAACAGATAAGTTCAAAACCATCTCACATCTATCTCTTATTCGTATAAGCATTGCAACAACGATAAAATTAATCAGACTTAGCTCTTCGCCTTCACCATAAATCGCATCCCAAAGGAGAAGCAGATCTTGAAGGGCAAATTCCCTCCCAAAAAGTAACCGCAGCCAACGAACACCGAATATAGCTAATGGAATGTCTAATTTCAACAGATGATTATGCAAGTGGAGATCCTCTTTGATGAGAATTTTGTCTTTGATGTAATTCAACTGTTCGACCACTTCTATCTCGGGTTTATTCCTACGGACGGATCCCTTCTCTGGACTCGCTGCAGAAACAGGTGTCGTCATTGGAAAATATCCGGTAGCTGTTGGAACTAGGTCAGTTATTCGATAGAACGATGCAATTCGTTGCATGATTTTAGAGAAGATAGCACTATAAAATAATAAAATTTAGTACCTAATATAATAGTAATAACAATATTGTAAACTTACAAAGAATCTTCTTCCAAATTTTGAATATTAAGGATTTCCACTAGATTGGGACTGTCCGAAATTAGAAGAATGTTATTATTTCACTGTTAACTTTTGCTATTTTGAAACTTACTCTATCTCTGGTTTCAACTCCAGAATATGCGCCAGGGCTTGTTGATCGCTGTGAATTACAAAAATCAATGGCGCGAGAATTTCGTGCATACCCTGCCGATAGCACATCGCCGGGTGCTTTCTCGCATAACAGAACAATATATTAGTCATCATTTCCTGCACGGGACTCTTGCGGAAAAAATCCACACCAGGAAAAGTTCTAACGACATCCTGCCTTATAACGGAACATAATTCCTGATCACAGAAATGCTGATTCCACAGGCTCTGCTTCGATTGGGAAAGCGGATCGTCAGTGCCATTAGAGTTATGATGAGGGTTTAGCATATGTCGGTTTTTTAGTTCTCTGTACTCTATCCGGCTGGTTTGCCGCTGTTTGATCCAGTCCTTTGAAGGCGACTGAAGAACTCCTAGGAATACTGCCCAACAGATGCTTCGGAATGGAGAGGCCCGCAAATCACCACGTACAGCGGCATGTCGAAGATCGTACAGTGTTTCATCGTTTGATATAGTGGCAATGTTGAGCCATTCTAGTCTGCAAGTATATGCATTTATTTAGGATTAAACTGTCAGTCCAGAACTTGACTGGAAAGTTGTTTTTTTTTGACGATTTATCAATCGTTTGCAGTAGGACACTTACTCATATTTATCAACACTGGATGCTCCCCGACTGGACAAAGAGGGTTTTCCGCTAAATGACTGCGTTTCGGTAAGATCGACCATTATTCTACACAAAATTTAACACAAATCAAGAAAGCACTACATAAGGCGATGCAGTCCACAAGAAAATAGACTCTCGTTAATTTTCGTCGTCCAGGACGCTGAATAATCACAGATATATTACATTGACAAACGTTATCACCATTCTTATCAGTATGTTCCGATTTTCGATGAGCATACTACGAGTGCAAATTTGTTGAGTGCAACCAAGACGCACGAAATTCCCGACGCACAAAGTAACTGATTATTTTCGTTTTCGGTGCAGGCTTGAAAACAAACGGCGGATGAACAAAACAGAATGAATGCTGTCACTTCAACAGCTGATTGTCAAACCTGGAATACACGCTCTGTTTAGATTAAAGAATTTGAAGAGAATTAATTGTTTCGCATATTTGAGCAGCCCCTGTGAATCTTACCTTGTTAAGTTACCCAAATAAAAATATAAACAATAAATACGTCTACATTTTACGGAGATATCGTTTTTTTTTCGACCTATCCTACACGCAGAAAAATCTGCAAACAAAACGATTACTTGCCCATCAAACTAAAAATATGATATAACCAAACCGAGATATCGCAGACTCACACAAAATACAAAAACAGAAAGGCCAAATTCCAACAAAAGGAATGGAATGCCAAGACTGATTTTTTGTATTGTAGAGTAGATGGGGGTAATGTTGTGAACGGTTTTTTAAAGAGCTCATGTGCCGATGTTTATCAACAGATTTCGACAAAGGAATATACGTTGAATAGGAAAATACATCAACTACGATTTGACGTGTTTGAATATTTTTTAGATAATAGTTACTTTTACTTTTTATGGCTCTTTTAAATTGGGGGGGGGGGGGGGGGGGATTGTTGTGAATGATGCTCTGATTGTAATAATTATACCAAAATGTATCCGTAATAGTCACAAACGTTATTCTTGAAAAAAAAATACAAAAACACAAAAACTATAATGTAGGTTTATGCAGGTTTATGGTTATAGCACAGACTAACAGACATGACAGTATGAGTTAATTCTTATAAAAATAATTTTTCGTGATGTACTAGTTCCACATATATTGTACTGCGCGAACTATTTACTATCGGTACACCCCTTGTGTTATGTAAAAGTTTTTTTTACTAGTTGGTTTCCCCACGTTTGTCAACACCGATCAGCGATCAGCATTTATTTGACTCAACGTTGTTCATCTAGACTATTTTGTATTGTGTTGGTAGTTTTCAACCGAAATGAAGTGGCAGCAGACCAGAAGCAAGTAAATAATGTAACAAAACGGATTCGATTTTGTATTGCGTTGGAGAATGAGAATTAGGCACAATTATGTATATAATTTGGCAATATGTATTAAGTTTGTATCCTGCATGAAATTCGCATGAAATCAATACATTACAGGTAATTCTGCATGAATGGCAACTCTGTTGGTAAATGAAAAAAATAAACACAGTCTAGATGACAGACAGGATGTTTTTGATAGGGTAACGTGGCGCCATCATGACATATTCGAGTACTGTCCCAACTAAAGAAATATTTGAAATGACCGTTAAAATGATTGAAGAATCTGATTTGAGTGTCCTGTCTGTTAGTCTGTGGTTATATGGAAATACGAAAACTTAAAAAAATGCGAGTATGTGATAAACTCCAACAGAATGTTAATTATTTTAACGGTGACTCCTACATATACGTTTGATTGCAGTCTTGCTGGCTGATTTTGGTTAAAACGAATATTTTCAATAGTTTACAATATTGCCCTCAAGCACTTTTGTCATTTGACCATCGGAATCTCAATTTCGATCCTAAATATCAACCAAAAAGCATCGTATTAGTATTCAGTGGGAATATTCACCTGAAAAAACAATCACCTGATACTATTTATGTCATACTCGAGTTTTAACACCAACGCAATAACTATGAAGAATAATACACCACTACATTCGCATTTACCTACATGATTTGATAGACTGTGTAAGCATCCTTTCCCATGGCATTTTACCACTTTCAATTTTAGCACGGTTAGTTTTTTGGAACATAATCGTACTAAAACATAACTGTACTATAATAACTGAAAGAATCGAATTTCCTACACCCAATTTTGGTACGGTTTTATATTCACAACTTTTTGCACGGATCATCAAGTGTAGACATTATAGGTAACCTCACAAAACTATAATTAATACATATTACTGTTGATTCGTATAAAAAAGTAAAAGTCGTATAAGAAAAACAGTGTTATTTTCAATAACCGTGCAAACTTTTTTTTCGAAACTACACAACCGGAAAATTTTACTTATAGCAAAAACCGGACACGGATTTTGCAGAGCAAAAATTGTTTATAAGCGTCAAAAGCCAGACTAAAAAAAATGGAATGCAAACAACTTAGCTGGTTCTTCCCAAACAAATGTATTTATTCGGGTTTTGCATGCAAAGTATTTTACCGAACTTTGACCGATTAGGTACCAAACCTTATACACATTTTCAAAAACCCAACTAAATCCTTTTATATAGAAATTTGGCTCCGAAGACGTTAAAAAGTGTCATTCTACGGCCGCTGAACCAACTGTCAACATTTACTTGAAGATGAATTTCTAACAATGCAGTGCTTGCTTATAATTAATCATACCAGTAAATGGAAAAGAATATTCAAAATATTATGAAGCATTATATTGCAATTACTTTTCGCCGTGCTATATATCGGAATTCAATGCTATATTTTGAAGTAACGAAACTTCGATGATTGGAAAGCAATGAAGCTGAATTGATACATTAAATCGATGCTTTAGTGTTGATAAAAATGAGATTAGTTATTTAAGTTTACCAATATTTATTGGCTGTAGAAAAGTAAAACGAATTACCGATGCAACTTTGGCTTTGCTGCTGTTACCCGCATACGCATGGCTGCCAGATGGCTGACTAAACGCTGCCAGCTGGAAAAATATGGCTGGCAGACATTCTGGTGACCGACTGCCTCACCGCTGCTAGATATACAACTCAAACGACACAACCGTATCCACCAGGATTTTTCACATTTGAATCTTTGACATTTTCAGCGAAGGTGAGAAGATGAAAACGCTCGGCTAATTTGGATACAGGCGACTTTGTTTTGTCAAATTGGATTTGACAACCGTCACTTTTGGAAGCCGTCTGGTGGCCATGGCTGCCCAGGTAGCCAAAACGCTATGCGGGTGTGTGAGATAGTTATTTGCGAACAAACCATATCAAGTATTAAGTTCATTTACAGTTACTGGTGAAGGGTGCGCATTAAGTAGCCAGAGAGCCACGGTCGTCATGAATTCGAATCTAAACAGAGGAATCAAAAAAATTATTCATATTGGAGCGATAAAAACATATAATGTAAAATTCATACCCCATTACCATCACTAATTATTATTAATGTATTTATTTTGATATTTATATATTCATGTATTTATTTTGATTATTGCCATCGATAAAATAGATATTTACATTATAATTGGAATTATAATGCACCTGTCAGATCCTAGAAGAGCCTAATATTCGCCATTTTCAGCTTCATAATAGCATTAAAAGAACAATAATACGCCATCACCAGCACTAGTCGATATTCATGTATTTATTTAGAATATTAAAAAGCTTTTCAAATATTTGGATTTTATTTATAAGCTCGCTTATTGCATAATGACATTTGTAATCTACAGTTGAAATTGTTACCATGGATATGTTAGGTTATAAATTATAATGCGTCGGGTTTATTGGCCGTTAATACAGAAAACCGGTGAATTGTAAATAATAACAACCAGGCCCGTACCCAGGATTTCGTTTCGGGAGGGTCCCTCAGATAAAAAAAATAATGTTACTGAAGATTACTTATGTACCTAATTCTCGGTGTGCCTTTAACCGGCGTGACTGTGTCCGAGAGAAGGTTATTGTATAACATTTCTTTACGTTTACTGTCATGTTATTTCTGTAACACATGTTTAAGACCTTCTATATATTTATATAGAAGAACATTCCACAACACTTTAGATCATTTACATTCATACTTTAAATGACGACAATTCACTGCATAGAGTAGCATCCGTGAAGAGTGGAATGAAAACATCCGAATCCGTGAAGAATTGAATGAAAACATCTAAATTTATAGGGTAGACGGGCATACAAATTTACTTTGGCTCTACTGGTTTCGGATACAGGTACCGGAAATGTTGTGAGCTCCTCGCCCCCCTCTGGATAGGTGGCTGTCGGTTACATTAAAAATATTGAAACCGTTGAGTCTTGTGAAATAACATTTCAATTTATTGAACACTTTCATATCAAGAAAAGAATTAATGATTCCTTCATGGGTAGAATAAAACAATTAATTCACTTGAATAATACTTATGCTCATTTTCTTTCAAAATTAGATACCAGTTTTCATTTCGATCAGATATGTCATCGTGCTAATTTTGATCAGTGTTTTTTACATGTCGTTGTAGGATCATATTTAATCATTACATTATTTTGACATTTGTTGTAATCATTTCATTATTTTGACAGAGTTTGTAGTAAAGTTGAACCGCAAATTTGAGCTTTTCGTGCTTTCGTTGAAATTTACCGTAAAGTAAGGATTTTTTCAAATATTTGTTTGTGCCATTTGTGAAAAATAATCATTTCGGGTTTTCCGTGTGTGTGGTTATTTTGTTTTGCTCTAGTTGTGTAGATTTATTTATTGAGAAATTTTAATGATGTGTTTATCAATCCCGATAATGTAGAAGATGAGTATCTAATCAATGATAATTGAAGCATGAAAACCTACACGCTGGTTCTCTGGAATTAGGTGTAGTGTTGGAGTATGAATTTTGTTCTCACGAAACTGCTTTGGATCAATCTTGGTTCTTCCGGATTCGATTAAAAGCGTCGAAAAATTTATCTGGAATGGAAATATTGTGGAAACATTTTCGATCTCATTCAAATCTTTAATAATTCATGCTTTGTGACTTAGGTTCAGTTGTGTCTGAACTGGTCATATTTCATGTTTGCATACTTACCTAAAGAAGAGCCATTTAAAAAAATATTCAACGGCCTTAGTTAATAGGAAGACAGAAACAAAAACACCATAAACCTAATTGGTGTATGTGGATTGTAAAAACTTATGCAATAATTAAAACGCAGAAAACAACCCCATCACGTTGACACACCATACTATACGTCATTAAAATTTCAATTTCATTTCAAGGAATTCTGACAAACGGCAAGAAATTAATCTAGCTGTTAAATGCTGCAAAAACGATATTTTCCTAAATCCCAGGTAAACAGGCATTACTGGGCTTTTGTTTGGTTACGTTTTGCCGTCGATTTATGAGCGCAAAAAAAAAGGTGCTGCGTTATTCTACAGCAATAAATTCTAGTGTAATCATCGACTGTATACCTTACTGCAGCTTCAGCCGCGAAGGATAAAGGTTGGTTGATACTAGCAACGCTGTCAGAAAGAAACTGTTTGTTCGGTGTCGAGAACATCTTGTGCTGATGGGAGGTTGAATAGTAAGTAATTTTTAGAGCCTATCGAAGGGAAATGTACACGCGTCACACGTTAATATTTGCTTGATCGAGGATTTGCAAACAAATGTCGGGGGCATTGAAATTTTTATTTACAATGTTACGGCGAGGGTAATCCAGAACTGGTTGCCTGAATTTCAAGGAAAAAAAATCTTTGACTTAGGTATATGGAATATGACTTATTTTTTGCTCATAGTTTTCAAATGCGTCGATGACTGTCGTATAGTTGATGAAACAAAAAAAAAACATTTTGTATTAGAATGTTCAGGATTTGTCTGATACAAATTACGCAAACCCCAAGTTTTCTCCTTTGCATGGTGATCTTTCCGTTTTATTTACCAGTGCATTGGTTGTAACATGAACTAAACAAGCAACGCTTCAATCAATTTTTGATTGTTTTCAATTAATCACGATCCCTTTACCGTGAAGAATGTGAGTTTTTAACTTCTTGAGAACTGTGAAATAATTCTTATGAAGAACGTGTCTGAGTATACCCTTGTTTATAGATACGACAAATTAAGCTTGAGGTAAAAAATGTTAAATTCATCAATCTTTGATGATATCAAATACTACCCGTAAATCGAACGTTTCGAGAAAATAACCGTTTTAGTGCATGTGAACATTATTGCGATGCGCCATTATGATAATTTATCATGCCAAATTATTTGCAAATGGTGATTACTGTATTGTTTATCATGACATGTTAAAGGTGTGTAATAATCACGATGCGTTTTTGTATGGCTGTTTCATGTGAGCATTTCATTCGTGATCAGGTTACAGAGCGGAAATTGTGGCTATAATTTCATCCATTTGTCACAATCCACTTATTTCAAATGTGAAAGAGTTTTTCTTGAAGTTTCTCTTTTAAAGCTTGAAATACTAGAAAGTTCAAACTAACATAATCTTGACTCATTTGTTTGATTTGAATGAATTGTAATTGTTAGAAGCACTTAGAAGGTTATATTTTTGTCAAATTAAAGCCGAATCGTACACGGTGAAGTTGAGTCCCATGGCGGTTAATGCCCCGTTTACACTTCTGTTGGCTGCCAGCATGCTGATGTCAGTGAACTGCCCTCTTAGGAAAAAAACGTTCAACGGTGGTCCTTCGTTGGTCTAATACTTTGGATCATTGGACCACAGTTGAACGTTTTTTCCCAAGAGGGCAGTACACTGACACCAGCATGCTGGCAGCCAGCAGAAGTGTAAACGGGGCATAAAGCAAAGACAAATAATAAGACACTAGAGTGTCGAAGAATAATTAAAATAATTTTGATTCACTGTAGAGTTTTTCCGGTACCTTATAAAATGACTGCACTCACCACTTGACGGCGCGCGAGAATGATTGCTTTGACACCATTTCGATTGGGAGTGTACTGTGAGTGAAAATGAACAAATGTTCACGTTATCACTAATGGTAACAAATTGTTTATTTTTAAAGATGGGGAAGTTTTGCGTTCTGGAAAACTGGCAGGTAAAACTTTGCTTTGCTTACTGACGAGACACCGTCTCACGAGCCATCTGCCTTATCACGAAAGGTGTAACAGTTCGGCTGAAAAGCTCGTTTCGTTTAATAGAAACACACATTTTTTTTGCCAAAATTCGTTTTCATTATTCAACATAATTGCCATCAGAGGCGATACAGCGATTATAGCGATCTTCCAACTTTTCGATACCATTTTTGTAGTACGATTTGTCCTTTGCCTCAAAATAGGCCTCAGTTTCAGCGATTACCTCTTCATTGCTTCTAATTTTTTTACCAGCGAGCATTCTCTTGAGGTCTGAGAACAGGAAAAAGTCACTGGGGGCCAAATCTGGAGAATACGGTGGATGAGGGAGCAATTCAAAGCCCAATTCGTTCAATTTCAGCATGGTTTTCATCGACTTGTGACACGGTGCATTGTCTTGATGAAACAAAACTTTTTTCTTCTTCAAATGAGGCCGTTTTTTTGAAATTTCGTCCTTCAAACGCTCTAATAACGCTATATAATAGTCACTGTTGATGGTTTCTCCCTTTTCAAGGTAGTCGATGAAAATTATACCATGCGAATCCCAAAATACAGACGCCATAACCTTACCGGCCGAATGTTGAGTCTTTCCACGCTTTGGGTTCGGTTCATCGCGTGCAGTCCACTCAGCTGACTGTCGATTGGACTCCGGAGTGAAGTGATGGAGCCATGTTTCGTCCATTGTTATATATCGACGAAAAAAATCGGTTTTATTTCGATATAACAGCTCCAAACACTGCTCATCATCAATCATCAATTCGTTGTTGTTTTTGATCGATTGTGAGCTCACGCGGCACCCATTTTGCACAAAGCTTTCTCATATCCAAATATTCGTGAATAATATGTCCAACACGTTCCTTTGATATCTTCAGGGTGTCAGCTATCTCGATCAACTTCACTTTACGGTCATTGAAAATCATTTTGTGGATTTTTTTCACGTTTTCATCGGTAACAGCCTCTTTTGGACGTCCACTGCGTTCATTGTCTTCGGTGCTCATATGACCAGTACGAAATTTTGCAAACCACTTACGAATTGTTGCTTCGCCCGGTGCAGAGTCTGGATAACACTCATCAAGCCATTTTTTGGTATCGGCGGCACTTTTTTTCATCAAAAAGTAGTGTTTCATCAACACACGAAATTCCTTTTTTTCTATTTTTTTCACAATAACAAAAGTAGTTTCACTCAAAATGCAATATCTCACAAACTAATAATCAGACAGCTGTCAAATTTATACACGTATCTTTTGAAGGTTGGTACTAACTGAAAATGGTATGGATTTAATTCTAATGGCGCCCTCTCATAGAAACGATACGAACTTTTCAGCCGATCTGTTATATACATACCAGTGCGGTAAAACTTACTAATTTAATTTAAATAATATAAGATGAAAATGAAATTTATGGCCACTGACCGTCAGCATATTCCTACCAATTCATTTGACTTTTGTTGCCATTTTCAAGTGAAGCTCCCAGAATTCATCGTCAGTTGAATAATCGTACCTAGTCTTTTGAAGTTTTGCTTGCTCAGTTTCAAGTGCCAAGTAGTCTAGCTGCTTCATTGTCTTCGCTCTTGGTAGTAAACAAGTTCAAATGAATAGAATTATAAATGGAGTAAATTATTAGTAATGAAAACTGAAAGAGGAAACTTTTACTTTACGAATATTCTGTAAATGATATTTCAACTATCTAATTTGTCTTTCATCTTTTTTCTTCAACCAATTCGAATGTTTACATGAACCTCATTTGAAGACCGCTCTCACACTATTGAAAGAGATATTTTGTTACTGCAAGAGATCAACTGACGGTGGTAAAACTGAGCTTCGATTGGAAGATAAATGAGTGAAGAACTGAATGCTGTTCGTTCGGTACGTCAGCGAACGTTGTGTGTGTCAGAGTGTAAAGTTTACTGCAATAGGGTGATCGTCAAACTCAGTTTCAATTGAATTGAATGAAGTTTCACTGCACTGATACATACACACACAGACATTGCTCAGCTCGATTCTTGAACTTATTTTAGCGTAATTCTTAATGTTTTCTAAAATTTCTTCTGAGCCAATCACATTACACTGAAAATAATTTGCACGCTAGCATCATGTGCAAAGCATTTGATCTATCACTGCTTGTAGAACACATGAAATTCTTGAAAATATACACTTAACTCATAAAATGAGTGTGAAAACTGTTGTTATTTAGTGGATATCATGCAACGTTTATGTGAAATGCACAAAAAATGATAAGATATATCGTTACCTATCTATGTTTCCCACATAGATTTCAACTGAAACATAATTGACCGATTCAAGTGTTTTGCACCTACATTTGCACTGTACTCATTCCCACTAGAAAATGAAGTGTTTAACACATGTAGTTCGATTCAATAGCAAAACACATCACATCCAAAGGGAAAACACATCAAAGCTAAGTGAAAAATATTCCAATCTCGTATCTTAATGAAATTGCACATGAAATCTTGAAACAAATCGCTTTGGTTATGTGTTGAAATGGAAAAGCATATTAAATTGAAGTGATGTTTACATCTGAATCGATCGTGCAAATTTTTATCAGTGTACAATACGCTACCTCTAAACAAAAAGTAGCTGTAATTTTCAGATTCGATTTAATAACTTTTTTCATTTCGTTGCGTTTTAATTTCTTATCATATCCACATTTTCAACACCGGATTTTTTATCCTCCGGTATAGATTTACACATTTTTCTCCTGGAAAATATAGATTTAAATGTGGCAACGCTGTACGCTATACGAAATTGAACGTTGTGTGATTTGTTCGAAAGGCGGTGGTGGTTTTTTTTTTCTTCCGTACCAGCATGTAGCGGTTTTACATCGTCATTTTGTATGACGGCTTGAAATTTTTGACACTCATCGCCATATAACTTCGGAACCGGAAGTCAGATCTGTATGAAATTGCACGGTATCTTTCAAGACGAGAATCAATCATGAATTGTGAAAATCGGTTCAACCGTTGATGAGAAATCGAAGTAAGTTCCGGGTTTGGAGCTTTTCTTCATTATTACCGGTGCTTTCAGAAGCAGAAACCGAGGACAAGTAGTTCCAAAGTAGATTTAGATTTGTACCAACCAGAGTTGCACTGAGTCGTGATCATCATTCGCACGTCAAAGCTACGAGATAGTTCTGTCACGAACCAAAATGATCGTCATTCAAAGATGATCGAATAGATGCAATGAGTAGCGTACGGCGAACAGGCACATCAGTGACGCGAGAGTGGCAACACGCTGAGAGTAAAATGATTCGAATGAGAGAAGAGATCGGTTATTCTCTGTTTGTTTTTATATGACCAGTTTATAGCTCTGTACAGTTTTTTTAAATATAAAATGAAAAAGGAATGTTTAGAATCATTGGATTGCTCGTAAAGACTATTTGCCGTAGCAATGGTGGTATTAGCAACTCCAGCAAGTCAAATATCAGTGTAACGTGCATTCCAGTTCAATTTAGATTTGATATCATCAGATTTTAAGAAGTTTTGGAGGACCTTTTTCTCGCTAAACTAAATCAACAGTTGTTTAAAAATACTCTTCCCACACTGTATGATTGGAAAAGTTTCAACAATCAGAGATTTTCTACTACAACATGTCCACAACAATTATTACATAACGCACTGCAATATGAATTTCATTTCATGTAGTATCCAGATGTACATTTTCCACTCTAGTTGAACTTTGAAGACATGAAATAAACGAAGGAATTTGAATGCAACTGAACACGTACAGTTACTGTATATACATATGAAGCGTTCTTCCTTTTCTTTTCCTTAAAACTATGCAGAAAAAAATTATTAAACTGAAAGTTTCGGATTCTTAAATATGTATTTATGTTACATCACCTAATTTGCATTGAAAGAAATTCATCAATAATGCACTATTCGATTTCTATCGAGACAAAAGTGTTTTGTTTTCATTTATTTTTAGCTAGAACTGCCTACTACGACTAAAAAAGTCATCGTAACACGATCTCGTAAAGAGAGGTGGGACACAAAAAGTTATAAAACAGCCAGTTATTAATCGTTGTAATAAAGCCTACTTTGATGTTCATAATCATTTTCTGACATCACCTATCGTACAAGATGATGCATGTCTGGTGTTGATTCCATTTTGGTAGTAAATCTTCGGCAATGTTAAAAATCTAAGAATTTGTTATTATGATCGTTGGTATGGAAATCGGTTTGCTTCAATTTTCATATAAAGATTGATTCATTGGATTACGAATGCATTATTTATTTTCCTTCTATGAACCAAATTAAATCGAATTTTCCTTGCAATTGACGATCACGACGGAAATTTTAGACATTGACCGTCACTCTGAGACTTCCATCATATTGATTCGTCTCCAAGTGAGCATCAGACTGAACTGACGGAATATATTTCTCAGTGAAACGCATACATCAATAATGAAGGTATGTGTAGCTTTTCAGTGAGAGAGCATGCGAGAGAAACGATTATTTTTGGAACGCTTGTGTCCGTCAATGAATATTCTTTGTTTACGGATACTGGATGCAACACTGGTACCAACTAACAAGATCTGCCAATTAGATAAATTCACCAGTTAGTTTTATACAAATTTGCACTCCATTTCACCATCGCTTGTAAAAAATACTCATGAAAATTCACTCCATCGCGTTGTAATACCGGAACCGAAAATCGGATCTGGATCAATTTTTCGAGGACAGAATTTCAAAATTTTTAAATTGCATCTTGTGAAAATCGGTTCAGAAATTTCCGAGAAAATTGAGTGCACATTTTTTCATAGATTCGCACATATTACCTTGTACTTCCGGAACTGGAAGTCGGATGAAGATGAAATTCAATAGCAAGCTAGTGGACCATGACACCTTTCGTTTGAATTTAAATTTGTGGAAATCGGTTCAGCCATCTCCGAGAGAAGTGAGTGACATTTTTTTCCTTATTTGCGTGTTTATCACCTTGTAATTTCGGAATTTAAGGTCGGATCGGGATAAAATTTAATAACAGTTTATGGGACTATACTACCTTTGATTTTAATCTTAGTTTGTGAAAATTCTCGAGGCCTCCGTTCAAAAGTCGGTTTTCACAGTGATTGCATAGCCTTTCTATATGAAAAACTCGAAAATGATTTGATCACTGAAATTAACTTGGAATTTGGACACGCTTAGACTGGTTTATTCGGGAACCTGACTGCAAGCGTACCCATAATGGTTCTTGCAACTTTCAAACTGATTGTCAATCCGACAGGAATCTGTCATCTTAGGTTTTTTACCGTCACTGCTAACCTCAATCGGATGAACTTTTTTTGACAGGTCAGCGGTGCTGTTTGTAAACAGACTTTTTGTTTGTTTGTCTTGTGACAAATTGGATGAGACTATTTACTGTCCATATCGCCTAAATAGAGTATTAAAACATTTGTTCGCGATTGTATTTTTGAGATTTATTAAATAAAAGTGACTAGTTGCAAAGTGTAAAGATGATTGTTTAAGATGTGTTCCATCATTTTTGTTCAAGCTTGTTTATAAACAGTACCGCTGAACTGTCAAGGATGAATACCTAAACAAACTTAAACAAAAATTGAAGAACACGTCTTAAACAATCATCTTTACACTTTGTAATTAGTCACTTTTATTTCTTAAATCTCAAAAACAAGCCGTATCTAATCGTGAACAAATGTGTTAAAGGTCTATATAGGCGATATGAACCGTAAATGGTCTCATTGAAATTGTTACCAGACAAACAAAAAAATCTCTGTTTACAAACAGTATTGCTGGACTGTCAAAATGTGTTCATTCGATTGAGGTTAGCAGTGACGGTAAAAAACCTAATGTCGTCTCGCGAAAATCACAAAACAAACGTTTTTCATAAGAATTAATCTTAGCCCACTTTTATGAATAATTCGCGAAATCGATGCAAATGCACCGGCTGAACCAACGACTCAATTCAACGATTGAATAACAATCGGTATTAGGATAAATGTGTCAATGTCTATCTTAAACAAGATTGACTTTCGAGTTCTTCGAGATGAACGAGATTATCGATTCTAATTGACAGAAATCTCCATATCTAGTGCTGACGAAAAAAAAAAAATATATGGTGCTTTAAATTCTCGCGATACTTGGTCCATTCGGCAAACAGGTTCGATGACCAAAAATTTTGAAAAAAATGAGAACTAGTTAGAACTGGTTTCCTTTTAACATCGAAACGTGTTGGACCGATATTCCTTGGCTAATCGTATGAATTCATCAATCAACAATCTACCATGCGCTGGACCTGTTCGGTTGGTGGCCGACGTGACGCTGCGACTGTACGCGCTAGAACACAGCAAAACAACGCTGATCTCGGAATGCCCTCTAGAGTACGTCCACAGAACGGAGAATGCGAGAATGTTGTTGCGTTCCTCTTTGAGAGAGAATCGAGAGACTAAAATGATGCGCGCGAGAATTGTGTTCGTCGGTACAACGTGTCGTGGGTCGAAGAAAAGCGCAAACGGAAAAGCCTCTCTTCCTGCAGGTGTGGAAGTGGATGGCGTTCGCTTCTTCGTCAGAAGCCTGAAGCCGCAGTAAACAGTAACTATAAACACTAATAACAATATGTATGGCAGCAGCAGGTATAGAAGAGGTACCTTTATCTACAGGTAGTCGCGTACGAGACCGCCGATTGCTTCGATGTGTGTGGGTTTGCGTTTTATTCCGCGAGTAAAGCAAAACTTTTATAAAAGACCCCTACGCCGAGTGGACTACGATTATTCCGGCTAGTGATTCCGTGGTGTACAGGTTATAGGATTTCTTCCCGGATTCTCGGGAACTGAACTTGTGAAACTATTCGATTTCAGTTAAAGTGCTGTTTTATACAAGTATGTGATAAGGCGATAACAAAAAAAAAAAACAATCAAAGGAATAAATTCTAACGAAACAATTATCAGGATTCGAAATTCGGAACAGTGCAAAAGTGCCTATTTTTTTCCAAGGAAGTGACTATTGATTCAAAGAAATTGACTTATGAAATAGTTGCATACCTGGAAAAGGTGTTCCTGGCATTCCACAGTGGTGGCAACAAGTTCCAATTATTGGTGATTTGGTGAAGTGTGCAATTTGGCTTTCTGTAGACAAATTTCCAAACGAAAGGTAAGTAGACGGTGACGGTGTGGAGACCTACCCTACGACAATTTCGGTTGACCAGAAGGCTGACTAATTGTCGCTTCTTCCGTGTTCCGTTTTGAATTTTGTGCGACCCCGGAAAGGTGCCAGGTTGCATCTTTTCGTGCGCTAACATTTGTTTTGTGCCCAACCTGAATTGTTGATTTCGGGTTCTTTGCTAAACAAACGTCAAACGTTCGAACGTAATCAAGAACGAAACGACAAGAAACGGTCAACAGTCGGCGAAAAGGTAGCGCAATGTTTCGAATTTTTCTGCTTCCGTTTGCCATTTCTTGCCAACCGTTCAACCCAGATTGATGTGTGGATGTTTTTATTATTATTATTCGTCTTATTGTTATTGACGATCGTTTGGACAAAATATTAGTTGTTTTTTTCCTTAACCACGCAGTTTGGAGTTAGATAGGTTAGTGTTTTGAAGTTTTTGCATTTATTTGTTATACACGTGATCGTCGCATGAGACGAGGTTGTTATAACGCGTGAGATTTCCAGAAATTTCTTTGTTATTGAATAAAAACTTTTATTCTAAATTATGATTTGTCATTTGAATTTGAATTGCTAAATTAAAATATAAATTTTTGTACTAAATAAAATTATTTTTTCATTTTCATAATTGCGTGACGAAAATATTTTTTTTATTAAAAAAATGTCAAAGGAACTTAGCAACACGTTTGCAATAAGAAATTAATAGATAATTACTTTTTTATTGATTTCTGTTGAATTGATTTGATTGGAACATGTAATGATCAAATTTACTCTTTTGAAACATTTTCAATTGCATCAAAAATACTGATAGGTTAGAAAAACTAATCGAATCGTAATACTTATATGATAAAATCAGACATAAAGAAAACGTCTTATTTAAGAGCGGAATTCGCGCTATTTCCCTTAAATTTATGTTGTGTATTTTTTTATTTATCACAAATTTTTCACACGCATAATTCACTCACTTTTAAGAAGGGTTAGGCGAACAGTTTTTGAAATTTTTAGAATCATATATTTCAAAAACGGCTGTTTTACTTGATTTTGTGTCCTCGGCTATGTTTTGGTTAATTATTGGGGCTATTTAAGAACAGTAAAACACTGTAAAAGAACACTGTTGTGTGTTTTTTTTAAATTTCGAAAATTGATCTAAAAAATCGATCATCGCATTTTGGGTTTGTTTTCGATTTTTCGATATGTACTTGCTTATAATTGAAAAAAATTATTGTCTTACAGGTCTAGATGGAGATTTTTTTTTAATACATACGTTTATTTCTTAAGGTAATTTACATAAGTTTTCCTTCGCCGTAGCATCACTTTTACATAGAATTCTTATCCTAATATAATTCTAATATAGTCACAACGATTTGAATTTAATAAAACATTCCTCTTATGTTTAATTATCATATTATTTAAACAAAACGGTTAGCTGCTATAAATTATAAAATATGCTGAAATTTTTATACATTTTGTTAATAATTTCATAAACTATTTCGAATTTGCACACATCATTTCTATTCAAATTTAGCTATAGGATGAACTACTGGACGCAGTAGGAGTCAGAACTAAGTCTCAAAAGGGTCAATTATCAAATTGAAACTCCAATTGTCTTTATGAAATGATAAAGCAGTTTCCTGTATGGAAGGTCACGACTAGCAAGAGTGTCTCTAACTGGGACATTGGATGGTCTACCTTGGGTACGCATAGAATTTATTAGTTGAGAACTGACATCACGATACTCCACGCATGTCCAAACGACATGATCAATATCGCGATACCCTTCGCCACAAGCACAATGATTAGTCTCAGGAAGTCCAATTCGGAGGAGATGTGCATCTAACGTGTAGTGATTGGACATGAGTCAGATGGAGATATAATGGACGAAAAAAGTAATAGTCTGTTAAATTGTTGACATTTTTATTTTAAATAATTCTTGACTTAACTCACGATGATAATCGAGTTTTTGCTAAATGCTACCGCTCCCAAGAAGCGGTTTAAAACAAAATTACTCCGGATATGTTGGGGAAACGCAAACTGTTTTTTTATATCATAATATCTTCATTTACGACTTACTTTACTATGGGGCGCATTTCAAAATTTACATTTAGTCAATCAACTAGTATGTGTAACTATTATCGATATTCGGATGTGTGGAAATAGTATGTCAGTTTTATTCGTATCTATGTCTTTTAGTTATGTCTCTGACATTACTCTCGCGTCTCATTTTTTACTATCATCACAGTTTGAAAATTACTTAACTTCTGTTGAAGTTAAGTAATTTTCGAACTGTGATGATAGTGACATCTTGCAGATGTCACTGCGATCGCCACTATATTGGGGACCGTATTCACTCTACGCAAAATTTTTGTTGTATTGTTGATTAGCCTACTTAGAAATACAGCTATCTTTTACAGTAAGAGTGAGGAGTGTTCAAATTGTTGTTGAAATATTCATATAACAGACAGGAGAGCTTATCTATCGTTCCGGAACGCAGTGGAACGTTTTGAAATATCGCGGCGAATAGTGAAGTAGATGGCAGTTGTGTGCTCCTTATTTCGAACGAATAACAAATTTGAAGTTTCCACGGATTTTCGAAAAAAAAATCGCTCCAGGCTGTAAATCTGTTATCTATGTTATATCGAAATAGTGACCATATTTCAATATTATAGAAATAGTGACAACTGAAAATCTAGTTTTCAAGTTGTTTTCGTCGTAAATACGATTTACTTTACTATGGGGCGCCTTTTCAAAATTTACCCTGTACAAGAATGAGTAGAATTTAATCGCAAATATCTCTTGTTGTATTCAACGCAGCAACATATTTTTTTCTCCATATCATTGAAAATATGGTCAACAATTTATGATACAAATTTCAGTTGTATGAGATAACCATTACTAACTCAAAATTGAAGTTTTCTACAATATTTTGATTATTTTAATGCAACAAATGGAAAATCATTTGGGGTCTTTTTCATCAATATGGTTTCTTTTTGATTTTATAATTATATGTTTTGTTCAGAGCCACCAGATTGCAAAAAGGAACAGAAAAAAAAAATTTCTTGGAGTTTAATATATGTTTTTTTTTTATCTGTAAAAAGTGTAACTTTGAAATATTGTTTAAACTATAAGCGGAATTTGAAAAAAACAAGTTTTTTAAGGCAGTTCAATTCAAAACATTCAAAGATGTTTACCTCTATTTGCTGTCAATGTGAGTCTTGTCCTTCTTGAATAGAAACAGCTGCACTCTCATTGAACATAACTCAAAATTGAGTGACATACCATTAAAATTCATAGAAAGTGCACGTACTTGAGTTACCATCTATCTACTCATTTTTGAGTTAAGGAACGAAGCTGTCAAAATTTGAGTATTTTTTACTTAAAATTAGAAAAACAATTTTTTTTTTTCAAGATTTGAATGAGCCTAACTCAAAATTTGAGTTTCTCACACTCAAAATAAATTATTCTTCGTTAATGTTTATATATAAAGTCATTTTTCTTTCTTTTGAATGGAATGCGCAAACAATGATTCAAAACCTTTTTCTTTGGACCGATTTGGAGTCAACATTGTGTTGGACTTCTCAATTAGCATGATTGAAACCACAAAAAATTCTATTGAAAACATCTATGATTTATGATTCATAGTTTCAAAATCCGGATCTAGAAACGGCAATGAAAAACGACGTATCCTTGCGTTCCTAAATTCGATAAGAATATTCCGAGAATGAAAACGCACTGAGCTGCTAGAAGTATTTTTTTCACTCTGGTGTTTGAAAACTCAACGCTCACCAAATATATTATCTATCAATATGAATCTCTTGAACGAATTCAATACAAATCGAAAAAGACATCGCAGTAACACCATCTCGTGACGGAAAAGGTTATTAGTTAAGACATGTTTAATAGGGTAACAGAGGTATTTTGGCCCACTTTAGGATTGATTTTATTTTGGCCCACTTTGTACAAATATCCACAAAATGTTGTGATATCTTTGAAAAACCCTTCCGCAATAGGTAATTTAATATGATAGGCATCAAATTGATGCAACATGGGTTACTTAACATGGATAAAATCCGATAAAATCGATTAAGTTTGTTAGGTGGGCCAAAATATATGAAGTGGCCAAAATACCTCTGTTACCCTAGTTTGCGTTTAGTGTGCACCCAGAAGTGAAATGTCAAAAATAATTGAGCATGATGCCCACATAGAGGTGTGAACATTTTCATATTTAATGTAGAATTACGCTCTTTTAGGCCTATCGTCTTCACTTTCAATAGTTATGAAGTAGTATTTAACTTTGCCCCTGAATGTTATGAATAGTGCTGACAAGACGAAACCAATAGGCTGTGAAGGCAATGTTTGGCTGATAACAAAATTAAAATGAAATGAACGGTGTATTACAATTTCTTTTGATTGCGAATTGTTTTCATTGCGTTCATGGCATTGAATTTAAATTAGCTGCACATTATCTTTTCACTCAGGGAAAGTTAGAATGTAAAAGAAAATTGTAATTTTTATAAATTGTCTATGAATTAAAAGTGCATATACTAAGCGATCTGCCCCTTGCTGAGAACTGTTTTGCGAATCGTTTAAACTTTTATTCAAAATTTGAAATTTGGATTTTTTTTTCTAAAAAGTAATTGATTTTCATTCAAGTTTGTTTAGCACTGAAAAATTCTTATTTAATAGTATGATAAGTGCAACACAGTAAGCAAAAGAATAAGTTATACTTATTACTTTTACTTCAATTGATAGCTCTCGTTGAGGCGAATTACGGTTTATTCATATACTAAATTGTTTTGTTTTGAAGCATTTATTTATTTATTTATTAAACAACCTGATATTGTATATTTCTTTCACCGTAACCGTAATTTTTCAAGTCAAGAAATTTTAGTACATAATTCTGGTAAAATTCTGGAACTAACATTAAGATTAATTTGTGTGGTTCTGCGTACACATTTCACACCTATTTATATAAATAGGGATTTTTAATAAAAACAGAATGTTCTCATCCGAGTTAGTATCAAATTTCGATTCTAAACCGTATTTACAGCTCATTTTTTTCGTGCAGTGTATATCGGGAGCTATTTTATATATTTGGAGTTGTTTGGTTTAGTGTACTGATTGGGAAAACTGTCATATGTGCAGTAAAAATTGTAGTGTATTAGTAATCTTTTTTGCCATCGCACTTTACTGTGATGTCCCTCGTGAATCGCAAGAGGGATCCATATTGATATATCTCGGTTGATTTTTCATTAGGGCGTATAAGCAAGTGACAGTTTCTTGACTCTCTCTTTCGATTATTGTGATGTGATTAAAAAGATTTTCTTTGATATCACTATTCTGTTTGAAAGTCGAAAGTTTCGGCAAAGAGTTGAGTGATAAACGTGGAAACCGCTTGGTAATTAATAGAAGAGAAAGTAAACAAAGAGAAACTGTCACTTGCTTATACGCCCTTTTGAAAAATTAACCGAGATATAGTATATTTGTGCTCACTCTAATGTATGAATAAATGCGAGGGACCTCATGGCCTGAGTAAATTCTGCTCAAATCCATACTCAAATTTTGACATATTGTTCTAGTTTATGAATTCGAGTAATCGTTACTCAAACCATGAAGTATGTTCAAAAAACGTGTGAATTATCGCAGTTCTGGATGAAAATTAGATTAGGTCTCAAGTGCAAATGGAAAATTCTCTTTATTTACGTTCTCTTTCGATGATTACGGTACTTTTAGGAATGCTAATTATAGGCAGAAAATAATAACTAAAACCATCATTTTGATGAAAATGAAGAAAATATAGAAAAATACAAGAATATTCCGTAGTAATTGAGATAGAAAGTAAACAAAGAGAAACTGTCATATGCTCGTAGGACCTAATCTAATGTTCATCGAGAGCTCCTTAGTGCTTAGTTTAAATTCAATCATATAAAACTAAGAGTTTCTCAGATAGGAAAACAGCACCCAACCTCACTTCTTCGAATTTAATATTCCATCTTACGATATCTCCTTAAATATCAATTAAACCTACCACGGAGTGGTATTGAATTATTAAATATATTTTTACCGAATTTTTCATATGTTTCTGTATGTTAGTATTCGATTTACGAGAAAAAAATATTACGAACCAGCATGTTTTCAATTGAAATCTGCAAGCAAAATCTCAAAATTATCACCATTGTTTAGTTCGAAGCTTGTCACTTGAGCAGCGCAGTGATCGCAGAAGAGTTGGCTGGATTCTTCGAGTGATGAATCCAACCAACTTTTCAGCGATTGCTGTGCTGCCCAAGTGGCGAGCTTAGAACTGGTGTTAATTTTTGCAAAATGCTTGAAAATTTGTTAAAATTGATAGTTTTTCATATTTTTTCTCTTGAAATGAATACTAACATACAAAAACATGTGAAAACTTGATCATCAATGCTTCAGCGTCTCTCCAGGGTATGTTTGATGACTATTATTTATGGCAATACCTAGAAATGATATATCAAACTCGTGAAAGTGAGGTTCACCCAACCTCACAAATCTCAGAAATTCTTGGTTTTCTTGGTTGGATTTATCAAAATTTCAAAATACGTAATCAACAGATACGATTTTATACATCCTAAGATGAGCGGAACATAAACACTTCCGCGAAATATCGAAACACCTACAGTTGAAGGAGAAATTCCATAAATCAACAAACTTCGCACGGCGATAAAAGCACGGGTAATGTCAGCATCGTTGGCACTTTGCTCGTTCCTCGGGGCCCCAATCCAGCGACGACCGACCTGGACAACATGACAAAAAACGATTGTAAAACACTTCAACAGGTATGTCCACAGGTTGGATGAATCGTTTTTTCCTCATTCACGCGGATTTACCCAGACCTGGTTGAAAGAGAGATGCATTTAGTCATTCTCTACTTCTAAGCTTCAAGGAAAGTAAACAGACGGTTGTAAAGTTTGATCTTGCCACCTCCTGAATCACCTTGAATGCGATAGGTGTAAAAATCCGTCTCATGGTGCTTGAAGGGTGTCACATCATAAAAAGTGCTTTGATTTTATTCCGTATGAATTTTCTCAGCTCAGACCGATGGGTTAGAAGTCATCAGGTGGAATTCGGAAGTTTGACCCTATGCGATGTGCATCTCAATTTATCATTCTAAACCGGAGCTTATAAAGTCGGTAAATGAAATGGAAAAATGGCTTTCTGCTCTCTCCAAGGACCGATCGAAAATATCACATGAAACCTGTTTGCCGATGAACAGATTCTGCAAATTGTTGGGTTGTCCCTCATAAGGAACAAGTAGGCCTTGCACTCTGGCCCCGGTTGAATGCGTTTACCACCGATATGACAACGTTGAGCTGCCCTTAGCTGATGCGGAGAGCATTTCCAATGGTCAGAGTGCAAACGGCCGGGCAATTTCGAAATTTCACTTTTTATCCGCTTCTTCGTCGTCTTTCGTTGTCATCTGTCGGTTATGAGGTAGTTAATACACTACGTAGGCATTACAGAATCAGGATCCTGAGCGGAGCATGTCCGCCCGGGGGGCTCCACGTCACGAGAAGATATTCAATGCCTCGATGACCTACACCATGTGTGGAAGGTTATTGAAGCCGGCTTAGTTTCTTACATCCACCGGCAATACTAAAAGAATTAAATGTTCCGCAGTAACTGTTTCAAATTGGCGTTCCTGTTGGTGCAGAACGAACACATGAATGAATTCGGCGTGTCACGATCGGTTCGTTTGGACGTCACCGAGACACGTCCGAAATAATGGAAAAGAAAAGAAATGAATTGTTTCCGAACCCAATTAATTATTCTTCTCGCGAGGGTAATTCGAATCTACTTTGTGATTTTACCCACGACAAACGTCGGCTCGGATGGCAGAACGCGTCACAGTTTGTCATCGACAAACACGTCAATGTGAATTTGATGTGCTTACAAATAGCTATTAACCGACACCATTTCTTCTTTCCGGCACCAGACAACGACATTCAGAGCTCGACTGCATCGGAACATGTTTAGGAGTATGCTAAATCTAGATGCATTATTTTTGACAGTATTTAAATTTAGTTCTGAAAATTATAACGAAAGAAACTGGCAACCCCAGCAGCGTTCCACTCGGCTTCCTATTTCATCTGAGCTCTATTTCCATGTTATCCGTTCATCTCATTACTTTGAACATAAATAATATCTTACAATGTACCTGAACCAAACTGTGAAATGTTTTAAAATGTTTATTTAGAGCAAATTCAGCAGCTAGAAGTTCTATATGGAAGATCTATAATAGAGCAGAAACTAGTACAAACGTATCCCCAGAAATCCGTTCTTGTTTTATTTATTCGACCAGTTCGCCTGTCAAATTTAAAACTGGTCTACGATGCCGTTCTATTTTTTGTATATTTGAAATACGAGTAAAACACTGCTGGGGCTGCCAGTTTTTCTTGTTATAAAATACAGATTTGAATTTTGCAACTGACATAAATTATGCATCTAGAACTACAACACTACTGAATATGCCCTTAGGTTTTTGTCACACTTTCCCATTTAAAAAAAAATAGTTCGAAATCCTTCAGCGATCGTTTTTTTGTTCATTTAAAAATAAAATCACATTCGATTTTGGAAACGTTTTCCTCTAAAGATGATCACTATTTCACACAATTACACTACCATTGAATACTGGATGACTTCATAATTAGTAATGTTCACTTGCCACTTGTTTAATTAACGATTGAAAACTTCAAAGATTACCCGACAAGCAATGGTAGTCTTCAAAAATATGAGATGAAAATTTTTCACTTGGTTCACGCTTCGTTTTCATTTGGATTCTGCACAAAAGATTCCCATTTTAACATGGGATTTGTCCGTTGATTAATCAATTTTAAAGAATCACTGCGATCAAATATTCAGAGAGAAAAGCCTTATTCTCACTTTTATGAACCTGTAAAAAATTGTAAATTGTAAATCTGTACTCTGATTTAAATCAGTTGCGTTCGCGTGTCTATACAAGACAGATAAATCTGTATAAATGGCATCTCTGGCTCTGCATTTTGTTTTTAGAAGGGCTAATGCCTAAATAGTAACAATTCTTTTTTTTTTGTTTTTTTTAAGTTCTCCAAGTCAACTGCTATGAAAATTTTAAATTTAAAGCGAAAGGTAACGAGAACGATCAAAAAAAAATTTTAATCGTCGAAATGATTCCAATGATTCATAGTTAGCATTAGGCCCCTTTTAAGAAAAATTCTGACATTTTGAACCTGCCCACATTATCAGATCCGAATGGATTCCGAATCAATTCCGAATCGGCGAGAAATTTTCATTCGGAATTTCATGTGGAAATCATAATGGATTCCGAATCAATTCCAACTCCAGTGCAACAACCGATTCCGAATGAACCGGTTCGCCTACAACCGGTTGATTCGGAAATCATCCGGAATTGAGTGAGAAGATGCGGACTGAATTGTCAATTCGTTTTCTTCTTCTTCTTTCCTGATTTTGCACGTTTTCGTGCTGATTTTCAGTTTATTTTCAAACGAAAATATTATATAACTGAATATACCAATTTAAATCTTCATGTTTTTCGGATATACAGAACTAGTAAATAACCAGTTCTTCTTAGAATCCCAACATAAACTATTGAAATTCGCTGGAAATTAACAAAACGGCCTACCTTAGTCAGCATCATCCATTCCTCTAGCTGGAGTGTAGTGAAATGGCTTAAGTCGCTTAAATTTCACACTAACACATTCATAAAACGAGCGAATATTCAATGACATTTATAATGTCACTGTCAATCAGGATGATCGAGCAGCCAACTCAGGCGAAAATTCTAGCACTGAACCGATCGAGCACTAAAAAATCATGCAGTCGAGTAAGAATTCATTGCTCATTCCGTCATTTCGATAATGTGGGTAATAGTGCAATATTTTGTTTTGATTGCTGTCGCCATTGCTAATTTATAGGGTAGGACCAACGATAGGATGAATAAAAATCCATTGAGATGAAATTAGGAGCAGAGTAGTGAACATGTCAGAAGTGCTTTAAGCGGGTTTTTGAATACTAGTTTGATTTCAAATAAATGTGAATCAATTCCCAATGTGGAGCAAGGTGAGTTAAGCAGAAATATGAAATAATTATAGTGATTTTAGTGGCTAAATCTGGTTTTTGAGGTAACGTCCCTACAAATGAGATGAAATAGAGAGCCGTTACCCTACGACAATTAAAACACTCCTGACCAAATCCAGTGGCTGGAAATTTCATTGAGGAGGCGTTTAATTGAACTGGAACTGAAACATTCTATGCCCACTAAACCGTTTTAGTTTTTTTTATTCGTACAGTTCTACTTTCAAATTTAAAACTGGTATACCCTGGCATTTTATTTTCACTATATTTGAAACACGAATAAAATGCTGTTGGAGTGGTAAATAAAGAGATAATTTTGCGCCGGATTTGATTTTTGAAAAAAAATTATCTAGTTGCAAGTCTTTAGTTGTTATAATTTCCAGATTTAAATTTAAAAACTGACATAAATTATACATCTAAAACTAGAACAGTTTTGATCATTTTCTTAGGCTGTAAGTCATTTGACTAATAAGTTTAGATTTTGGTTTAAATCTAACACTGGCTACTCAAATTTTGCTTCCAAAAAATATTGAAATTACTTATGTTACACGTTTAAAAATAGTTACTCAAAAATGAATAAGATCCAACTCGTCTAAAGAAAAAAGTGGAACAACTCTGATTTAGAGTAACTCCTTAGTTACTCAAATTTGAGTTCTTCTACTGGAAACGATGTTTGGGTAAAATCTACTCATTTACTAAGTAATGCTTTATTTGTACATGAGCCAAAAAATGAGTAATTAGCACCCAGTGACATTTTATTTCACAGGTACAAAATTTGTGTAAAAATTGCTCCTTTTCCGAAAATATTAACACTTAACCCTACTGTGTTTCTTTATTATTCCGTATACAATTGATTGCCAACTTCAAGACATCATATCAAGTGGCGGTCGCTTGGAGTAGTATATCAATCGCACCTTAACACACATGTTAGTAATGCTCAGGCACCAATCAGATACTTATTCCTAATAAATGACACATTTGAGCATATTCGTTTCCATTCTGAAGCACAATACGGAGCACTCCTTGACACAATATCTGCGTCGATGTCACAACCAAGAGCACAGTTTATCATTCCGGTTTTTGCAGACACAAAACCGTTTGTGTTAAGCGATTCACCCTTGAAACAGTATCTGTAGCAACAAATGGTTATTACGACTGTTAGACTGATCTCGAATAAAAACGAGTTCTTACATTATATTCAAATTAAGAGTAGGAGTTACTCATTATCATTGATCATTTGAAAATGAGTAACTAGTACTCAAACTCTGAGTAGCTTTTTCTAAGCGTGTACTCCAATTTTGACGTTTTCATATATCATTCGAAAATGAGTAATATATAATTCCTACCCTCGGTGACTATTTTCTAGCGTGAAGTCATCAATGACATTTTAATTACAAACTGTGTTTGCTACACGAAACCGCAAAATAATCTAATTTTAGATACATTCCACCCAATTTTGGGGTTCCGTTCAATAACCTAATTTTATGTAAAGTGACTCTAGGTAGTTTCCGTGTAAAAAATACTTAAATATGAGTTATATTTACTCTACAGTTGAGTCGTATTGACTCAATTTCAGGTTGATATGGTTTACTTAATTTTAGCTTATTGAACGAAACTCTCGCTGTCGGGTGTTTCTGCCTAAGCGTTGCCAGGTTGCCCGATTTAGATGGAAATGCAGATTTTTCTCGCTTCGCCAGACACTCTAACTAATCAAATCTTTTGCCATATTTTACAAAGTTTACCAGGTTCTACTAATTTTCCCAGATTTTGTCAGATCTTTACGGTTTTGGCCTTTATACGATAGGTGGTGAGACCTTTTTATTTTTTGTTTACACTGAAAATGAAGCCCGGTCAAAATTTCTTTGTGTATAGTAGACCGAGACAAATCCAGATAAATTTTTGAGTCAGAGACAGATTTCTAAAAAAATAACACGGAACTCTGTTCTGATTTTTGTATTTTGAAAACAATTGAAGGAACGAACGAAAGAAAAGATTCAAAAGAACTTAAAATTAAGTTAAAAGAAGTCAAATAATAGGTAGTTTTTATTTTCCGTATAGTTTTGTTCAGAGATGCTATTTATACAGATTTTTACATGCGCATACGGATATAGTAATTTTCACTGGCGGTTAGCAAAGACTGCTATGCGACAAGATAGCAACAGCATATCGCAAAGATAGCGAAACTTTCATTCGCATCGATTCAACCCCTTCGGGAGCACAAGTCACAAAAATATTTTTAAATGGACCGTTATAATGACAAAGTTTTTGTAACCAGATTAATTATACAATGATACAATCGAAGTCTTTGTCTTCGAAACTTCCTGTTTTAGTCGGAACATTATTTTCTATTCGGTCTAATGCTTGATATTAAAATGTTATCAACTTCAATACAACGGACAGCGAAGGGGTTAAAACAACTATTCAATTCCTGGCAGAGATGTCAGGTAAAACTTTGCGCGTCTGCTTACTGGAAATACTCCAGTGCGTGTTAAATTGTGTAAAGTTGACGAGAAAAAAAAAACAAACAAAAAGCCCAACATAATTTTAAAAGTCTGTAAATTTCACAATTGTCTGAAAAAACCTTTGAAAAGACTGAAAAACTGCATAGTCTGCTAACAAAAGAAATAGTCAAATTTATATGCAAATCTGCAACCTGGCATCTGTGGTTTTGACGCTCATTATTTCGCAATTCTGCGCCGATTGAAGAATCCATCCAACTCTTTTGCGATCGCTGCGTTGCCCGAGTGGCGAGCTTTGAACTAAGCGATGGTGATAATTTTCAGATTTTGCTTGAAAATTCGAACAAAATGCAGGGTTTTTATTTTTTTTTCTATGAATCGAATACTAACATACAAAAACGTGTGAAAATTTGGTAAAAAAATCGATCATTAATGATTCAGTAACTTTCCGCGGACTGTTTGATTGATATTTATGAAGAAATCGTAACATGAAATACCAAATTCGAAGAAGTGAGGTTGGGTACTATTTTTATATCTGCGATATTCTTTGTTTTTTGGGTTGGATTTAGAAAATAAATAATAAATTATGATCAAAAGTTTTATGACTAGTCTATTTACTCATGTTTTATCATCTAAATCAAATCTGTATGTGAACTGAAAATTTCAAATTTCATCCGCGATTGTCAAGAGTATAGGACAATTTGAAATCATATGTTTGATGACAACACGTGAACCATCGTTTTTGTTACCCATATTTGTAAGGTTTTGCCATCAGCATTCTCTCAAACTCAAGTAAATTGAAAAATTCGTCAAAAATTTTTCTAAATACATGGGATATGTCAAAACAATCACCATAACGCTAAATCGTGGTGACCACACTGATTGGATTGTTCAATTCCGTCGCATTCTACGCTAAGCTGTAAACCACAATTTAATACAGAAAACAGTTTTTGTACAGATTTGCTAAATGTAATACAGATTTGTGCAGATTTCACAGGAAATTTCCGTTTGAGCTTTCATTCAGGATTCTATTGCAGTGACGAGCAGGTCCGTACCCAGGATTTCGTTTCGGGAGGGGTCCACTGATAAAACCTAAGACATTTAATCGATGGTTCTTTATGGATCTAGTTCTAGGAGTAACTTTAATACCTTTTGTTTCTTGGATGCGTGAGTGCATATTCAAAAAAAAATGCGGGATTGGTAATCGAACCCAGAACAGGTAATATGAAAAAAAATCGACGCAATACCCGGCCCGTTGCAATCTTGTTGGATTTTGTATATAGTGGCTATGTAAACTTGGTTGAAATTTTCCGATCAATACAGAACAAAGGCATGATTTATTATGCATAGCAGAGAGTCACACTCCATTAATCTGACACCGTTATGATCAGCGCTAAAATATTTGTAGGATCAGCTTGATGAAGCCCGAACGGCCAAATCATTTGTGCGAACGGAGTCGACTTTGGCTCCAACCAGATCAACGCCAACCAAACGCCAATCGTCGCCATGGCTCCGGCGGAAGCTGTTGATCTGCGGGTGGACATTTCGTTTTTTTATTGAGCCATAAAACTTCGTCAGGTTATTCTACATAATTCATCTGCAGCTCCTGAGCGAGGCTGCTTATGATGTATGCGACGCAGATCACGTAGGCCTTGAATTTCATCTAATTTGGATTCCTGATTCTACCAAATTTTATGTGATTGCTCTTGGGAAGAATGTCAGTGTCGAAAATGATAACAGGTTTTCGGTTTCTTACCATGCCACTGCCAAAGTCCGAAACCTTGCGACCGTGAAAATAGGGCCGATAATTCTTCACGTTTTTTTTCTGTTATTATATACGTTCGGTTCGGTTTTCGTTGTGTATCCTTTTTGCTTTTGTTTGATTAGTTTCGTTGAATTTCAAATTGGGACAGGTTTTCGTGACAGGTAGTATCAACGAGAGCGTGTACTAGCTGCTCTAGCGCTCGGATCAAGATGACAGAAGTTTGATTGATAGCGATTCCGTCGGAAGCAATTGGGTAGCGAGGATAGAGTTTGTGAGGAGTATTTCATGTGAATTTCAGTGATCTTAAATCAAAAGTTTGTGCTCAAGGGTACACTATTCGAGAGCATTGGATCCTCTTGGAATGATTTATGTCGTTTTCGCTTGATAAATCAGGAACGGAACGAAATTGCGTTAGGTTCGCACTTAGCAACGGAGATGGAATCGAAATCGATATAAGAATCAGGTTCGAAACTGACTCTAATTTCAGGTCAACGGCGATGGAAGAGGAACGACAGCTGTTCGTTTGTGTGGTAGAATAATCCTGCCATAAGAGAGAGCCAACAATAAAAAATATATAGGGTAACAGAGGTATTTTGGCCCACTTTAGGATTGATTTTATTTTGGCCCACTTTGTACAAATATCCACCAAATGTTGTGATATCTTTGAAAAACCCTTCCGCAATAGGTAATTTTATATGATAGGCATCAAATTGATGCAACATGGGTTACTTAACATGGATAAAATCTGATAAATTCGATAAAATTTGTTAGGTGGGCCAAAATATATGAAGTGGCCAAAATACCTCTGTTACCCTATCATTCAATAAATATTATAATAATTGATTTGTTTTCAGTTTTGCAGTTTTGGCATGCAAACTTGTAATCTGAATTCTATTAAACAACGGTAATTGTTATGAGACAGACAATCTAAGTAGTCTGAAAACAGAACGAAAAAAAGAGAGGATTTACTCAACGAATTCCGTGAAGAACGGGTGCATTTCTCACTTGAAATTTTGAAGAATGAATAAGATAACTGAAATCTGAAAAAAAAAACACGGAAGACACATTTTTGTATCGTTCAAACGATGAAACAATCCGTCAAATAAAAAATAAAGCTTTCGAAACTACCAATATTTCGGTTTGAATGTTTCGCGTTGTTGCCTACATTACGGATGCCATGTCTTCACTCTACTTACAGACACTCCATTGAAACTTAAAAAAATCGATATGACAGTAGTTACGGTGGAAACTGGGTTAGATTCAGAGAGTCCATTTTTACAGATTTATCTGTATTATACAGATTTCTACAAGCGCATAGAGATCTAAAGCAGAATACAGATTTTTAAATTCAATACAAATTAATACAGAATTCAAAAAATGTAGGAAACATTAAATCAAGTTTTGTCACTTGGAAGTCTCGAGATAAAAGTCTCTTAATTAATGACAAACCACAAATTATTTTGTGATTCTTTTTAAATTTGTTCTGATATTTGAGGATCAACATTGAGTTATACTTATATTAATATTTGGAGTCTAGTGAAACTTGAACTGATATTCATGTGTCATCGCGTTATGAAACTTTTTCAGAACTGGAATTTAAATCCCGTTTTATTGATTTTCGATTGTTGATAGAAATTAAAAATATCAAAGTTCGTCTTAGCATTTTTCAGTAAGTTCTGCAGTGAGAAATGAAGATAAAAAAGGACGACTCATTGAATTTATCATTCTAAAACCGTGATGAGTTACAAAAAACATTGGAAAACATTGAAAAATATCGTAACATTAATAAATTGAAAAAAATTTCATTTTGTTTGTGAATACAATTATATATTGTACATTATAGTAGATTTTTTTATGAAAACATCTGGTACCACTGGCTAGGTTAGATTCGTCATTATAAAAATTACCAAATTTGAGTTTCACATTATGATTTATTTAATGAAATTATGAAAAGAGAAAATCCGGTTTGAAATTGCAAATATTGTTGCTTGAATTACAAAATAAGACAATTCATTTTTCTCAGTGGAGAGGGCTGTTTCAATCAATATTTTGATAAAAATAATAAATATTTTCTGTCAACTTTTTGCAAACATTTTCACAGTAAATTTACTTTGAAAATTCAGTTTGAAACGAATCATTAATTTTTGTTTGATATTTAAAAATAAAATGATTTCTTCAAACTAATTTTCAAAGTCACTTATGATATTACTTTTATTTCGATTTTTATACTGTTTAAAATTCTTTTATATATGACGCTTGACTCATCTCACAACGCACAAGTTTTGTAATGCCATGTAGCTTCTAATAGTTATAATAATTAAGCATACTTAAGCTCGAAAATAAGCTGAGAATTTTTTTTTTTGGCTTTCAGAGGGTGAAAAAATGTTCTGGTTGGTGGAAACAAAACTTATACGATTTATTTAAAGAATAAACACTAATAAGATCATAGATAAAATGAATCGATTTATTTTATATAAAGGTTAAGTAGGATTGAATAAATATAAACACTGCCAGTTAGCATCTATTCAACTTTCATTGACATGTAATAAATATTTAATCAATTCCAACAATAAAATCATTCACAAATATTTTTTCCGTTCGGCTGGATCAAAATTGTTTGCATAACTTGGTAAATCGGTAGTGTTCAAAAGTTTAAGCACCTTAAAATAGATCCTTTGCAAAATTTGAGCTAAATCTAATACGGGTAAGTGGTGCCACCCGGCGGTCAAATTTTGAAAATTTTCGATCTGGAAAAATCACACAACTTTGAAAATGCGCATAATAATCCACCTCACTTTGAAAATTCGCGCTAATTATTTACAAACTTAACAATTTAAACTTACACAAAACTGTGAAATCTTCTTTAAACATTTTATTTGCTCATTAGTTTATCATGTTCAAGAGTGATAGCTTACTCCACTTCGTTGCTAGGCAGCTTGACAACAAACTTTGCTGGTTGAGTTTCCCATTTTCTGTAGAAATTTTGAAAATTCTAACGGAATGGGAGTTTTTTTATTTTGCAATGTTCACATTAGCACTGGTATCCAGATCCGTACCCAGGTTTTCGTTTCGGGAGGGGCCCAAAGATAAAAAATAATGTTACTGAAGATTGCTTATGGACCTAATTCTCGGTGTGCCGGTGTGCGGTGTATTACATTTCTTTACGTTTACTGTCTTGCTATTTCTGTAACACATGTCTGAGACCTTCTAAATAATTATATATTTGTTTTTGATTTCGGGAAGCCCAGCGCCCATACCCCCCCTCTCCCCCCCCCCTCTGGGTACGTGACAGCTGGTATCACTTGAATGATATGCATATCATGTCAAAGCGTTGACATAAGAGGACCTTACACAAGGTTCAGCAATGTCATTATTACCAAGTAATATCACTTTTAATGAACGTTTAAGGGCAGTAATGATGAAGTCTCTCTACAAATTCGGAATGTTATTATCCAGTAATCATCTCAGAAAACAGATATACAGCCTCACGTTTGGACTGTGCGTAAAGTTTGCTCAACCGGCGTGGCGAACACTTGCAGATGTCACCGCGATCGACACTATTTTGGGTTCAGCATTCACACTATTATTTGGGTACTTATCATGGTCACTCACCGCTAATTTTTGCTCGGTGTTGGTTGAAATAACAAGTTTTTGTTTTGTTTTATTCCAATCGAATTCTCGTGTGATTTTATCGACATGGAACTAAAGCTGTCCTTGGCACTTTGGAAAATCATGCGAGAAGTGTGAAATTGTTGTAGTTGGAATATATCTATAACAGTAAGGAGAAGTTTGCTATCGTTCCGGAACGTAGTGGAACGTTTTGAAAGATCTCGGCGAGTTGTCGAGCAGGTGGCAGTAGTGTTTCCAACGTATAGCAAATTTGATATTTACACAGGATTCTGAAAACTTTTGTTCGAGCCTGCATAACTGTTATTTATGTAATCATTAGAAATCACATTACTCGTTCTCGTGTAAGAGCCCCTATATGAAAGAAACGATATCCCGCTCGTGAGAATTATGCCAAATAAAATATTTATAAAACTGAATATATAAATTTATACAGAACTAGTTAATACAGTTCTTCTTAGAATTCAAGTATAAACTGTTGAAATTCGCTGGAAATTACCAAAGAGGTCCACCTTAGTCATGCATCATCGATTCCTTTAGCTGGAGTCAAAGACATCATATTAACAAGATATCCAGCTCTCACATTTCCCGAACAAATCATTGGCAACAACATTTTTTGCGAGCAAAGCGCCCTCAAGCGAGTCCGCATCGAATCTCGTACACAGAAGTAGGGGAGAGAAATGTCAAATTCGTGCGCGCCAAAATAGCAGCACTGCGCACCCATACAATTGACATGATATGTTGAATGTGACACCGTGCGATGGCGTTGCTGAACTGAAGGTTGATTTCGCTCCAAGCTGACAGGGTGCTGGAGAGTAATGAAATGGCGTAAGTCGCCTAACTTTTACACTAACACATTCATAAAATGAGCGAAATATCAATGGCATTTATGATCTCACTGTCACTCGGATTGATCGAGCACCCAGAAACGAACAGTCAATTAAGAATTCATTGCTCATTCCGTCATTTCGATAATGTGGGTTGTTGTTTACTTTCCTACAAAAATAGTGTGAAAATTTGGTGTTTTCTTCATATAAAAAGAAAATGTGTTGTTATTCTACGATAAGTAGATGTACTCTACAGGTATGTAGTGTCCAACTTGTCGAACGGGGCTCCCATTCCTCACATTGAAAATAGCACAACAATGGACCCCAGTCTGCCGAGTTTGTTGAACGAATAAAATGTTTCGCCATTGTGGATCTCCAAACGTCTGTATTCGTTAGTAAATTCACAATTAGAATACTTCTTTACTGTCACATTCAAAGTGACATTCATCGCTGAATGCATTCAAGGCCATCATGCGTGTTGCCAGATTCGTTTTTTGAAAATCTTGCCGAAAAAGTCATATGCGTTGATATGAAATTGTATGGGATATCAAATGATATAACACGTGATATCATCGGATATGAAGTATATCCGCTAATGGAAATATATTATTAAACTGACTGTACCAGATAATTCCGATATAATAGTAAAGTCAGCTAAGTTAGAGCGCAACTCCAATCAAATAAAAATCCACACTCTTTGCACCATAATCGACTATATCTAGCGAGACAGTTTTCTCCGGAAGCAGGATTCGAACTTACAACACTTCACCAATCTGTAGAATCGCTCATGAGGAACCGGTTTGTGCAAATTGCACATGACTGTTTCCTCATTCTTTCATTGGCCCATTAGCAGTTTTTGTTGAACTAATAATGCCACCAACACAAAACCCTAAGCAATTTGAAATATCGTTCGGTAAAAATTATATTCTACAGATCACAAACGCAAAAAAACAAAATTACCGAACACCAAAAGAGAAATTTTTTGTGTTATGTCATTTTGAGGCAACCTATGATGGCTGTCGAATCTCTAGTGAATTACTTCATGCTGTTGCCAACCCAAAAAGCATCAATGAGCATTGGCAACTGGATGATCAAACATCACGAATCGCCGATTTGAATATTTTACGCGAGGGTTATCTGGGGCATGGTGAATCCGATCGTAGGATCGTCAATCATCAAAGTATTCCAAAACCGAATTGACACGATTGGACGGTTTTTTTTTTGAATATGCTGGAATATGACTACTAATTGAGTAGAATGCAGTTTCGATGCAGCTGTGTGGGACGCTTTCGTTTGACGCTGTACCCATCCTAGTGGTAGATCCAGGGTTAAGGTTAGCTTCAAACAGAGATTTCAAACCGAAGTGAATAGATGTGTTTGTCATATTCTCTTCGCGTCCGGAATCCCTAACACGGCATATCTTAAACCGACCCTAGCTTACTCTAAGGAATATTAAACCAAAAGAAGTGATAAAATATGGATTTTGTTTTAACTTGGTAATCCAGTTAGGTTATCATCGCTGGATACAACCGGCTGCTCTCCTCCATTGCCATCGGATCAAGCGTGGGCCTACGAGATCAAGTTCATGCACGCTACCGTTCAACCTTAGGAGATAGTAAGAGTGCAGCGTGGGAACGACGCGTTGAATATGCACTTGACATTGAACAACAGTAGCTTACATATTTCAATTTCACTTTCTCGCTAACACCTATATACATATCGGTTTCTCGCTGAATGCCGAGCCTAACCCGGTGAGAACTAGAATCAGAATCCAACCAACCTGGTAATGACAAACCGGATTAGCATCTGAAGGTATTAGGATCACCGGTATGGAGGTAAGGTTGGAACCAGTCACGTTTTGCTTCTGCCTGTGGCGTCCGTCTTTAGGGACGGTTGATCGCGTGATTTCGGCAGCCATTATGAGCTTCGTCGGGGTATGCCGTTGAGAGTGAGTCAGGTGCGGGGACAGCTAGTGTGTGACGAATGCTGCTGCTGATAGTAATAGGTCCCGTGCGATTCCTCAAGGCATCTGCGCCGAGGGATCGAATAGTTTCTCACTTATAGTTAGCAATTGAAAGGGATTTTTTCCTTCTCCATCTGGCGTAATGTCGTGCTGTTCGCTTACATTGATCGTATATTTATGTTCATCATCTATCAATCCCTGTAATGTGCATCAGCTATTACGTCATGTTAAAATAAATCAATAAAATTGTGCTTGGAGAATCATTATTTCCATAGATCTCTGGCGGGAGTATCGATTTATACTTACGTAATTGTGGTATTATGGTAGTTTATCACTACTTAAAGATTATTATTTCTATTATGGTAGTCAATGTTTGATTGAAATCATATTTCAACTACTACTTGTGACACTCATGTCTATGTTTTTAGCTGCTCTAAGTGTAGAATCTGTATATTAATTAAATCATAAAAACAGTAACTCACTAAAAGATTGAACAAAACTCTAAGCCTTGAGATGGTGTGAAAGCAAGCGAATTTTATGTGATAAGAGATAATTAATGAAATAATAGCAAAAGATCAATAGCAACAGCGCGTCTTGAACCGAGAAACATTAGATCATAAAGCACTTTAGTTAATCAACTGAACTCATACAGCGGCACTTGGTAGCCGAGTGCAAATTACACGTGGAGTCTGTAAAATTCTGCACGACAATTTTTCGCCATTTGACATGTTAGGTGGTTATTAGCTGTATCGTTTGTAGAATCATGTCTCCTGTAAAAGTCATAATTTTTATTCTGTGATAAATGTGCAATTTCTGATGTCATAAATCATTTGAACGTCTTACGTCAACATTCTTATATTATCTTTATTTCGACTGGATATGTTAAGTTATTTGCCTAACAATTCGGCTGAAAAGTTCGTATCGTTTAATAGAAACACACATTTTTTTGCCAAAATTCGTTTTTATTATTCAACATAATTGCCATCAGAGGCGATACAGCGATTATAGCGATCTTCCAACTTTTCGATACCATTTTTGTAGTAAGATTTGTCCTTTGCCTCAAAATAGGCCTCAGTTTCAGTGATTACCTCTTCATTGCTTCTAAATTTTTTACCAGCGAGCATTCTCTTGAGGTCTGAGAACAGGAAAAAGTCACTGGGGGCCAAATCTGGAGAACACGGTGGATGAGGGAGCAATTCGAAGCCGAATTCGTTCAATTTCAGCATGGTTTTCATCGACTTGTGACACGGTGCATTGTCTTGATGAAACAAAACTCTTTTCCTCTTCAAATGAGGCCGTTTTTTTCAAATTTCGTCCTTCAAACGCTCTAATAACGCTATATAATAGTCACTGTTGATGGTTTTTCCCTTTTCAAGGTAGTCGATGAAAATTATACCATGCGAATCCCAAAATACAGACGCCATAACCTTACCGGCCGATTGTTGAGCCTTTCCACGCTTTGGGTTCGGTTCATCGCGTGCAATCCACTCAGCTGACTGTCGATTGGACTCCGGAGTGAAGTGATGGAGCCATGTTTCGTCCATTGTTATATATCGACGAAAAAAATCGGTTTTATTTCGATATAACAGCTCCAAACACTGCTCAGAATCATCAATTCGTTGTTGTTTTTGATCGGTTGTGAGCTCTCGCGGCACCCATTTTGCACAAAGCTTTCTCATATCCAAATATTCGTGAATAATATGTCCAACACGTTCCTTTGATATCTGTAGGGTGTCAGCTATCTCGATCAACTTCAATTTACGGTCATTGAACATCATTTTGTGGATTTTTTTCACGTTTTCATCGGTAACAGCCTCTTTTGGACGTCCACTGCGTTCATCGTCTTCGGTGCTCATATGACCAGTACGAAATTTTGCAAACCACTTACGAATTGTTGCTTCGCCCGGTGCAGAGTCTGGATAACACTCATCAAGCCATTTTTTCATCAAAAAGTAGTGTTTCATCAACACACGAAATTCCTTTTTTTCCATTTTTTTCACAATAACCAAAGTAGCTTCACTCAAAATGCAATATCTCACAAACTAATAATCAGACAGCTGTCAAATTTATACTCGTATCTTTTGAAGGTTGGTACTAACTGAAAATGGTATGGATTTAATTCTAGTGGCGCCCTCTCATAGAAACGATACGAACTTTTCAGCCGATCTGTTATTTACCTGCGTTTTCTTAAATACATTTTCGAATTCATCATTCTACGTCTGTTTCGTTAACATTATTTGGAACCTATCCACTATTTTTGTCCGAGTTTGATATTATTTTTGAAGTGATATTCTACAGGGAATCTAATCACGCACTTGATGCAATTCATTAGGACCTAATTTGTCAAATGACGAAAAATTCCATTTGTAATGAGTTAAAGTTAGTACTGAACTTTAATGGTTCCGACTGTTAATTTCCATTCGACTAGCAAGAGCGACTGCATGATTTTATATGCACTACTTGCCAGTCAAGCAGACGTACTTTGTGATCCGATGATTGTCGGTTCAAGTCATCGCTGTTGGTGTCAGTATATTTTTTATTTCATTGAATTTCATGTTCGCTGTATTGCAATTATTATACTACTTGATTGAATTCATTTGTAATCCTATTTTCAGGACTTTCTTCGTAATATCAATCGATTTTCATCAACCGCAATCAGCCTGCTATCGGTATGCGAAAGAAAGTTTAACCAGAAATACGATTCATGAATTAAATTGGGGTAAAACGGGTTAAACAGGCTAGTAATGTCATTCCCATTGTGTTTAATTGGATTACAGATGTTTTGCACGTAATATGGACCAATATTGGTAGGTCATACTGGATCTGCTTCGGGATTGTAAATCTGAATTCAACATAAAATTATATTTGTGGGAAAATTGGGGTAAAACGATGTAGCACGAAGCATGCGATCATGAACACTATCTGTAAATTATTATTTGAGGTTATATGCGAAACATAGAACTGTCTTGTTTAACCAAAATTGGTCCAAACACCGATCAGCAGAACTTTTTTTTCTGTAAATTCGTCGAAGAAGATGACTGGGGTTAAACAGAATACAGTTGTTTGCGGTCAATCTTATTAAAAACAATCCATGTATCTAACTTATGAGCATGTCAGGAATAACTTCGGATTGGTTGAATTGAATTTTTTCCTGAGTTTCAAAGTTTTCAAAGTAAAGTCAGAAAAAAGAGGAATTGGAGCAAAACGGGCATGATAATGAATTTCGCGGATCTTCTAAATCGATTCTACAGAAAAATTTGCGTAAGAAATACTAACTTTGAAAATATTTGCTTATGTTTTTATTAAATTATTCAGCAAAGTCGCGTTTTTGATAGTTTTTTCCCCTCTGTGCGATGGTTCACAACCTCAAAGAAATTTTCCACGGATGAAACACGAATATCCAATTTCCTTCGTACACTCAGAAAAATAAAAACTGGGGATTCGTTCGGATCGCTAAAGAATGGAACTTTTAGACCTCTCATTAGCTTTTAAACATCAGCACAAATCTAAAATTGGAAAACCAGAATATCAAACCTTTTCTGAATGGCATAAAACTTACTTTATTGCCTATTGCTCTTGCAGTTAAGTCCACAGATCCTAGTATTGCTAAGACCAGCATTAGCTCACTTAGACGAAACCATGCGCATTTCCTACGCATTGTAGATTTTCCGGTAATTAGAGTCCTAATTAAATACACTGCGACAAAGTGCAGTTTAACATATTCTCAACTCCGTCTCCAGCAACATCGATTTTCATGATATTTGCGATATAACAAGGAAAACGAAAAAGAAACAACTCTCTTCATTTACAGGATTTTTATTTCCCCATATTAAATTACTGTCGAGCGAGGGATGCATCACAGTCACATTATGGTTTGATTCTACACGCTTACTTGTGGCTTGTACTCAGTTGTACAAAATGGTGTTTTAACCAAAATACTATCAAATTGATTGATATGATGTCTGATGAAAGTGTTACACACGCTTAGAAAAAATGACTCAGAGCTAGAGTACTAGTTACTCATTTTCAAATGATACATGGAGGCGTCAAAAATTGAGTAGTTAGCATCAATGATATTGAGTAATTCCTACTCTAAATTTGAGTTTAACGCAAAAACTTTACTCTAAATTTGAGAGCTAGTTATTCTATTTTTAGAACACATACAAATAAAGTATTATTCAGTAAAAGAGGTGATTTTACTCAAACATCGTTTCTAGTGGAAAAACTCAAATTTGTGCAACTACTTCACTTTTTCCGTACACGGAACCGCAAAACAACCTAATTTTAAGTACATTCCACCCAATTTGGGAGTTCCGTTCAATAACCTATTTTTTGGTAAAGTGGCTCTAGGTAGTTTCCGAAAGGCACGTGGAAAAAATACTTAAAGATTAGTTATATCTACTCAATGTTAAGTTATATTTACTCTACAGTTGAGTCGTATTGACTCAATTTCGAGTTGGTACGGTTTACTTAATTTCGGCTTATTGAACGAAACTCTCGGGTGATTTGCTCTTTGTATTTTGACAACAATGGAGGGAGCAAACGAAAGAAAAGATTTAAAAGAACTCAAAATTAAGTAAAAAGAACTCAAATAAGGTAGTTTTTATTTTCCGTGTAGATGAGTGGGATATTACTCATTTTTGAGTAACTATTTTTAAGCGTGCAGACTTTAAGCGACATCCCTCGCAATTCGTCAAACTATTTTTTATTAAACTGCTCGATTTGTGGGTTTTTGTAAAACTAACAAAAATTATACCTACTTAAAAACTGAATTGTTGTATCAAGAAAAAGTTGGACGATGTGCGACGGATGTCATCTTAAGTCAGTGATGCTTTCATTAGAAATCGTATCAATCAATTTTGTACAACTGACTAGCAACGGGTAAGCGTGTATAACATTTTGATAGCTGTCGGAATCGAATCAGGGTTTTCAGGTCATTTTATATGAATGTTACTTCAACAATATGGTTGTTCTTGTAATCCAAACTGCTCATAATTCGTCTGAAAATATGATTTAATTTACCACCAATACTCAGCTAACTCAAAACAGTGGTGCATTGTTTCTGTTTATGATCGTTTCAACGCGGAAGTGCAGTTTCACCGTCATCTTGGCCACACTGGCAGGTTTCACCACCGGTAACGGCGAATCCCTTCAACATAAGGAAACCACTGCATGACCTCGCAAATTCCACCCAGGCCGCACCCGAAAACGGTTTCGTGTGCCCATCTTCGCCACTGGTTGCCGATTACTTAACAGAGCATTGCACTTTGTCCATGTGTACGCGCGATCGTATAAACTTACCGGAAAACGGGTTATCAGAAAACGACGACGATGACGACGAAATCGAAAACGAAACACAGAGTAATGTAGTATCATGCAGTCATGCTTAAATGCAACGGTCAAGCATAAAAGGAGAAAGTGCATTGTGTGCGTCTGTCGTAGAGCTGTGCGCCGCCGCCGATAATTTCGACACGCCGCCAATTTAAGAAAAAGATGATCAGCGCGCCGGTTATCCCATTTTAATCGTGCCGCCGATAATATTACATCAGCCGAAAAAATGATTTTATCAATGTGAAAATGAAAATTCATTGAAAATTACAGTACAGTCACTTTCCTCCTACTTATACTGAAAATCAGTACTACCGATGTCAACCGAAGCCAATGTCATTTGATTCAAAGTCTGTTTTCTGTCTTTATTTAAAAGGTTTTGAGCTATTGGCACATTATCGCAACATTATCGCGATATCTGAAAATGAAAAATGGAACCAAGAAAAGGAGGGTTCTTCCGAAAAAAATTAATAATGCTAGGTTTTTTCGGATTAACATTTTTTTTAGAAACCAGTGTAGTGTTGATTTTTCGGGTACTAGAATGTTTAGCGATCGAGTACCATTTATTTTGGATACTTTGTTTGTTATTTCCGGGCATTTGAAAAATGGTATTGAACAAAGTTTCATACTCCATTCTAAATTTCGCATTCTAAATTTCGCACAATAAATTAAGATCAACGTTACCAACTCAAAGTAAAAACATTTTCTTCTACTTCTAACATGACTTTTCATATGAATTTACCCGTTTTTATAAGAAATCGTTACAAATGTGAAGTAATTAAAATTTGAATTTGTTAATTTGATATTATTTTTGATATCTGAATGAGTTTGAGCGCCAAATCGATTTTATGTTAATTATGTACGTACGAAAAAGATATACTCATTTTTTGAGTTGATAAAACGATTTTTATACATGATAATTATCAACTATGTAAAAATCGATTTGAAAAATATCTTGCTCATAATAGAAAGAAACCCTTTGTATATGAATGAAATATTTATTTAAACAAGTAGCTGACCCGTCGAACTTCGTCTCGCCCAAAAATTATTTGTTCGAATTTATGTTTTCGGATAGCAGAATTGTCGACTAAGTGGATAACGTTTCTCTTCATTATTTTTCTAATTAACCTACAATCAACGGAATTCGACACACATTCGCTTCAGCCCAAAACAGAAATATCACCAAAAATTAATATGAAAATGTGAAATACTTCTGTTAAGCAAAAATTGAACAAAGGTACAGATTATCATCTCATCCTTTGTATCAAAGCACTGAACAGAGATCTCTCTCTAATGGCTTCGACATAAAGGATATAAGGTGCCACGTTTTATCTTCCAGATATGATTCTTGCTTTCGGAAATCGATGAAAAAGCTCACTAACAAGGGTTTTGTATTGACAAACTTAACAATATGTTGAAAAGTTCATTTTCTAGAGTTCTTCATTTGGTAGAAAAGGATATATTTACAATTTCTATTTAGCCAAAGTAACCAAAATTACAAAGTATTCTGAACAGTCCGTTTTTAGGGAATTACTCATACTTGAATTCACCCAACACAACAGAACTAACTTTGAACAGTTCCTTGTAAAGCTTTTAAGTAGCGACAAAGCTTTCTCAGAAATGCGTTTAAGTTACCAAAAAGTGCCACGCATACTCTATAGCTCTATTAAAGTGGATATTTTTCAGGTACTGTGGAACTTTTTGTTGCTTGGTGAGACGACGCTTAAATTTTAATTTGATATTGATCTTACAAATTTGAACATTTTTCACAGAATAATGCATAAAAAATGTCAGTCTCAATCCATTATGGTAATCCTCTTGAACATTGATCTAATCAGAAAAATTCAAGGAAAATCTCTTAGTTTGACCTTAGCGCTTCTACAGAATAATCTTTTCATTGATTAATTCCAAAATTTTCAGATTTGGTAAACTTACACTCACAATGACCAATATTATTCATCTGACTCCATTACACACAATCTATCAACTGGTGAACGATATCAGAACTTTTTCTCTTGCCTATTTCTAGAACAGTATACATTCCGCCAGTCATTTATTTCGCTTTCGTTTAATTCTAAATTTTACCCAGTTTCCTCCCTAACTGCTGTCAAACCGTTTGTTTAAAGCTAGTTTCGAACCTAGTTTCAACATTGTTGAACTAAACATCGAATCAGTTTCGAGCCTGATTTTTATATAAGGTTTGTTCAGATCCTCGTTGCTAAGTGCGAAACCAACACAGTTTAGTTAAAAAGTGTTTGATGAAACTACCCTGGGTCAGTTTCAGTTTTCTCAAGCGAAAACGATATTAGTAAGCAATAATGTTGATACCCAATTAAGCACGTGGCTCGGAATGACGAATAACTTTAATCTAGTATGCATGCGGAAACTTCACACAAAACAACTCGTTGCGCGCCAAAAGATTCTTTCACCGATCTAGTATTCTTTCCTTCGACGGCCAAGCACTTATGCAACTCGTTGCGCGCCAAACATCAATCGTAAATCTAGGAATCATTGGCGACTTTTTCAACGGAAAATTCCATTCTCCTTACAAAACAACTTTATGGATTTTTCCAACGTTTTCGGCAAATTTTCCAAAATTTTTTGATGTACGAACCCGGCGGGGATAGAAACTAATCAAACAAAAAAGAATCATGTAAATCCATCCATCCGTTCTTACGTGATGTGATTGCAAAGAATGACTTCTGCATTTTTATATATATAGATAGTCAACCATCTCCAAATAATCGCACTTATACTTATCTCAATTTCTCTTCTAATTCGATGCATTTGAAACCATTTACCATCTCTATTCACTACGTTGGCTTTAATGGATCACATAAACATTAGGATCTTTGATTGTAGGTCGACAAAACAATAAGATAGAGAAATTGTCCTGTGTGAATCAATATTAAAATTTTTAATATGTTTATAATTGATTACGCCGAATCGCGCCGCCTCCGCCGCCGATGTTTTCAGGAAATAGCGTCACGCCGATTCGCCGCCGCCGCTGGTCAAAAAGACGTTTCAGCCGCCGATGTTGACAATTTTGATCGGCGCACAGCTCTAGTCTGTCGGCCGGTCGGCAGAGCTGACTGAAGCGCATTATAGTTAATGTTTTTGCCAGCTTTTGGGTCGTTACCTTTTTGGTCATTTTTTTTCTTCCGGATGGTTCTAGAAAATTTGTTGTAATTTTTAAAGTGTATGAGATCACAGCAGCACCGAGCGGGGGTGGTATGCAACTGTTTCCACGTGCGGTACGTGCTGATATGTAACCCGTTTCGCATGGGTCTTTGGTCACGCAAGAAGCTGATTCATTGAAATGATGATGGATGATTATTCATTGTCCTGGCATTGCTTTTGATATCAGCACCTCGGGAAACGCGGGAAATCTGCATGCGAATATGATCGATCTTTGTTTATTTACACTCCTCAAGTGTCACGGCTATTCCAGGGGATGCCAACAGGTTACGATCTTGATTGTTTTGCAAATCGGTAATGAATTGTGCTCACGTACTGCGCTCGTCTCAGGAAGCGCTTTCTGTCCATTAAAAAAGGTCCCACCGTGCGGCGTAGGACTGCGACCGAAGTACAGTGGCCTATCGACCACTCGGAATATTTATGTACAATACTATTTGGGAGAACGCAAAATTGGCTTACGACTTGAGCGATTGGTTTTTCATTGGTATTCCGCTGGGAAGGAAGTACTGCTGTACGTGGATGCACTGCGATTAAAGACATAGTCGTTAAAGGACTTTTACGATGTCTGGTCGGCGGGAATTGGCACCAAGAAGGAGACGTTAGTTTCGGGCATCTTTGAAAGGATTGAGAACTGTACGATCATTTGTGCATTCTAATTATTCCTTCAGTTTGTAGCTAATTGACATGCATGTGCGATCCAGCACCTAAAGTTTATCGTTCGAGTAATCAAACGTTTTTTTTTCTTCTTCTACAGTAGGTGTATCGCGCCACGGTCTAATGATGGCTCCCAACGTCCTCGGGAACACGCTTCTCCTGGCGGAGGCGTGTATTGCACAAGAAGATCCAAACAACAACCAAATCAAAGCAAACAAATCGATCTTAAATGTTAGAACTTCCGAGCCTTTGGCGACAACGCGCGTCCAGGTGAGGTCCACGGTTAATAAATTGTAGCAATGTTCTAATTCGCTCGAAATGTGTATTTTCTTCTTCCACAGACCGACGAGTTCCAAAAGACTGAACAGAAGTCCTTCACCAGTTCCAGCAGCAGCACCACCAGTAGCAGTTCCACCTACCCGAAAATATTGGTTTGGCGCAACATCATTGCCTTCATTTATTTACACTCGGGATTTCTTTACGGATTCTATCTGTTGTTGACTTCGGCCAAATTCAGTACATTTCTAATGGGTGAGTTAACTAAACAGTTTAATTTAGGATATGTTGGAATGAAACTACAGTTTGTCCATGATTAAATAATTCGCTATAAACATATATTGCTTTTTGACGTGAATTCGTTTTACTTTACTCTGTAGAAGAATTGGTAGAACTTTATCGTGAATATCTCCTATTGTGTTTAACGCAGCAACATAAATCTTTCTTCATACTATCGAAAATATGATCAGCAATTTATGATAAAAATTTCAGCAATATGAAATAATAACAAATAATTCAAATTTTCAGTTTTCTGAAATTTTAAAATCCGGGCCAAATAAGGGCGCGAAAAATTGAAAGCAAAGCTTATCGTAGTAGGCGGAATGTTTATAGAACTGACATGTAATCTGCTGATCTCAACAATAATTCACAAGGACATCTCACACCATGACTATAATGACGTAAGAAGGAATTCTGCATACACATAGATTTTGGTTTAACGTTATCTTATTCGACACTGTACACATCATTGTTAACAGAAGCGATTGTTATTGCATAACTTTAAACACAGTACTTTAAAAATACAGTACATTTTTCAGTACGTCCTTTATCTAACAATAGTGACTATAAAACATAAGCAAATCATTATTACATTATGTATTTTTTGTTGCTCGTTTCATTTCCCTTTTTAAAGGTATTTTTTAATTCAATATAAACTGAAACAAAGATAAACTCAAGATAACAATGTACCATACGAGTCATTAAAAAATGTTGGGTCTGTAATCGTGAACCAGTTGGTTCAGTAATAATGTAATGTTATTGACCCTCCGTTAATAAGCGTCGACTAGTTCCGATAAAATGCCATGGAAACAATACAAGTTACAAAGGAAGCAAACATATGTTTACATTCAGCACATGATTTCTTGCCACAACTGACTTTAATGCTTCATGGGAAGAGCCAATAACAAACTAAATAAGCTCTAGGCAATGGTTCTAAGTAGTTTTTACATTCTTAGTGTTAGAATCACTGGATATATGACAAAATTGCTCAATATCGTTCTTACTGTAACTTAACTTTTTTCCAAACATACACAATCATTGTCATAGTTACGACGCATCTAGCGATCAGACGCTTGTTGTTTTGCTTCAAAAGACTGAAACTGACAGTGAACCGAGCTCATCGAGGGGTCCTATTCAAATGATACATAAGAAATCGCAGACTACTCCATCTTGAGTTTATCTTTGCTGAAACTATGCAAGAATTATCCATCAAACATTTTCTGCACAAAAATTCATAGTTTTTTTTTTTGTTTAGAAACGGAAACTTTTGACTATTATTTTGATTAAGTGTATACTTTCTTTTTGATGAAGACAATTTTCTTTTGTGTCAAATCAACCAAATTCAGCAAAATTGTTATGATTCCCTCTGAAGAAAAATGAACTATGATAAAAAGGAGAGAAAGAGACAAATCTATTCTATGTTTGCATATATTTTCGTTACGTGTTTTCATTGTTGTTTTTTGACATTTTGTGTAGTAGCAAATAGAAAATATTTCAAATATTTAGTTTTAAATTTATTTTATTTCAAATAAGTCAATCTTTAGTATAAATGCATCGTTACAATTTATGAAGCGAAGCAGTATAAGTTGTGAAATTTGGACAATCTGTAATACCTGTAATCTGAGCTACCCATGAGTTGTGGGGATTGAGCTCACATTCCAGAAGTAACCCTTTAAAACCGTTGTACGGTTAGTGACAATTTTTATTTTCATTGAAAGCATCACAATGCAATGAATATTTGCAACTGTGCTACATTTTAAGCTCCTTTATCTTCATTGCAATTAAATCCAAAATAATTAGGTGTTTAATGTGGTTGAATTTACAACGTTCTACATTGGGATTGTACATGACACGAGTCAAAATTATACGTCAGCGGGGCTTGTCAGATATGAAAAGATTGATAAGAGGCAAACTGAATCGAAAAATCTGTTGCATCAATTGGAGTAGATTTCTATGATCTTTCTGTGAAATCAGTTCTCATCAATAAAATTTAAGGTTTATGACGATGTTGTTTTTTCACATCTACTGGGTAGCTCAATTGCAAAGCAGTTTCATGGTTCAAAGAAGATTTTCAGGTACACCTCTTACGTTTTTAAAGAGTTCAGTACCTTTGGAATAATTAGACTTAATAAGCCCTTTTAAATGCTGATGTTTTTTATGTATGGTTTAAACAAACAGAAAAACAAAGTCATGTCTTCGATAAATTTGTTTGTTTTTTCATAACAATCATTTGAGGGACAAAATGCCCCAATCAAGATTTTTTTTTTTTTCCATAAATACGTTTATTTCTTAAGGCAGTTTACATAAGTTTTTCTTCGCCGTAGCATCACTTTTACATAATATTCTTATCCTAATTTAATTCTAACATAGTCACAACGTTTTGAATTTATTAAAACATATTCTCTTATAGCTTAAATATCATCTTAGGTAACTCGTCATTAATTATGAAATCTACTCGGAAATATTATTTGAACCAAACGATTAACTTCTATAAATTATAAAATAAGCTGTTATTTTCAGACATTTTGTTGACAATTTCATAAACTGTTTCGAGTTTGTTTGTATCATTACATAATTTTTATTCTAATTTAGCTATTGGTTGAACTCATGGACGCAGCTGGGATCAGAACTAAGTCTTAAAAGGGGCCTTTATTAAATTGAAACTCCAATTTTCTTTATGAAATGATAAATAAGTTTCATGTATGAAAGGTCACGACAAGCAAGAATGTCTCGAACTGGGATATTGGTTAGTTTACCTTGGGTACGCAAAGAATTTATTAGTTGAGATCTGACATCACGATACTCCACGCATGTCCAAACGACATGATCAATATCGCGATAACCTTCTCCGCAAGCACAATGATTAGTCTCGGAGAGCCCAATTCGAAGGAGATGTGCATCTAACGTGTAGTGATTGGACATGAGTCTGGACATCACACGAATGAAATCCCTACTCACATCCAGTCCCCTGAACCATGCCTTTGTCGATATTTTCGGAATAATTGAGTGCATCCACCGACCCAGATCATCTCTATCCCAAGATGCTTGCCAGCTGGCAAGTGTTCTTTGGCGAGACGAACTATAGAATTCGTTGAAAGCAATCGGTCGCTCATAAATTTCACCCTCAATAGCACCACGTTTGGCTAAATTATCGGCTCTTTCATTGCCTGGAATGGAGCAATGAGCCGGGACCCAGACTATAGTGATTAGATAATTATTATTCAATATGTCGTTCAGACACTGTTTTATTTTACCCAAGAAAAACGGTTCATTTTTGCCAGCAGCGATTGAGCGAATGGCTTCAATTGCACTCAGACTATCTGTGAAGAGGAAATAATGGTTTGGAGATAATGTGACGATTACACTCAAACTATAATGAACTGCTGCTAGCTCTGCTATATAAACAGATGCAGGTTCTTGAAGCCTAAATGAGGCCGAAACATTATTGTTGAACATACCAAACCCTGTCGCTTCTTCAATTCGCGATCCGTCCGTGTAAAACATTTTCTCAGAGTCAATATGCCTGAACTTACTTGAAAATATTTTTGGGATTTCCGTCGAGCGTAGATGATCCGGAATCAAGATTTAGCAGCATGTTTTTTGTCATTTCATGTATCATTATATTTTGTTGAAAGGCACACTTAACGAAATAATCATGTAAATTTGCGTCTCAATGGTGCTCAAAATTGTCACGTATTTTCAATAAAAAAAATACATTCCAACAATGTCATTTCGCATGATCGCCTTTACAACAAACGAAGAGACTTGATGCATTGCATAATTAGACGAATGCATAATTAGACTTAATAAGCCTTTTTAAATGCTGATGTTTTTTATGTATGGTTTAAACAAACAGAAAAACAAAGTCATGTCTTCGATAAATTTGTTTGTTTTTTCATAACAATCATTTGAGGGACAAAATGCCCCAATCAAGATTTAGCAGCATGTTTTTTGTCATTTCATGTATCATTATATTTTGTTGAAAGGCACACTTAACGAAATAATCATGTAAATTTGCGTCTCAATGGTGCTCAAAATTGTCACGTATTTTCAATAAAAAAAATACATTCCAACAATGTCATTTCGCATGATCGCCTTTACAACAAACGAAGAGCATGCATAATTAGACTTAGATGCATTTTTGTCAATCATTTCAACAAAAGAGAGTATCAATGCCAACGTCACTCGTTTATCTACAGCAAGATGAAACTAGAATACCATTTGCATGGAAATTTAGTCGAAGTTCAATTCCCATTTTTACTTCAGAATATTGAGAATCTGTGAAGTTTGGCAGTAAAGAGTTTCTACAAGATAAAAAATCAAATGAATCTTTGGAAACCAAACCACTATAGAAACGAGCATCAACAGGTAAAAATCATTGTGTATCGTTTTCTGTCATTAACATTTTTCTGTCATTAGAAGCTAACACTTTGAAAAAATCATATATTTTCTTTTATCATTTATTATAATGATACATTACAAGATTGTTTTGTGAAGTTTTGAAGTCAATCGAAGTAGAAAACTATTGTCTGTGCGCCGAGCTTTTGCTTCTTCGCAGAATGAGATAGCCATAGATAAAGGTCCATAACCGACAGAGTTTCGTTCCAATAGGCTTGAAAGTTTCACAGATTTTTTTAAAAATGTTTTACTATAAGAAAATATAAAGATAATAATAAATGATTTTTCAAAAGTGTTAGACCCTACCCGCCCCTTAAGGAGTTTTTTTTTAATAGGGATTACTCTATTGCCTGAAAGATGTTTTGACAGTGCAAAGTGACGTCTCTACTCAGTAGTGTATGGCCAATTATCACGAATAGGTTAACTACAGAACAACGCTTCCGAATCGTGGAAATTCATTTCCAAATGCAGTGTTCAACTAAAACTGTTTATAGAGTACTTCGTAAATTTTATGGTGCATATAATCGTCCGTCTGGTATCACTACAAAGAACGTAATTACCTAATTTCGGTCTACATTCGCTCTTTTGGATGCCAAGCCATCGACAAGAATGAGGAGAGTGCGCTCAAATGCTTGAAAAAGTGGTCGAAAATTGGACTTCCAGAAAGACATTTGTGAAAAATACTAGGGGCGGCCATATGCCCGAAATCTGAAATTATCTACCGAATAAAAACAAAATTTGACCATTTCATAATTTGGTGTTTTTAAAAAACACCCCCCTTAATTTGTAAGTGGAGCTGAGAGTGACATTTATTTTTTTTGTCATTTTCGTCTATTTTGAGTCGATGAAAATGACTTTTACTGGTTCTGATTCTGTTATCACCCAAGAAAATATGCCATGATTTAATTTATGTCATGCTTAGTTTTCCGTTTTGCTAAGAGTGCATTCTATACTGTTACTGGGGCATTATGTCTAGGGGGAAACCAAAAAACTGAGAATGTACACAGCACGAAAAAATCATGCATATTTACGTCTCGATAGATGCACATAGAAGGAGCGTTGCAGTTGATCTGAATTTACATCCCAAACGTAATTTCATAGCTAAGAACAGAGGGTCACGTGTTGAGTTTTAAATCGACCACGTGGCTCGCTCAATTCCCTTTGCGCATCGTATTTCTCTTGTACTCTCTCGTATATGAGCAAACTGTACCGGGTTGCTAGCATACATTTTATTATTTTGATGAGAAGTTTTATCACATTAATCTATCGCATGGGTTGGACATTACATGGATTCCAATGAACAATGAAAAAATATTCAACTTTCACTAAGATTGAATGTCTGTGTGTTTGGCAGCCTTGTCGAGCCAATTTTATTTCTCTTTCCTTTTTTAGAATGCTATCAGGAAAACAAAGCGAAAATATTTATTAATATATTCTGCACCGTCTCCAAGAAAATTCAATTTGAAACGGTAAAATAGCAAAAAACCTACCACTTTACGGTACTGTCCTCAGCCCTTAAGTGTTAATTTTCAGAAAGCTTAAGGTTAAAACCTCTATAATTGTAGCAAAAAAATATAATTGAAGAGAAAAATGTATTTTCATTATTCAATTTTCATAGCTTCTTCCAGAAACATGAAAAATATACACTTTTAGAAAACAAAGGAAGGCGGCGTAAATCGGAGGCATGACGTAAATCGAAGCATGCTGTTTTTTGACAGATCATTGCTGTCCATACTCGCATATCAGTCCCATATCGATTTTCGCCAATATGTAATAATACCATGATTTAGCGTTAGGTAGCACAATAAATCAAAAAATTCGGAAATAAAATTTTGATAGTCTTTTTCTCGACATGCCGATTTTCCATATGGGATTGATATGCAAGTATGGGCAGTAACTTATAAAATTAAGTTTTGCATCAACTGTACTGTCAATAACATGATTCATTTTTACATTCTGTTTGGTTAAATAATTAGGTTAGCTTATACGCTTCTTTTATGTGCATCTATCGAGACGTTCCTCAGTAAGAATGCAACAGAATACCCACATTTTCAATACAAAAACATGTTCTTAAAAGGGCATTCTATAACATTTTATCCTATCTTAGTTTAAGCTTCTTCGTCAGAAATGTTCAGTTGTTTGATAGTTCTCAGTAATCTTTCCATCGGAAAAGAACAGCTAACCCTTTAGTTTCTTGTCAAGGTTAAACGTCACACACTCGCACAATCGAACTCACTTTCCAGTTATATTTAAACACGAATGGTTGTTTACCTTTAAGAGAAAAAAAATATACCGAAAAATTGCCGTTGAATCAGAAGTAGATTACCTGATTAATGAAACGAGATCCTAATAACTAGATATCGACAAACGACCTTAACGACTAACTCGCTTGTATTTATTTACATAAATGAGTTTCAACCCAACAACTCTTCAATTTTGCCCTTCGCGGGCTGTTTTCTGTTCCGCATAGCCCTTGTTCCGATTAAGCTGCGGCGCCGGCGTCTTACCCCAGAGGCAAGGTTAATTTTCGGACACCAAACCCACGCGTTTGAGCAAGTTTTTCGATTAGGTTCCGGAAATATCTGTGTCAATATAAACCGTAGGTTTACGCAATCTCCATCTAGGTACAAACTATTACGTTTCGATCATTTTTCCATTATTTTTCGACCGGCTTGCTATTCGTATTTTCTCGCCGTAGCGGGATGACAGCTGCAGTTTCATAAACAAACCATTCTAGCGGCTCGACCACCTGACAATTCATCTCCATAAAGCACCAAGTAGGCTGATGACGAGACCTGATTGGAATAACTTGCGGCATGCAAATAACCAATCAAACCGCAATTTCTTTGTAAGGTTGCATATCCAATTCGTCGTGGCTCGCTAATGGAAAGTAGTTTTTTTTCTCTAATCGCCAGCCTAATGCTCGTCGGTACAGTAGTGATTAGAACTATTTCTATTGGAGAATCGAATGCATATTTTCAGCACGTGGCTATGCGTTGTTGCATCATTCCGATGTTGTGTGAGAACTAATGAGTAATACTCATCGTTGCTGTGGGTGCACATGCTGTAAACAGTTGGCAGACATTGCATCTACAAATAACCGGAAGCGACCTTGAGAAGGTCATGAGAAATTGTACTCTGCTTAGCTTTGAAGCTACGCGGTATTGTGGCAATCCTTATCTTTTGTCAAACTTATAAACAATTTGTTGGATTAGCTATTAAAGATCAAACACAGATGAGGTATGAGACTTGCAGTTTAACCTGTAGGTATTTGTGATAATTTTATTTGACGGGCTACACTACGGGCTATATAATACAAATATCTTTGATTGCACTTTCTTCTTGACTATTTTATATTTACTGTCAGGTTTTGCAATACCTTTCTGCATTTGTTTCCACTTTCTACCTCGTGCATCAACGTTCAACTGCATCCTCTGCGCTGTTCACTTTTGATTGAGTGGTCTTTATATCATCATCTTTCAAGTTATTATTTGCATTTGTCATCCGTCAAAGAAAGCTTCCAACTAATCGCTTCAGCATCCGTTTGTTACAAGGTAGGTAATTTTATGAGCATCTCAATAAGTTGACTGTTATATTGTCAAATTTTTGACCCAATCAATAATTGATAAATTGTGCAAAAATCATAATATTTGAGATAAGTTTCAATCTTGATTCTGTCGCTTTAAATCCACCACCATGTAAAAGAAATTGTACATAATGTTTTAGTTAAAGGATATTTTGAAATATTCGAACTACGTCAAATTTCTAGCCATCACCTTTCGACCTAATGTACACAAAGTTACAGGTCGGTCTTGACTGATCGAGCAAAAAGGAACTTTCACCCGCCACCGTTGGACGTGTTAGGATCAGGCCCGTACCCAGGGTTTCATTTCGGGAGGGGCCCAAAGATTTAAAAAATAATGTTACTGAAGATTGCCTCTGTACCTAACTCTTGGTGTGCCTTTTACGGGTGTTTTAACATACACTTTAAACTTTTAACTTTTTACTGTCTAGTTATTTCTGTAACACATGTCTGAGACCTTCTAAATAATTATATGTTTTTGATTTCGGGAGGGGCCAGGGCCCCTCGGGCCCCCCCTCTGGGTACGTGACTGGTTAGGATGGAGAAATATTCGCAGTTACGAACATTGCATATCTCGGTTTTACTTAGGCACACTCTTTTGATTAAACCGCTGCCTTCGAAACCTTTAGCGAGAAGCAAATAAAAATAATGTATGAAAGTTGGTTACCAATCAATTTCACTACTGCGCCGTTCCCTTCCATGATGACTAGATTGTAGATTGACAGATTTAAGGCTCACCTCAGAGATCGCAGCGTCATCAGCTGCTTGTACCAGTGTTTTTCGAATTTTCTGCACATCTATCAATGCGCTGAATATAAAACATTATGAAATTTAATAGGAAATGAGCGTCGATGGAGGTCCAAATGGTTTAGCACTTCGCAAAAAAACCTTTATCTCCCTCTCTGACCCTTCTTTCCCTAAATGTTGGATAACGTTTCGCGTCAAGCAGTTTCCGTCATTTTTTATAATCACGAAGCTTCTCTTGGCAGAAAAAACGCATTGAAAATCGAGTTTTTTTGGGGGAGAAATCGCTCATTGTTGAAAAATTTGTATGAGTCACCCAAAATTAGGCAGGGAAAAAAATTTGGGTGTCACCCTAATTTTAGGTAAATAACCGATCAACCTCTAATCGATACAGAACGATTTTGCAACACGATTTGCTTCGCCGATTCAATGTTTTCTTCAGTAACAGATGTTGTTGGGCGGCCAGGGATCTCATCATCATCCAAGCTTGTACGACCACCTTTGAAGCGTTTATACCACTCGTATGCCTGTGTTTTTCCTAGACACGATTCACCAAAGGCCTTTTCTAAGATTTTCAACGTTTCGGAACACCTAAATCCATTTGCAACACAAAATTTGATGCACGCACGTTGTTCTAAATTTTCATCCATTATAAAAATCGCCACACGAAAATATTTCAACTTCTTTGTATAGACGCCAAACAAAAACTAAACGTACGATATGCGTCAAAATTTGACAGAATGTGTAAAAAAGTGTTGCCAACGTTGAGAGAATAAAAGTTTACCGATTGGACGAGCGCGGGAATTTTAAAATGAAAATTCCGGTCCTTTTTTGATCATAAGGTAGATCTTCCATATATAACTTCTAGATGCTGAATTTGCTCTTACACCTTAAGATTAAAAGCTCTATAATATAAAAAAATGTTTGTATGCTTGTTCTATATTCTAAATTCTATATGAAATATCTGAACCGATTCTCACAAACTTAGACTCACATGGAAAGTCTTGTAATCCCATACCAAGTTTCTGATGTTTAAAAAAATCCGACTTCCACTCCCGGAGTTGAAGGGGGATATGCGCAAAAAAGTAAATATACAGGGTCCGCCATGTAACTTTTTTTTTGAACATGCAATAAAACACAAACGGTTCTTCCGATTTCAAAATTTATTTTCTCATATTATAGTACAATCCTTCCGGTTGATTGTGGTATATAATTTTATTCAAATGGCTGTCTCGGCTGGCCTTGCAGTACGCCATACGGTCGGTCCAGTTTTTTAGTACATTTTCGATTGTATGCAGCTTTATTTCAGCTATATCTGCACGAATGTTGTCCTTCAAGGCTTAAATTGTCTCTGGCTTGTCCACATAACACTTATCTTTGACAGCCCCCCAAAGATAATAGTCTAACGGCATCAAATCACAGCTCCGAGGCGGCCAAACGACATCCGAATTTCGACTGATAATTCGATCTTCGAAGACTGTGCGCAGAAGATCGATCGTGACGTTGGCTGTGTGCCACGGAGCGCCGTCTTGTTGGAACCAAATGGTGTCCAAGTCTTCCTCTTCAAGTAACGGAAAGAACCAATCGCCAATCATGGCACGGTAGCGCTCGCCATTGACCGTGGTGGCGGCTCCTGCCTCATTTTCGAAGAAAAATGGCCCAATGATGCCGTCAGACCAAAATCCGCACCAAACCGTCACTCTCTGAGTATGCATCGGCTTCTCCAGTATAACGTGCGGCTTTTCCGTCCCCCAGATGGGACAATTTTGCTTATTAACATACCCGCCGAGATGAAAATGTGCCTCATCCGAGAAGATGATTTTTTGGCAAAAATCGGCGTCTTCTTCAAGCTGATCGCAAGCCCAGTTTCACAACCATCTTCGTTCAGCGGAAGGATAAAACTAAGTTTCTTTTCTCAGAGGTGGCTCTTAGATTGTTATATAAAATTTCGGAATTATGGAGTGATTAGTGGGTATCAATGATTTTGAGGGTATTTTTCGTAAATAACCAATTTCCTTAAAAATTGTTCATAAATTTCTCTAGTATGTAGATCTTGTTAGCTGGTGAGCAAATAATCTCACTTCAATTACACCAGTCCCATTTTCCGGTTCCGGAAGTACCGGAATATGGTGATAAATAACTGTTTCTCAAATTAAAATTTATCAGAGTCATAGAGTCATAAAAAACCGGTGAATTTTATCCGGATCCGACTTCCGGTTCCAGAATTACAAGGTCACGAGGGCTTAAACTTTCAAGCCATCGCTTAAAAGCGACAATGCGAAAAACGGAAAAAATCTTCTGAGTTTGGTTCAATACAATTTAGCTATTTTCTGCTCGAATAAAATTTTTCGTTTTTATTCAAGATGCACTGAAAAGTATTATAAATAATTTTTGAGTAATATTTATGAAAATATTAGTGGAGAATTTTTCTAATTCTCTTTGTTTACTTTCTCTTCTATTAGTTACAGAGCCGTTTTCTACGTTTACGTTTAAACTCTTGTTAGCACTGAGTATAGAGTACATGATTGAAACTGTGATGAGAAACAAGTGTTTAAAAATTAAAAATCAGTACCGGTAATTAATCATTCGTTTACATCAACATTAACCATCTTTGAACGTAATAAATTCATATGGAATGGCGATCTGGCTTTGGTGTCAAACGCGTCGTTCTTCACAGGGGAAAGAGGATAAGGGACGGAATAATGTTCCACCCAACCCCGGGCCATCGCTCTAAATTCAGTGTCCATCTTTTACATCTATTGTGTGATCTTTTTTTCGCGATCCGTTGGTCTCCGGCAGGCACAACTTTCGGCAATGATCGTAAAGCTGTTCGCCTTGCCCAATCTGGTTTAAGTTTGATTGATTGACAGAAGGATTAGCATGTAATGCTAAGAATAGCAACCGGAGAGACGAGTTAAAAAGTTCTTGTTGAAAAAAATATATCACGCAGTGGACAGTTGGCTGTTTCTTTTTTTGTCTTTTAGCCCACTCACCCCAGCGTTAGTAATTAGAACTTTAGCAGAAATGAGGCTGTAAAAAAATACAGTCGACTTTTGGACTACATTTCGATGTGAAACTTGATTTACGGTTTCAACCGAGTTTACAAAAAATTCGTGAATATACGGTGCAATTGCATGGCTATAGATTTTATCGATACTAAAAAGACGGGTGGGAACTGAATTGTGCTTATCGGAAGACCACATGTAATTGATCGGAACAAGGAACAGTTAGATAGCGCATCTTCCGAAGAGTACGGATCCTTCATTTCAACATTTCCAAGTATTTTTCACAACTTCTGCGGCGTGAAGTCGAGGTTTGCCCTGCTGAAGAATGACTTTATAGTGTTTTTCTTTGTATTGTGACCGTTTGACTTTAGTGTTAGGTTTGAACGCGAATTGCGATTAATAGCGATGGCCTGTGTTTTCAGCATCCATTAACTGCCTTAGCACAAAAACGAAGTGCTTAGTGCCAGGAACAATCATGGCATATCTAGTTTTTTTTTATTGAGACATTTTTTGTCGCCAGCTTTGATACGACGTTTTCTTGCTTCTAAATCCTTGGCTTCGAAGTGTTTTGACGTTGCTTCCTGTGTAACTTGGAATGTTTCTGCAAATTTTTTCAACGCTTGGAACGTGGCTTGATACCATTCACGGCACGTTGTTCCGCGCCACATGGACCAGCCTCGTTGTAAGTATTCGAGAGCTTTCAATGAGCTTCATTGACACTGTTTTTTCATTGAAAAAAATCCTCGTAAATTCCAAAAAATTGCATCAAAAACTAACATTTCCAATCAACAATAAGTTTATGATTTATGCAGATATCCACAAATATTTCAATGGAATAATGCTGACACTTTTATTATTGAATTGCATCCTTCAAAATCGCTAGAGAAATCTATTGGTATTGCTCGCAAAATAACTTTAAACGCTATAAAAATTGTCAACTTCACTTGAACTATTATACACAACTCTATTGTATTAGCAAACATGTGTAGCAGCTCCTAAAAGCTTCATGGAGAACCCTTAAAACTCCCCCTCTCGATTTCAAGCATTGTATTTTTCAAATCACACAATTTTACATGATCTTGAATATAAATTTGCGTGAAATACAATTATGTTAAATGTTTAATTAAGTGCATCTTATAAAATGTAAAAACACCAGATTTTTTCGAACTGTGCAAAGTAGTCCTTTAATTTAGGTTCGGAATTTGTATCCATAATTTTGATTCAGATATGAATTCTAGTTATGGATTTTGGAACAAAATTCTAGATTTGAACTCCGAACCAGAATTTTGGAATTGACTTCTGAGTCAAAATTCAGTTTCCGAATCTAATTAATAAATTCAGTTTCAGAATTCATTTCCAAAATTTAGGTTCAGAGGGAGAGTTGGCATCACTGCGAGAGCGATGCGGTATCCTGGTGCTGCTCTCAAAAAAGTATTATTTCAATGTGTTGTTTGATACGTAAAGTTAAAAATTAAGTTGAAATAGTTAGTTTGAGTGATAGTGCAGGTGTGGCAAGTGTGTGTTTAGTAGTGAGAGTGCTATTTATTGAATAATATTGATCCGTGAAACTAAAGATGCTCAAGTGGCGGAAACCAAAGACATCATATTAACAAGATATCCAGCTCTCACATTTCCTGAACAAATCATTGGCAACAACATTTTTTGCGAGCATGGCGCCCTCAGGCGAGTTCGCATCGGATCTCGTACACAGAAGTAGGGAAGAGAAATGTCAAATTCGTGCGCGCCAAAACAACAGCACTGCGCACCCATACAATTTGCATGATATGTTGAATGTGACACCGTGCGATGGCGTTGCTGAACTGAAGATTGATTTCGCTCCAAGCTGACAGGGTCTGCGGAAACTGAGAATTTACCGCCAGAAAATTCAACGATGTTAACCTGTTAACCGATCGAAGCGCCGTATGCATGTCATTGTCGGTGTTGTCGGATTTCTATGGAATGTGTGAAAGTTTACAAGTCGATCGTGTCATTCAGGCTGAAGGTCTAGGGTTGGTCTGCAGCGGACCCATTCGCGAGTGTTTTTATTTTATTCTTTCGGTGGTCTTGTTTCATCTTTCGTTATTGACAGCAGAGTGAGCAGGAGAAAAGGGATACTGGTGAGATCGTTCCTTGGAGATATTTTATATTTTTCTTACTTATTATATTTCTTCTGAGTATCGAAAATCAGGTTTTGTTGAGATCATATTGTTTACCAAAACACATCCGGATCTCTTTCCCTCCCTACTAACCAATCTCCTATCCCGTGATGCTCGTGGAGAAATGATTTGCTTCTCCAATTCATTTTCTTGGTTCATTGTACATTTCCACTCATTTGGTCAATCACGAAGTGCAACTACGGGCGATCTACTTCAGCTCAGCTCAGCTCAGCTCATTTCCAAAATTTAGGTTCAGAGTTTAGAGCCTGCATGCCAGAATTTAATACGGAACTTGGGTTCTGGAACTAGATTTTGGAAATTCTGATACGGATTATGAAAATTAGTTCAGTTCCAGAATTCTAGAACTAAACTCGTGAACTTTTAACTTATTCTTGATCTGGATTCCGAGCCTGAATTTTGCGGATGAATTCGGAGTCAGCTCCACGTACCAAATTAAGTTCTTTAATTTAGTTCCAGTGCCTGAATGTCTAGAATTGTGACTCGGGTGTAAATAAATTAATGGCGACAAAGAGTACTCAACTGTTGTAAACATCGAATGGATTTCACAAATCGTTACTCTTTAGAACCATAAAGATATTCCCTAAGAACTATGCGAAGCTTTCCTCTACTGAGTATCTAAATCTACCAGAAGAAACAACTATAACATTGTTTGCTATATTGTTTTACTTTTTTATGCTTGTCGTCAATAAGTCATACTTTAGCGAAGCAGTAGAAGTTGCAAAAATTTCACAATTAATCAACTAATACGAACGATTATTGATGTTCGAAAGAGTAAAAACTAGTGTCAGTTTGGTTCGTATTCTCGTCCTCCAGTACTATACTTGACATTACCCACCCGCCTTTTTGTTTCAAATAATCACTGCACTTCAGGGCAATAAGTCGTTTTAAACGATTTCACTGTTGTTTCTTCCTTCAAAATTTAAGTTTGTCTATACTCATTGACGTGGAACGTGATAAGAAAAACAATAAGTAATTTAAATTATTAACAACAGTTTTTATGAATATACTTACATTACTAACTTAGTGCTCAAAGATAAACGCCATTCAACGTTGAAAATTATAACATATAAAATGTACGATAAATTACAATCATATATATAAAAGCAGACCAAATTTCAATGAATTTTTCAAATTGTCCTATTTAATAGGCTCTAACCAACAATTTCTAGTAACAAACGTGTTGATTAAAAGTATGATGCAAATATAGCTAAAATTGATATCTATATTAAAACGTAGTTTGACATATGTTATCATAGCAAAAAAGCTAATTACAATTTCATTTCATCTGCCGATTTTTCATTTCAATATTCCTCATTTAACTGTAAACAGAACACACTTAAAACTATATTACAGAACTCGGTACTTTTTTTTACCTAAATTTCAACAGCTAAATCGGTTCGGTAATGATTTCAGTAAAAAAGTGCTTACCGAATTAATTTCGAAGATAGCTGTGCTGCCATGATTACCGAACATTTCAGTAAAAGTAAGTGTCATATTACACGTCAAATGTACCGAAGTGCTCTGTAAATAATACAATTAAATCTGTAGTTCGAAAAAAGTCAAGCTGTCAAATGTTACCGAACATTCCAGTTAAAATGAACGTCAAATATACCGAATCGCTCTGTAAAATATATCTGTTTTTTTTGTACATATATTAAATATACTGTAAACATGATTTTTTTAAACTGATTAAAAATGCCAAGAGCAAGTACAACACTCTAGCAGAACAGGATTTCTGTGCATTCTGATGCATATTGTGCAATCGTTTGAATCCTGCGAAACGGAGCCTCGTACAAACAGTTTAGGGGGAAATTTTTCATTTGGTAATTCGTCTTCTGCCTGTGAAAGAAATAATACAGACTCATTCATACATGTAGTTTCATACCTAGCTAACTTAGATAGTATAACCCCTGATCTTTCATGCGTCGTATGATGTCATCCATTTTAACGCGCACAATTTTAAATTTACGCACTTTTATAGATTGAGTTTGACAACTTTAGTTTGCACTGAGACTAACAACTTTTTCCGCGGGAAAATGAAATGTTTTTTCAAGTACAACACTTTCGGTAAATATGACTACAGATTTCAGTAATACACACTTAAATTGGATTACCGAGCTCAGCTGTTCAAACCTCGATAGCTGATTTTTTCAGAAAAAATCAACTTTCATTACAGCGGTACCTTAAAGTACTGCTGTCAACATATGTTTGTTTGTGCTGATGTATCAGTAGAATGAAAATGTTCGGTAGTTCGGCTGTTTTTTTTTTTTTTTGTTTCAATTATAGAGGTTTTAACATTAATGTCATTCGCCTCTTCGGGCCAGAAAAACTTTCTGACCCTATGTGCGGGGTTGGGAATCGAACCCAGGCGGGCTGCGTGAAAGGCATCGACTTACCCATCACGCTATACCCGTCCCCTTTCGGCTGTTCTAAACTCGTCAAAAGATTGAAAAATTACCGAACGAAGCTTAGTGTGTATGTTCCAACACCGACTAGTTCGGTAATGAAGTTTACAGAATTCGTTAAGTCGGTAGACATTTAAAAAAAAAAATCGCGGAACCTTCGGTGTTTTTCGTATTATTGGTTATATTCGGTAATTTTTTTTATCGAACTCCGTATGATTTATTAAGTTTAAATACTTTGAAATATTTGCTTACGAACTTGTTTAAAAAATCTGTATAACACAGGACAATCTCTCGCAGATCAGTTTTGTGTTAAGAATAATTTTAAGCCCTCATGTCGAGTGTATGAAAAGAGCGAAACAAATTTATGATATGATTTTTATTACTCGGAGTGAAGCATTTTTTGTCCACTCGGATTGTTATCGTGACCACTGTTCAACGGTCACTAACCGTCTGTTACATTATACGGGCCATAAAAACTAGAACAAGCCATTTGAAGGTTGGGAAAACATGTTGTAGTTTAGGAACGCCTGTAAACTTGATTATGTTCAGTATAGTTGTGGAACTGATTAATATTCGAGCGTGCTGAAACTTTATTGAATTTGACATGTGGATTTAATTAGTTTTGGTTCTCCGGCAAAATTGCCTGATTCAAATGATCATTAGATGACAGATTCAGTATTCGTTTATTTGCACGAAATCGCATTCATTCGGACGTCATGTGCTTCATTCGCGAAATTGATCACTTAGAACTCATCATCCATAAATCACATTGGTAATTTTCGGGTCCGTTTGACGCACATGCTCCGTGAGTGATGAATGGCCGTCACGCGATCAGTTAATATGAATTGAAGTTCCCCAAAATTCAACGGGTAAAATGTTCGATTGACGCAACTGGGTGTAATGCACTGCATGGAAATGGGCTCATTAGTCCCGGTCGATCCCATAGCTGGATACGACCGGATTCGGAAAATTTGGGTTTAGCTAACAGGCGACCAATAGGTAAATGGAAGAAGTAATGGAACAGCTGAGAGTTTATTCATTCATACGTACCGAATTTAGTATGCCAGACACAAAAGCGACTATGTGACAATTTCTCCCGTATGACGCTGAACAGTGCTTGTCGGCTGCAAGACGGTTGCTAAGGAAAAGTTTGTATCGAATGTTCTGGCAGTGCACGTCGTTTGTTGTGAAACTTTTTTCTTTTATTGAAACCGGCAAACGTCGCAAATTTTCCAGACCACAAAACAATCACTCGCACCGACCTGGTTGCGCCGTTTCATACAAACATTCGATTCGAAGTTCCGTGATCCGAATTTTCCTATCCGGAATTGCTTCGATTGCCAGTTTGCACGGTTTCTAGGTTCGGCTTGTGGATGCATGTTTATTTTTTTTACGCGTATAAACAAAATAGCATGATATTGCTAAATATTTTTTGTTTGTAAATAAAAGGGGTTTAAATCGGCATGTATACTGATAACAGAGAACCTCAAAATATCTTTCGGAGAAATTACTTTCGGCAAAACGGCCTCTTTATGGCCTCGTTTGATTTTTGAATCGAGTTTTAAATTCATTCTTTCAGTTTATTTCTTGAAAATATCTAGGCAACACTGGATGCTAGCACTTAAAAAACGTGTAGCTTGAGGGATTGATTTGAAAATAGATCGACGGAGGAATCTGAATGTTTTCCCGGGATTTTGATTTAAATTAAAGCAAAACAAAATACGAAAAACAAAACATGGCAACCATATAGGAAATTCTATTTTTATTCAGCCGCCTTTGATTGGTCAAGTTCATTCAATCGGATTCGATAGGAAATCAGATCCAAATTCTTGGTGGACTCTTGATTTTATGGTCAACTTCACATTAGAATGCCGTCTGGGGGCCGAAAAGAATGTCGTCTCCATTTTTACAACCATAACCGACCGAACATCATATCAAAATCAACAGGTTTCTAGAAATTATTGATACAACTCGACGAAATTGCGTCTGACCGGACTCGATAATGAGGCAACTCTTACCGAAAGAAGCATCGTAATAAAATCAGGATCAATCATAAAAAGAACATAACTTTTGGCAACGTTGTATTCAATCGTACTGGACACAGGCTAGCGTTCGTGCTATACAAGTTTTGTTGAGAAGATTTTGTTCCATCTCAAGCTGTTTATACTTGGAAAACAGGCTGCTTGAACTTCACATCACCCTCAGTTTTTGGAATAATATTTCGAGGATTTTCTTGTCCTGTTTTCCAGTTTATTACCCCCGGAAATACATTTGCATTTCATTATTATTATTAAAATCAGAAATATTGGAATAGCGCCGGCTACATTTGCCCGAACTGGTGGGGTAGAATCATAAAAACGCTGTAAGTTTGTTATGATTCCTCGAGTTTTTGCGAATCTTTTCCACAAGACGCTTCAGTTGATTTCTTCAGTAAAGCGCCACCAGGTTTGACGCTGGTATTAGATCCAATAGGTTCTGGGATTACTCGAAGAAATGCTAAATTATTTTGCGATTTGCAATACTATGCGTATGCGCTTATTTTGGTACAGTTTCATAGTATCATTTTGTTTTTATTTTACGATTTACAACCCCAACTGATAACAGATATGAGGGTTAGGAAAAGAAATACTTCCGATCTGTAGTAAGATGGAAATATGTATACGGATAAAATCGATTTTCGAGTTCGGCATAACGAAAATGGAACTTTGTACAATTTTATTGCTGAATCTCGGCGGAAAATTTAAAGAGTGCTCGGTGATTGTCTCGGCAAAATGTATAGCTACGGAAAATTTTGGCAAGCAGGCAAAATTGTCTGCGAAAAGCTTTCCTGGTAGCTCGGCCGAAACACTCAAAAATAAATCATGAACTACCAGTTCATGTGAATTCATGAATACAAAAGCCAGGATTAGAGAAAGTGAGTGTTTTAATAATACTTATATGAACTCAAAATATGTAAAAAAAAAGAAAAACACGAGCTTCTCGATGCCTTTATCTGTAAGTAAGTAGTGAAAGTAAAGTATTAAATATATTGCGCATTTTACAATTGAATTCTGCGGGGAAATTATTCACACAGTCTGGATCACTCAGTACACATATACAAATGAGCTCAGTAATTGTAAATCGGCGATGCCTCATTTGCTGATTAATCTTTAAATTTACAAATCTGCAACGAACACTGCAGATATTTATTGACCCGCATATTCATTTATTCTCAAATGCTAAATAGAGATTTTCTGAATTTCGTTTATTTGACTTTCATTTTTGATAGCTTAAAATGATCTTTTCCACTGTCATTGAAGCAGTTTGAGTGCAAAAATTAAAAATTTAGTCTGGCAGCCCTGATGTGAAAGACATGTGGATTTCGTACTAATATTAGTGTGCGAGAGAAAAGTTGCTGTAAATGTTCTCAGCACCAGAGCCTAAACATTCATAGCATTTTCAATAGATACTCGATTTTTAATTTCACTTAGGCTACATAGGGTATTTAATCTACTCTGTCTATCTTTTCATGAAATATCGAAATATTGTGGTTTTAAGTAAGGCATAAAATGCGACGTAATCGCCGCAGAATAGCGATATAATGAGCGTCAGAATCACAGGTGCCAGGTTGCAGATTTGCATGTAAATTTGCCGATTTCTTTTGTAGGCAGACTCTGCAATTTTGGAGACTTTTTACATATTTTTGAAACTTTTATATACAATCGTAGAATTTATTGACTTTTAAAATTGCGTTGGGCTTCTTTTTTTTCTTTCGTCATACTTATAAAATTTAACACTTGCATTGGAGGATTTCTAGTATGCAGACGTGAAAATTATATCTGGCATCTTATTCAGGAGTTGGACACAACGTTGCCAGGTATACCAATTTATCAGTATTTATACAGATATTTGACCTCTTTACCGCAATACAGATATGTACTCCCAAAATACCGATAATTCACGGATCGTACAGATAAATACCGATTTTCGTTGATAGCATAGATAGACAGGAGAAAAGGTTGCTACGAGACCTTTTTTTTTGCTCGCAAAATGAGCTTTGGTGACATTTCCGTGAACTTATGTTGACGAGATTCTGATACCGATATGATACAGATAGATTTTCCCCTGAATACAGATTTTTGGAAAAATGATCTGGCAACGCTGGTTGGACAGTTGTTTTAACCCCTTCTCTGCCTATTGTACTGAAGTTTGCAGCACTTTTATATCAAGTATCAGAGCGAATAGAGAAATAAATCGTCTGGTGGATTAAAGGCAATTACAGATTTAAATGGTAATATTCTCTAGCGACAATAATTATTTGTTTGTCCACTAGAAGCAACAAGTATGTATCTGTCAAAGATGACTGAATTTTTAGAGTAGACAATTTACAATTTTTCATAGTTAATACTAATAATGTTTCGAGTGAAGCACGAGGTTTTGAGGGCAAAGGTATTGATTAATACAAAGTATCGTTGTTTAATTTTTATGGCAATAGAAACAATGTCATTTAACGATCAATTTAAAAAAATATTTCTCTGGTTTGTGGTGCCGAAGGGGTTGAATCGATGCGAATGACAGTTTCGCTATCTTTGCGGCATTTTGTCGCATCGCAATATTTGTTGACCGCCGGTGAAAATTATAATATTTCAAACAATTTCAAACACATTCCAGTCTCTCAAGAACAGATATTCCAGGCCTGTGGATTTGTCTGCAAATCTGCAGATTTCTTATAAAAACTTTTTTGCAGATTTTTGAGAATCGAGTTTTTCGCAGACTTTCGTCAAAATTTAGATATTTTATAGAGAAATGATAGTTCGCAAACATTTTTTTTGGGTTCATAGACTTTTGCAATTTTTACCTGGCATCTCTGTTCAAAAAATGGCCACGTGATGCGATTCAAAATCAGCAAATGACTTTAGATGGGAAGCGTCTCGCCGAATTCGGGCAGAAGCTAACACGCTGTCAGTAATCTCGGCAAACCGCAAGTTGCTTATTTCTGTATTGCAAAGTTCACACCAAATAAAACTACACATTATAAAAGTGTGCTGAATCCAAAGGGTGATCATAAGTGTAACTACTCTGAACTGACAGAACTCTGGCGTCTATAAACAGAAATGCCATTTATACAGATTTTTACATGCACATACAGATTTTATACAGAACACAGATTTTGTACACATTTCCTGGGTTTAATACAGTTTCATACAGATATCATAAACAGCTCGAAAAAACAATTTTTTTGTCGAACCCATTGTTTAGAACTTGGTAACAGAGATGAAATAAAAGTTTCGTAATCAAACAACAAAATTTGTTTGAATCACTAAGTTACGAAAGTTGAAAATGTCGTTTGCTTCATGCAAAAATCGAGTTTTCAAGAGCGATTTAAATGATATTTTTTGATTATCAACAATTTGAAGAAAGTTCCTACCAGTTTTGAGTCGAATCGGTCTCTCCATCCGTACAAAACCAAAGCTTTTCTACACTTAAAATTTGTTCAAAGATTAATCCAAATCGGAGTTTGTGAAATCTGATGATTTTTTATTCATTTCTGGAAATAAATTTCATTTACCTTTAAAATTTCATACAACTTTTGTCCAACTACAGATCTTAACTGAACGCGTCCTATTCGTTTATTTTTTTTTTGCAGCCCTTGGACTTGGTATGTTTGGAGCCTTCGGTATCACCGCTGGGGCACACCGGCTGTGGTCGCACCGTTCCTACAAGGCCAAGTGGCCGTTGCGGCTGATTTTGATGCTGTCCCAGACGCTCGCCTTCCAGAACAGTATCTACGAGTGGACTCGGGATCACCGCGTGCACCATAAGTTCACCGATACGGATGCCGACCCGCATAATGCCCGGCGAGGATTTTTCTTCTCCCACATCGGTTGGTTGATGGTCAAGAAGCATCCGGATGTGCGGGAGAAGGGAAAAGCCGTCGATATGAGTGATTTGGAAAAGGATGCGATCGTGATGTTCCAAAAGAAGTAAGCTGACAAATTGAATTGAACTAAATGAAACGAAAAAAAACATGTTGTTTTACAGATACTACGCTGTCTTGATGCCACTGCTGTGTTTTGTAATTCCGACCTTTTTGGCACATCACTACTTGGACGAGACATTGTCGAACTCTTGGTACGTGGTTGCGATCTTCCGTTATGTGCTATCCCTGAACGGAACTTGGTTGGTCAACAGTGCTGCACATATCTGGGGAACTAAGCCGTACGATAGGTCAGTATTTATCTCGAAAGATCCCATATTCAATGGATACTAACTTATCTGTCATCATTATAGGAAAATATCTCCCACCAATAGCACCTTCGTAGCGATTGCAGCTGTCGGAGAAGGCTGGCACAACTATCACCATGTGTTCCCGTGGGACTACAAAACGTCGGAATTGGGCAAATACAGTACGAACTTCACAACGGCTGTAATCGACTTCTTTGCGTGGATCGGCTGGGCGTACGACCTGAAGTCGGTCTCGGATGATATGATCAAAAAGCGAGTACTGCGAACCGGTGACGGATCCCATCCGTACAGTGAGCAACGGTTACGAGAGCAGATGGTGGAATACATTAACAACCTGGATCACGACAACGAAAATATGGTGTGGGGTTGGGACGATGCGGATATGGACGAGACGGACCGGAAGGAAGCCACCGTCAGCAATCGAAAGGACTTGTGAATAAGTGAACACAATCTTTATACTAGTGTACGGCACCAAGAGACCCCGGAGTGGACTGTTTCATTATTCAGTTTTGTTTTTGCCTTTTCAAAAGTATTTCTTACTTAGAACGATAGGTTTCACTAGAAAGACTCTTCGCGATTGTTCTTTTTGTCAGGCACTTTTCTGCTTAGCATTTAGTTTAAATTATTAATGTTGGAATATCAGAAAGGAAGCGTAGTTTAAATGAAGTTATATTTATTCACTAGTAGGACTTTTTTGCAACAGTCAAGAAATTCCAATACAAAAAGTCGCACAAGGAGGTTTGACATAGAATAATTAGTTAATAAAGAATAAACCATTTCGACGTTACATTTTTTTATTTCGATGACTTACCCAAAATGCAATTGTTCAATCAAATCGTTTTGAATTCGATGGTTTGACCTCCATATGTGGATAAGTTACACCCTTGTAGAGAACATTGAATTTGGAACTTATGATCAGCATCTACTCATTTCTTTTCTAAATCAAATTTCAAAATAGCTCCCAATCGACATTGACAACAATCCTTATGAAAATCCTCTTATTTGTTATATTTTTCGGAAATCATTTAAGCTTATTTTTCTTTTTAATCAGACCTATTATTATATGTTCGTTCAGTTTGTTGGAATGGTTTGATATTGTTTTTCGAAAATTGAAAATTGTTGGGCCCACCACAAATCAAAAAGAATATTGTTATTATTATATCCAAAGTACGCGCAGTAGAAGTATTCAACGGTTATGCATTCGTTATTTAAATAAAAGTAACATCAGAAATCTAGTGAAACTAACCCAACGGGGCTTAAAAATGGCTCAACAATAGACCTCAGTCCCCTCTTAGAAAAAAAAACGTTCAGCGGTGGTCCTTCGTTGGCCCAATACGTTGGATCATTGGTCCAATGAAAGTCCAATTAATCGTTCAACGGGAGTCCAACACGGCAGACCGTTGAACCGAATGCCATTTTTTTCGTTCAACAAACCCGACAGACAGAGGTCCATTGTTGAGCCATTTTTAATATGGAGGAGTGGGAGCCTCGTTGGACTAGTTTTACTGGAGAATTTCAGAAGTTTTTTCCACTTATTTTCTCAAACTAACACTACATACCTGCACACTACTTCTACTTCGCGTAGAATAACAACAAATTTTCTTTCTAAAAGGTGATTTTTTTGAGGTTAGGATTTTCATGCATTAGTATTTGCTCAGATTTTTTGAGGTTATGATTTTCATGCATTATTATTTGCTCAGTATGCTTTGACATTTCATCATGAATAGACTTACTAACGAGCAACGCTTGCAAATCATTGAATTTTATTACCAAAAAGTTGGCAGAAAATCCGCTTTTTTATCGACAAATTTTGTTCAGCGATGAGGCTCATTTCTGGTTGAATGGCTACGTAAATAAGCAAAATTGCCGCATTTGGAGTGAAGAGCAACCAGAAGCCGTTCAAGAACTGCCCATGCATCCCGAAAAATGCACTGTTTGGTGTGGTTTGTACGCTGGTGGAATCATTGGACCGTATTTTTTCAAAGATGCTGTTGGACGCAACGTTACAGTGAATGGCGATCGCTATCGTTCGATGCTAACAAACTTTTTGTTGCCAAAAATGGAAGAACTGAACTTGGTTGACATGTGGTTTCAACAAGATGGCGCTACATGCCACACAGCTCGCGATTCTATGGCCATTTTGAGGGAAAACTTCGGAGAACAATTCATCTCAAGAAATGAACCGGTAAGTTGGCCACCAAGATCATGCGATTTGACGCCTTTAGACTATTTTTGTGGGGCTACGTCAAGTCTAAAGTCTACAGAAATAAGCCAGTAACTATTCCAGCTTTGGAAGACAACATTTCCGAAGAAATTCGGGCTATTCCGGCCGAAATGCTCGAAAAAGTTGCCCAAAATTGGACTTTCCGAATGGACCACCTAAGACGCAGCCGCGGTCAACATTTAAATGAAATTATCTTCAAAAAGTAAATGTCATGTACCAATCTAACGTTTAAAATAAAGAACCGATGAGATTTTGCAAATTTTATGCGTTTTATTGTTTAAAAAAGTTCTCAAGCTCTTAAAAAATCACCCTGTATATGAAGGTAACACCTAGATTTAACATTATTTTTGCAAGAGAAAAAAACAACTACAAACCGTTCCAGCAAACTGATGGAATATTTCGTGCAGTATGTCGTTCAATAAGCGTTCAACGACCAACAAAATAGAACCGCCTGCTGAGAGGGAAGTTAGTGGTATAATTTATTTGGCATCGTTGACAATCAAACCAGTCGAATGCGCCTATGAGTATGCAAGTTATTTGAAATTTCATCACTGAGAAATCGGAAGGTTTTGTTGTGTTTAGAGTGTCTGTTTTTAACTACATACTGGACGAAATGCTGATCGTTCAATTTCTTGGAACGGTTTGTTATTGTTTTCCCATTTTGCCAAATATCATAATTTTTACTGGCGGTTCAATCCTCTCGAAACCACAATACGGAAAAATATTCTTTAAACTACCGTTACAATGACAATTTTTTTATAGCCACAATCATTGTACAGTGATACTTCGTATTCGTAAAATTGTAAAACGTCTACTCTGAAAATTTGGCTGTCTTTGGTAGATAAATTCATTGACACTTTTAATGAACGAACAAATAACTCTTGTCGCTAGAGAATATTACCTGTTGAAACCCTCAATCCATCAGATAGTTTATTTTTCTATTCGCTCTAATACTATATATATGAAAAAGTTATCAATTTCAGTACAATGGCAGCGAAGAGGTTAAAATAACTGTCCAACTCAAGGCAGAGATGCCAGATAAAAATTTGCGCACTAGAAACGTTCCAATTCAACTCTTAAATTTTGTAGGTATGGCAAAAAGAAACAAACGAAACGCCCAAATGCAATTTTTAAAGTGTGTAAATCGGACGATTATCTATACTTCTTAAATCTGTAAAAAGTTTACAAAACTGCAAAGTTTGTTTACAAAATAAATCGTTAAATTTGTATACAAATCTGCAAACCTGTCATCTAGGGTTCTGACGCTCATTATTTCGCTATTCTGCGGTGATTTCGCCGCATGCTATGCTCCGCTGAAAACCACAATAAAGAAAAACTTTTGTGTTTTCCACTGAGAATGTAAATTTATTGTTTTTCTATCCGAAGTGCAGTTATTTAGATAAAATAACAATGAGAAGCATTCGAAATCCTCCCGTTGGAGTAGTTGGACGATGCTCCAATGCCTGACATATAAAATGAATTTTTTTCAATGGAGCATCTCAAAAACTATTATTTTAATAGTCTCTTTGGAAATCATAGTGTATCGATCGAAATAAAGTGCTACTTAAACAATACTGGGAATGATTTTTGTTTTGTAATAAGTATTATCTTCAAGCATTGCTGCATAAATTGTCAAAGATGAAACTTTTTTTTATATCGTTTATTTATATCCGGCTTGCGGTCGTTCGCCGGAGACGAAACTTTCTTGGACATGCTCTGTAAAGCATTGTCCTCTTGTTGGAACGTTGTCGTGAAACGTAAGTTTTATTTCTTTTTCTTCACGTCGCTCTCTAAATGCCCTTTAACCGCATTTTGCCGTCGGATAAAATTTTAATATTGAAATCCTGCGGTGATTGTTATGAAGTTTATTTGAAATGTTTTACTCAGTTATTTTGTAGATAGATATTTTGACAATCGCATACTGGGCACAGTTTATTGAGGTATTGAGGATTCCTGTTTTAAATATTGATCTAGATGTCTGTTTCAAATGCTACACGGAACCAGCAAACTACTTAAATTTGTGTACTTTCAACCTTGCTGCGGGGTTCCGTTCAATAACTTAATTTTAGGTACAGTGTCATAAGTTAGGATCCATAAGGCAAATTCAGAAATATATATTGAAAGGTGAGATATTTATCTAATAGTAAGGTATATTTATTGAACTGTTGAGATGTATTGACGAAATTTTAGGTTCAATACGGTCAACCCAATTTTAGCTTTATGAACGGCACTTCCGCTTTGTGAGGCTTAACATTTTTTATTAATTCTACTTACAATCTTAAGCAGTTTCCCGAGGATTGTAGATTGTCCCAGCTCACCAACTCACCCAATTTTCGTCCGTTCCTCCAAATGTACATTTATCCTACTTTAACAGATTATATGACCTTTGTTAGCAAGAACTCGTATCTCTCACTCATTAGGCTAAGATACAGTCAGGGATGCCACTTTAGATATTCCCTTCTCCTTTCTGGGTGAAGGTTTGATTCCTTTTTCTGGGTGATACTTTTCGATAAATGCATTTTTAACAATTTATTCGCATAAGAGCTGTTGCTCATTAGTAGCGATGTGTATAAATTCAGTTCAAGACTTCTTTATATCTCAACACAAATTCCAAAGTAGTGAAAGATATATTCATTTTTGTCATTTAGAAAAATTGTGGAGAATTTCGAACGGCTTTGCAATTTGAACTGATTTTCAAATAAGCGCGAGATTGACGTAGGACTGCATTCGAGATATTAATTGATTTGATACCGTTTGTCCGTTTAAGAATTTGTAGCTCCGAAAAGCACCATTTCATTTCGGAAGATTTCGGAAGATTGCGTTAGTATTCTAGGAAGTAGGGCGGCAGTTTAAGTCAGTGTTCTAAATAAGTTCTTTATGTTACTTTTGGGGTTCTATAAAGTGGCTTTAGAGTCCTGGAAATGGCTATTTGGTTTTAGATGATTACGTTTATGTTCCAGGAAGTAGAGCTGCTAAATGAAACTATCAACGAGTAACTTTGCACGACGAAGATTGGAAAGTTTATGTCACTGGACTGCTGCCAACCAGGCTCTACCAATCATCAGACATTGAGTGTCTGAGAGCCGATCTATCATAACTTAAATTCTCTTGATATTATACTCACCAGGACGCTCATTGATTGCCGATGCGATTGATATTATCTTCATTTCTCCTGTCATTGCTTGATTACGATGTGACTAAATATTAATCAAGCAGCATAAACATTGAATTAAATTCATGTACACCAATAAATTCCGAAATCCGATGACTTTTTACAAAGAACAATGAACTTTATCAATTAATGTTTATGTTAGTACTCTCATGGATGTTTTTACTTCAACAGGGAATAGGAGAATGAGAGAGAGACGCGTCACCTGTCTTTGACTGAGTATGACTACTTGGTCATTGAACTATCGAAAATCTCATTTGACAGACACTTTGATCGTATCGATCACAGTTTGACGATGATTTTAGTCAGTCTGTCACGGTCATTTGACATGACTGACAATTTGCAGCTCTGCCAGGAAGTAGGACGCCAGTCCAGGTCAATGATAAGTTTGAGTCTTGGCTTAGAAGAAATCATTACATAAAAAATAGCAACTTATAGAATTTTTAAGTCGATTATTTCATTTCGGATTCGCATATTTCAACGAAAGAAACGATCAAAATGCTGAACGGGACTCATTTCTGGTTTTTTTCTACATTTCAATGGATCTACGGATGAATCACAAGGAATCTACGGATTCAGCATTATTTTCACAGAAATATCCAGATTCCGCATTATTTTTCAGTTGTTACATCGTTTCCATAAATTTTTTGACACATCCAGTTAGAAAAATAATCATGCATTTCGCCGATCACTCATTTCTGGAAGTCTGTTTTTATGGATTGGACCTCCAAGCTCTTAGTTTTATGTAAATGTTCGAGTATAAGTACATTTAAAACCAAATCTACGGATTTGGCCTCAGGGAAAAGTGGCATCACTGAGACGAAACCATAATCACGTATTCAGGGAGAATCAGACAGCCGAAAACTAAATTTGAAAAAGGTTCAAGTGAATTTAATAATTCACTTGTCATCATTTTCTATATTGCTTGCGGGCTGCTGTTTCGTATGGGGGGTGGTGTGAGAAATTCACGGTGTGTTTAGTGGTGTTATATCGTGAGCAAAAATTACGGGAAATGGATAAATAGCAGGAATTGGAATATTTATTCACCGTATAGAAATTTTATTCCTTCATCTTCAGGCAAAACGACTTAAAATATTTTTCGCCAAGTAGGTTACAACGAAAAAATGGTCGTCAAATGGTGAGATAACTAAGTCCTCACAAGTCCCTATCTCATGCCTCCCCGAGCGTCTATGATGACATTTGGTCAATAGAACGGCGTCGACTGGGTGCTATCGCCTTCTGCGTTAGTAGCAGAATGAGAGGGTGCGAAATGGCTTGTAGGTTGAAGCCCATCCTAAAGTGCAGTGTTTATCATAGTATATTACAACATATAATTATGTTGTTTATTACATCATGTATTATTATTATTATTATAATTATTATTATTATTGTTATTATCATTATTATTATTATTATTATTATTATTATTATTATTGTTATTATTATTATTATTATTATTATTATTATTATTATTATTATTATTATTATTATTATTATTATTATTATTATTATAATTATTATTATTAGATCGTAACTTACACTGCGACATTAACTGTTATATTGTATCATAGCATATTATTTCACATATTATCGTCTTACACTATTTTATGTTATTATATACTATGTTGTATGGTATTATACTGCATTGCATTATATCATATTATATTGTATTATATTATATTATTTTATTTTTTATTATATTATATTGTGTTCTATTATATTATGTTATATTGTATTCATTATGTTGTATTATATTATATTATATTATATTATATTATATTATATTATATTATAGGCTTTATTATGAGTAGTACTACGTACCTCTGCGCAAAATATAAATTTGTTTTCCTTATAAGTTATCATTTTTAAAGTAAATTTTAACTAAATATCAAGGTCGTCACAAGGTGAGCTTAGTCCTCACTGGTTCCTGTTTCATGCCTACACGTGTATCTGTGGTGACAATTGGTCGATGGAATGCGTTGATGGCAGAATGAGAGGATGAGAAATGACGTATAAATTGAAGTAATATAATATCATAGCATATCGCAACATATCATTTTATTCATTCTATTATTTATTATATAATTCATTGTACTATATTATGTTGTTTTTTATTATTATTTTCATTGTTATATTTATTGTTATTATTATTAATTTGTCATCAATAATAATAACATATATTATTTTTTATAGATGTGGATATTATTATTGTTATTAGAAGAGAAATATTCTACTTCCTGCAGTATTGCGAAGATAGAAGAGCATAACTGACACTCTACATTAACTGTTATTTTATATATTGATTTATAATATATTATATTGTATGACATTGTATTATATTATATTAAATTAAAATATATTATACTATATTATGTTATATAAATAATTTTGTAGTATTTAAGTATTATTATTATTATTATTAGTATTTCTATTGTTTCTATTAGTATTATTTTGATGATGATTATTATTATTATTATTACTATCGTTACCATTATTATAATCTTTATCATTATCAGCTACATTTTCATTTCCATACTACACATTTCACTTTACACATATATTATTAAATTGTATCATATATTACGTCATATTTTGTGGTATTATATTATATTACATTGTACTATATTATACTATATTATGGTACAATGTTTGGTATTGTTTTATATAGTATTGTAATGCATTTTTTTTAATACACAATTATAAGTGTATTATGTTGCATTGTGATGTATGATGTATATTTTATGCATAATAATATTTTATTATATTCAGTGTCGTATAGTGACCAAACTATATTATAATATATTATGGTATATTTTACTATATTATGTCACATAACATTATGATACTATTATATTCATCATAAAATATTATAGTAGACTATAATACACTGTACCATACGATTTTGCATCGTTTTATTCTATATTATGTTTTATTGTATTATACTGCCGGATATTATATTAAAGTGTATTATGTTACATTTTATAATACTATGCTCAAGTACATTGTAAGGGAAGAGGGATGGGAGTGCATCAGGGTATCTTACAAGTGAATGACTGGATGAAGGAGTGAAATGTCAACCCGATTCACAGGGGAAAGCTGTGTGTTTTCCCCAGAAGGTCTGAAATGAGTAAGACGCACCCTTCTAACAAACAAACCATCAGGCAGGTTTAAGCTGGTACAGCGAATTCTTTTATTATATGGCCGGATGTTATTGCTGGAAGGCGCCGGGTCCTCAAAGCCCATTTTTGCCTTCTTAACAGCAGTAATATGAAAGTTATCTGATAATCAAATTCGGATCTACTGTAAGTCTACCTGCATCCACTGGTAATGCCTTGAACTGATGGTGGCTTCACACATACATACATACATACAAGTAGGTTACAACGAAAAATATTTGTAGTCGTTTTGCGTTGAAAATGATGGAATAAACCTTCGAAACGTTGGCCGTTAATGTGAAATAAATATTTCGAAAACAACAAATGACCAAAAAAGTTATCTGTCAATTCAATCAACAAAAGCGGTCGTACCCGTTTCTCAGTAAATTTACAACGCAAGTCCACAATAAACCAACTGCGTTTGATTTTAGTTTGATTTGTCGAACTGTTTTCGCCTTGACGTGTGTAGTTGCTAGCCCAATGTTGTTTTTTTTCTGCTAAAGAGTGCTTCATAGACACTCCAGTGATGGAAAGCTTTGTTCCCTTTCCCCAACTGCATATGCCTTGCCTAATCATCAACTTGCGAGCAAATTTATTTTGAAAAACGAATTTCGTCTTGACATCGAAGCAGCTGGGAGCTCAATGGAGCATAAACATTTTGAACCGGAAACTGTCCAAAATACATTTGACGTTAATTTTCCGGGTACGGTTTCTGGTAACTAGGTTTCGTTCCAGTGTTCTGGTGGAACGTTTGGAAGCACAATACGACTGAAATCCTTCTCGCCATCAAAACTGCCGAAGTGCACTATTACGGCCAGATTACAGCTAGATATGCTAGGATTCTGTTTTATTGTCCGAAAAATGATATTTTTATTTCGGCTCATTCGCTGTTTGGCTTAACGTGCCCGATAAACGAAAAAAAAATTTTTTTTCTTGCTGGATCTTGTTGTCATCTTCTTTCTTAGCGGAGATGCGTTTTCTTGGTTATCCAGTGAATGAAGGGGGAACGGCGGTTCGCTAGTCACGCTCCCGTCCAAATTTCAATCCACATTCTTTCATCGATCTATCTTTCATCTATCTCATTTGGTTATAAAAAGTCTCTAAAATATGATAAATCGAAGTAATTAAACTCCACTTACATTTTTCTATCATTATCGATTTTCGAAGCTTCGTTTGAATATCGACCCTGCACAGTATATGATTTTCACTGAAAACCGAAAATGATTGAAAGGATAAATGAAAGAAAGAACACAGTTTTGAAACTATTGTTCCGCTTATGTGATTGACTGGACATGGGTCTCATTCTTATAATTTGGAAGCGAATCTGAAAGTGACATTTATTTCTCGTAATTTTCGTCAATGAATGGTTTTGTTTTTGGACCTAAACGTGATATTAACAACAATCTTACACCTCCTCAATTCGTTTCATGAAATGATAAGAGAAAATATTCAAATTAATAAAAATTTATTAGTTTATTTTATAAAGAAATCAAATCTGGAGCAATTGACACTTTTGTGTTGTGTGAAAACAAAAACACTTTTGAAACTTAAAGAATCATTTAACTATCGCAGAGAGAACAACATACATATGATCGACTCGACTGCTATTAATGAGATGAAGCTGAAATAATACAGAATGACAGAAGTTTTGCATATATCGATCTCGAATAATGACCGATAAGATTGGTTCGAAATTCCTCATGATTCGAGCACCTTACTTACCTTACCTAACAGCTATAGGCCTGGGGTGTCCTTTGCTGTATCATTCGAGCCCCTCTACCTCATTGAAACGTTTCAAGCGTTTAAGTTGCCAGCATGGCCAATTAAAAATGACAGGTGAAAAAAAACAACAATCGATTAATTTAAAAAAAATTAACCAATTCAGAAAAACAACTATTATTTTAGTTGTTTCGCGATCGCCAAGTTTTCCGTGTGTGCTTCCAAATTTCACCGGAATGTAAATCGAATTACCATTTCTCTGGGCAATTAAAGCATCTTCAAGTGTTCGAATCAATTCGATCCGTTACAAAATAACTAACGTTGTTTAGTGTTTGTCAAATATTTTGTTCTGCACAACACTGATTTAACATGTTGCATATTGTTTGACTAGTGCTGACACCAACAATTCTACAAGCAGGAAACGTTTCTCATATGTACTCAAGAACACAATTCTAGTTCCGGTAGCAAATTCTTTTTTTACTAGTAGACATATTCTGAATATGATTCCTAGGACGTGATATTCACCGATAGGCCTATTCGATAAAATCCCATCAGAGATATATTCATTAAAATCTTACTGTACTCAGCGAAACTATACACTTATCAGATTTAAATATCTAATGTTCTAAATAAATACTAGTCTAATGCAAGTGCCATGGGCACAATAATTCCATCTCGTTTGCCATCCTCCTTCAGTTCCCGCCACCGGTCCACTTTCGCTTTGATCACTAATCAATTATAGCCCGCGTTGAAGTACACCGTCTGCTTTTCTTCCTGCTCTTGGGCGTGCTGTTTGGCCAGGTACATGATGGATGCTGCGAGGGCCGCATGGTTCACAAAGCTGGTGAAAAAGGTCGCAAATTTGAGCACCGGTAACATCATCGGCATGACGCTGGCCAGTAGCATCGATGGGAGCAGCACCACCGGAACTCCCAGCTGCATGATATGTTTCATAATTTTCTTGTTACCACGTTTGTTCTTTTTATCGTCTCGATCGCGATCGTTTCGTGCTCTGCCTTCCTCTGGCTCTTCACTGTTTTCAGAAAGCTGCTTTTTGATTGAAAACTCTAGAATGTTACCATCACTTGGCCTAACTTGTAATCTAAATCCAGGCAAAAATTTTATATCCACTTGGCGCTCGTTGAACAGCAACACAAGACCTTGGTTGATACGACGATCTACTTCCGTGGAGTTCAGCTCCAATAGGCGATCTTCGAACAGTTTGTTGTCCGGACGCTTGTATGAGGGCAGAAGGATTTGCTGGATATCATGGGTAAGGTTCCCACTGGTTTCGAAATTGTAGTCCCGCGATTCCATATTCTGTAACACGTAATACTTGCTGCATTCCATCAGTGACAGTTTGGTCATACAGTTTAACACTCGCAGAGGAAGTGATCTGTCGTACGAAAGTTCCGCAACGGAGTCTTCAACTGGGTCTTCTAGGACGTTTGGTAAGGTGGTCACTTCTGTCACAATTTCATTGATCGTTGTAGATTCTAGCTGCTTCTTGAAGCTCTGGTGATGATGATCGTGACCTCGATCGCGTGCGTGGTAGTTGTGATGCGAGAACAGATGCCGACTACTCGAACCGCTGATTTTGCTGTGGAAAGTTTTTCGAAGTTCACTCCCGGATGGCGCTATCAACAGCAAAAGGGAAAGCACAACTGGTGCTTTTATCATGATTCCAGGAACTGTTCCTATTCGAGTACCACAACGCAAATACCTAGAACTAGACCTCTCGATAGCCCCCGTTCTTGGTGTTGGGCAGCTATGCAGATTGCACTTGTTTTTTTTTCTTTCTTCTTTCGAGATAGCTGATGGCAATTGCTCTTGCTTTCATCAGCGCTAATTTAAGACTGACTAGTGCATGAGCAGCTACGAGTGGCTGCAGTGTCTGCAATTCCGGTCTCGGCGGCGAGGTGGCTGTCCATCAGGGCCCGTGGTGCGCTTCGATGCGTTTTGGGCTGGTTTGGCAAGTTACTTGGCTGACTCGCTGTTCCACTAAACGAAGGAAAAGTGGGAAAGTAAACCTTTTTGTTTTTCCAGCTTCAGCGTTGTGATTATTGTGAGTGGTGTTCTTTTTTTCGTTTCCATTTTCCCGATGCACTTTGTACGCATTTTACTGGATAATGACAGTAGACGAAAAAGGAAAGTTGGAATTGATTCGATTGGGTATTGGAAAAGGAATAATTCTGTTTCGAAATGCAAATGGCAACGTAATTCGGGCATTGCTTGAAATACTACAACTGAACTTTAGCATTTTCAAGTGGTGGATTCGTAGTTTAATTACGATTTTGTATTCTCCCTTCATAATTCAAACTTTAATGAGTACTTTTTAGAACAGGGCCAGGTGTAGGAGAAATTTTAACATGTACAATGGAAGTGAGAAACACTCGACCCTAGGAAGAGTTTACCCAGATTCACGAGTTTTCTCTAATGTCGTGTTTGTTTGAAAAAACTGAAACTGATTCATTGTGCTTTCCTCAAACAAACACTTTTCACGAAACTGTGTTGGGTTCGCGCTTAGCAACGGGGGTGTGAGCAAACTCGATTTAAAAACCAGGTTTCTATTTTTGTTCAATAACGTTGAAACTAGGTTCAAAACTGCCTTCAAACAAACGGTTTGACAGCAGTTAGGGTTGAAACTCAGTTAGGTTTGGCATAAAGCGAAAATGACATAAATAATGACTTTTGTCTTGTAATAATAATGCTCCTGGGTTGAACAGAATTAAATTTTTCTTGGGCCTGTCTGACATCGCAAAAAGACGTATGACGAAATTGTTTAACATGTTTTTGTAGCAAAACAGCCAATTGAAATATATTGCCAACTCGTATAGACCAATGGAGATGTTGTTCTACATTCGGAAATTGGCAACCTAATTGCTTTTGCCCAAAACCAAGAAACTTGTAAATGTACTTCGATACGTGAAAGGGGCTGTTGATTCAGTTTCCATCGGTGTTTTTTTTTTTTCGAACAAGCTCCTCCAACATTTTTTGTCGTGAATACGACTTACTTTACTATGGGGCGCCATTACAAAATTTGCCCTCTGAGAGAGTGATAAGTTTTTGATCGTGAATATATCTAGTTGTATCTAACGAATCAACATAATTTTTGCTACATGCCATCGGAAATATGATCACAATTTTATGATAAAATTTTCAGTTGTATGACATAATTTCAAATAATTCAAAATTAAACTTTTCTGAAATGTTTGGTATAAACGAGTATCAAAGAGGATAATTCATAAGGCGCATTTGCCTTGCTCGTATTTTGAAAGCTCATAGCTCAGTGATCTGTGAAAGGATTTATATAATCTAACTACCAATAGAATCGAGAATAGCAACATCATTGAAGTATTTCAATAGTACACTATTGAAAAACCTGTCACATTTGACCCATGTCAACACCAGCCAATCAGAACGCGTTCTGAGGAAAAAAAGTACGGGTGTGTAATGTCAGAGACATAACTGGATGTCGTGAATACGAATATGACACACTTTATTTATGCTTCCGAATTCGAATTAAAAGTTCATCGATTGTTTGAATTGTGCAACTTTCCCCTCTTTCATTACTAGAAATTTAAACGATGCGCCTAGACTAAATTACAGATTAGTTACATTAAACATTCTGAAACGCACTTAAATACTATGAAATAAGCAGTATAGTTCTTTATAATAAAAAAATGGTAACGATTTGAGTAAGTTCAGCACGCAGACTCTGAATTCTAAACCCATATTCAAGAACTAAGCTCTAAAACATGAAGACGATTTTTCGCCATGACTACCAGAATGGGTTTTATAGAGTACAGTAAAGTAAATTTCCGCATAATTCTTTAGGAGTATTATTATGGTTCTAAAAAGAACCGAATAGAAGAAGTCTGGAATAAAGAACTGGATCCTGAGTTCAAGAACTAAATTTAAAACCAATAACAGACTCAGAATCCAGTTTCAATTCTAGAATTGCAATTTCGAAACTCAAATTAGTTCCGGAATACAGTTCCAGAATCCAGTTTCAGCACGCAGGCTCTGAATTCTAAACCTATATTGCGGAACTAAAATCTGAAAATTGAGCTTCTCGTTACAACTACCGAAAACCAAATGATGGCAGGTGCTCTCTCCTTCGCTGATGGTTTAACTCCCGCGATGGCAGTCTGCTCGCCTTGAAGCCCAGAAAGCGAATGAAAGTTGCTACCTGAGCGTTTGAGTTTTTAACCACGCAGAAGGCGCTCTCTCCTCCGCTGCTGGTTGATGGTTTAACTCTCGCGATGGCAGTCTGCTCGCCTTGAAGCCCAGCAAGCGAATGAAAGTTGCTACCTGAGCGTTTGAGCTTTTAACCACGCAGAAGGCGCTCTCTCCGTCGCTGTTGGTTGATGGTTTAACTCTCGCGATGGCAGTCTGCACGCCTTGAAGCCCAGCAAGCGAATTAAAGTTGCTACCTGAGCGTTTGAGTTTTTAACCACGCAGAAGGCGCTCTCTCCGTCGCTGCTGGTTGATGGTTTAACTCTCGCGATGGCAGTCTGCTCGCCTTGAAGGCCAACAAGCGAATGAAAGTTGCTACCTGAGCGTTTGAGGTTTTAACCACGCAGAAGGCGCTCTCTCCGTCGCTGCTGGTTGAAGGTTTAACTCCCACGACGTCTGCTCCCATCGAACGCACAAAAAGAAATGATCGATTTTCACCACGGATTCCCTTTTATACGCATTCAGTTGAAGATATGAGCCTGACTACCTCAAAATCGTCGTCCTTGCGCGAAAAACCCAAGCGAAAGTAAAGAGTTTTCCGCATTATTTTGAAATTTTGAGAAAACTTAATTTTTGAGTTGTTTGTGGTTATCTCACACTGATCAAAATATTATCCCAAATTCCTGATCATATTTTTGATGAAATGGTGAAAGAATTATGTTGCTACCATTAATACAAGTCGAGATATTCACGATTAAGTTCTGCCCATTCTTCCATATGGCTAATTTTGAAAAGGCACCCCATAGTAAAGTAAGTCGTATTCACGACAAAAAACAAAATATCTGCTGCTGTACAACAAATCGTTCGAGAAAAATGTTCTGAACAGTGCTTAATATCATAGTGAGTTCCACAATTTGGTCCTTCTGAAAGGTAAGGATGAATCCCGTACAGCATCCTGATAGTTTCTTTCAATGAAATGCAAAACCAAAATGAAATAATCGACATTAAAATTCTACATGCTGCTATTTTTATAGTAGTTAGGACCGCCCATTAGTGAAAAAGCTACAAACGAAATCACGTAAAAAGAAACCTCCTAACAAAAATTGGATCAATTTGAATTCTATCGCCACTGCGAGCAGATGTATTGTGTGTCGTTTGCAAAACTAGTTTCCCTACCAAACAGAGGGATTACGTCACAGCTGCTAGTCGTTTGCATTGGTGATAAAACAACGAAAAGGGGACAACGGTGGAGAGCATCATACAAAATCAGCCGTTCTAGTGGCTCTAAAAGTTTTCTAAAGAACTATTAGGACTTCTTCTCGCAAATCGAAGGTAAAAAACCTCAGTTTAGTACAAATCTAGAAATATTTGATTAGATTTGTGCACTTTTCGCTTTGTGAAATTCACAGTAGTCGAGATCAAGTGAAGCCTTTTTTGTTTTTGCGAAAAATGTGAAAAGGGGGAATGCTTGCATAATTCAGACAATTTTTCAACTAATTGATATTCGGAAGTGTTAAGTAACATGTCAGTTGTTTTCGTATTCACGACATCCAGTTATGTCTCTGACATTACCCACCCGCCTTTTTCCACCAATTTTAAGTAATTATTTGCGCCTCCTTCTGTGCGAAAAATGCTTGCATTGTGCGAATAAGATGGTTTTGACTTTCAAATAGAAGTCATATTTGATTCCAAATTAGGTATTTGATAAGGTAAACAAAGAATAAATTTTCCCCAAACAGTAAATACTGTGGGGTGCTACATTACTCCGAGATACTTAACAGCATGAAAGACACCATAGTTCCATCAATATATCTTTTAATGTGTTTGTGTTGGGAAAATCAAAATTTCGAAAATCGAGGCAGGTCGGACAAAAATCAGAAAACTCATTGAAGAAACGTTCACTGCTGATTTTTTCAAACGCGATTCTCACTGAGACTGATCTCACATAGCAAAAAAATCAGTTGTGAAAAGTTCACTAGCGAACATTCTTCTCGATGATTTTTAAGAAAAAAGTTGGCACATTGAATATATCTGATGATGATTCTCGAACAGAAGATTTCTGGGAAATTAAATCAGCTCGAACGATGTAGAACATTTAGCCCTCCGGGTCTATTTTCACTAGTCAATTTTTCAAGTACTTGCATAAAAGCGATCTATATGCGGAAGGCAATTAGTGTTCTTCTATAAAACAAACATCGTTGTCATGATTTTGTTATAACACTATACAAAACTGAACAAAGCACGCTGCGAGCGGAGCAAAGTTTGTGTTTTCTTCTTCTGCACCAGCACGTACCGACGCGTACCAGTTTTGCATCGTCATTTTGAGTGACGATTTAATGTTTTGATAACATACTCATCGCCCTATAATTTCGGAACCGGAAGTAGGATCTGGATGAAATTGCACAGTATATTTAAAGTCAATGAGAGTTTACATTTGTATTATGCTTCGTGAAAATTTGTTTAACCGTTGCTGAGAAAAAGAAGTGAGTTCCGTTTTTGAAGCTTTCCTTCATTATTGTCGGTGCTTTCGGAAGCGGAAACCGGGGACTAGTAGTCCCAAAGTAGATTACATTACGCGATTTTTTTTTTGGTTAACGGCCAATAAGCCATCTGTCAACTTCCACTTTCGAAAGAAATTACTATTATGACTTACTCTCAGCGAGTGCCGAGTCATTCGAAATTGCTCTTCAAAGTAAATGTTGATGGATGGCTTATTGGCCGTTATGAAAAAAAACCAGTGATATATTTACTAACTAACAAGATCTGCCAAATAGATGAATTTAACAGTAAGTTTTAGAAAAATGTGCACCACGTTTCGCTATCGCTTGCGAAAAAATACTTATGAAATTGAAAATTTTCAAATTTTCTGCCAAATAGATGAATTTAACAGTAAGTTTTAGAAAAATGTGCACCACGTTTCGCTATCGCTTGCGAAAAAATACTTATGAAATTGAAAATTTTCACTAATCGCGCTGTGGGATCTGGATCCACTTCTCGGGGACTTTTTAAAGAAAATTTTTGAAAAAGTCCTTTCATTTGCAATTTAGTTTGAAAAAATCGGTCCAAAACTTTCCGAGAAAATTTGCGCATTTTTTCATAAATTTGCACATATTTACTTGTAATTCCGGAACCGGAAGTTGGATCCAAATGAAATTAGGGAAAATTGTATGAGGCTATAATACCTTTTATTTGAGTCTACGTTTGTTAAAATCGGTTCAGCCATCTCTAAAAACGTAGTGACACACTTTTTTTCTTTTTTAGGTTCATATCATCCTGTAATTCCAGAACCGGAAGTCGGATCGGGATAAAATTTATACGCAGTCTCCGTCATTTGTTGATGGATTTATGGCCAATCGAGTCGGAGACATTTAACTGAAACATTTATAGCAACGTCGTTTCAGTAGTACACCATTTAAAAATCGGTTCGATTTGATCTATGTTTTCACGAGCCAATCTCAGCAGGCCATAATGATGTCATCTTTGTTTATTCCTCTAGCAAGGTCGCCGACTTTGATTGTTGTTTCACACCTCGCATTTTATCCAGTAGCAGTACTGCTTCATTATCTTTACGTTTCGTCTTAGACTCGTCAGTGTGTAACAATTTTTGTTGAACTGTTATGCCACCTGCAGCTTAATATGAACCGCTAGGCAAACGTAAAGTTATTGATATTTGCAATACACTTATAATTAGAGCAAATTCAGCAGTTAAAAGTTCTATACGAAAGATCTATAATAGAAGGGAAACTGGAACAAACGTGTCCCCAGCAAGCCGTTCTAGTTTTATTTATTCGACCAGTTGTTCTGCCAAATTTAAAACTGGTCTACGATGCCGTTCTATTTTTTGTATATTTGAAACACGAATGAAACATTGCTGGGGCTGCCAGTTTTTCTTGTTATAAAATCCAGATTAAAATTTTGTAACTGACATAAATTATGCATCTAGAACTAAAACACTCCTGAACATGCCCTTAGCACCGAAGTGCCAAGTCCTTCCGAAATGTTTTTACCCGGTTTTTGCATTCAAAGTTTTTTTTTGCTGTGGAATGCAGCATGGATCAGATCGGCCGTAACAATTAAGCGAATTTCTACGGAAACTATCTTTCCTGGTGAGCATGAAAAGGTCTTCCCTTGCACGTTTCGTGCTTGACACCGCTAGAGTTTCCGGGGAACATGTCAATCTACGGGAATAACAACACAACTATGTAACATCGTAGGCTTTGTCCGCTGCGGCAATCGACAAAAAGACATTGAATGCGAAAGCCGGATTAAAACATTGTTTTTTTTAAACAGGTAAATTATTATTTTTAATTCAAACCTTTTTTCCTTTTTTTATAAATATAAAAAATAGGTATAGAATTCGCACAAACTTTAGAAAAATTTCCGAGACCCGGAGAGCCGAATGTCACATACCAATCGATTCAGCTCGACGAACTGAGCAAATGTCCGTGTATGTGTATGTGTATGTGTGTGTGTGTGTGTGTGTGTGTGTGTGTGTGTGTGTGTGTGTGTGTGTGTGTGTGTGTGTGTGTGTGTGTGTGTGTGTGTGTGTGTGTGTGTGTGTGTGTGTGTTGTCAACTAAGAGGTCGAGATCTCAGAGATGGTTGGACCTATTTTGATCAAACTAGTCGCAAATTAATGGTCTCCCCGTCACCCTGAACGCTATTGAATGGTTTTGAGATCGGATATTTACTTTTCAAGTTATACGAAGTTTTATGTTAAAATTAAAGTATCTGTCACAATTGACCTTGGAAACAGAATATATTTTCAGACTTAGATTCCGCACGGTAATACCTATCCAACAAGCCATAGATTGTTAAAATCCGTCAATTTTTAACGGAGATATCGAAATTTTTGTGTAAGCGCCTTTTTCCCTATTCCAGCAATAGAAGTTTTGAGCGCTGTCTGGCAAAGAAATGCTTGGGAGCAACATAAAACACGATTTTTTATACTGTTACATACATTTGTTTCTAAGTACCAAAAAGACTGTGTACACCATGATATTTTGCCTCGGACCGTTTTTAGCACGGTTCGTTTTAGCAACATAATTGTTCGAATATGCCATATGTAAACCAGATGATGGCAGAATTTTCGAGTTGAAAGCAATTCCATAATTATATTGATTTAAAATACTTACAGCAATAAATGCTGGAAGAACATAACAGCCATATACCATTCGAATCAGTTCGTCGAGATCAGCAAAGGCGTGTGTGACAAATAATTTCACCTAATTTTTTTCGGAGATGACTCAACCGTTTTCTACAAACTCAGATTCATATGAAAAGTCGTATACTACCAAACAAGGTTCCTGAATTATGTTTGGTTTCGACCTCTGGTTCCGGAACTACAGGATGATATGTGAAACAAAATTAAAACTGTGTAAGTCATTTTTCTCGTAGATGGCTGAACCGATCTAAGATTCAAATGAAATCTAAGAATCATCTAAGATTCAAATGAAAAGTTTAAGGATTCTATAAAACATTTTGTTTTTCAGTCAGATCCAACTCCCGGTTTGCTGGATATAGGGTGATTAGTATAAAAATGTCTATTTCACATAAATTAATCAGGTTTGTCGGGTTAGTAGATTTTGATAGTCGATAACCAAATAAACTTATTTCATTTTTGGTTGTACACTGAGGTCTTTTTTATGCGGTTTTTTTACGCAACTTTTTTATGCGAATTTTCAGAGTTATGCGGTTTTTTTTATGCGAAGTTTCAGAGTTATGCGGTTTTTTTTATGCGAATTTTCAGAGTTATGCGGTTTACCCTTCTGCGGTCTTTTTTTTATGCGAAGTTTCAGAGTTATGCGGTTTTTTTATGCGAAGTTTCAGAGTTATGCGGTTTTTTTTATGCGAATTTTCAGAGTTATGCGGTTTTTTTTATGCGGTACGTAAATTCGCATAAAAAAAGACTTCAGTGTATTCAGTTTTCGTTTACGAAAGCACCCAAAAATTTAATTCGCTCTACGATTCCTCAAAGATGTCTAGATTGATTTTCAAACATTTTGAAACAAATGTAAACTATGCAGCTAATCAGGTGAATATGTCTGACTTCGGTTACACCGAATTTCGAATTCCGGTTCCAGTGTCGAATCGTTTCTCAAAGCTCAATCGTTTTCTCAACAAAAGCCAAATCGAATTTCAAATCAAATTAAAATAAATCCAATTTTATCCAATTCTGACTTCCGATTCTAGAATTGTAGGATGATGAATTTTTAATATTCAAAGCGATATAGAAAATGACAATCCCGAAAAGCTTTAAAGTTGGACTCAAAACTGTTGTTTTTTATTCGTCATATGGCCATACGAATCGGTTTGGGTTATGCTGGTTCCGGAATACCGGCTCTGGAAGTCCCTTAAATTACCCTAAACTCTGAAGTGGAAATTACTTCGACAGAGTAATGAGTGATTAAAATCTCAAATTGCCACTTAAAACGACGGACATTAGACTGAAACACCGAAGAATATTCATGCAAAAAACACATGCGGATTGATAAAACGAAATTAATCCACCTAGCAGTGAGATGATACCTTTTTTTTATCAATCCGCATGTGTTTTTTGCATGGATATTTTCAGGTGTTTTTTAGTTCTCATGACATTTTTTTAGTTATCGTCGTTTTAAAAGGCAAATTGAGATTTTAATCACTCATTACCCTGTAATGTCGAAGCTGCAAATCGGATCAAATTTGAATCTTAACGTGTGACATTCGATTGAACATTCCATGAGATGTCGAAGTAAGTTCCACTTTAGAGTTTTTCGTCATTATTTATGGTACTTCCAGAGCCGGTATTCAGAAATTCAGGTAATTCCAGAATCGGATAAAATTCACCAATTTTATATGGGACCTTAAGTCCTTTAATCAGAATTTTTGTTTTTGAAGTTAGATTTGGCCTTTTTGAGAAAATGATTGAGCTTTGAGAAACGATTCGATACTGAAACCGGAATTCTAAAATCGGTGTAGCCGAAATCAGTTAAATTCACCTGAGCAGTGTGTAGACATCTTTGAGAAATTGTAGTGCGAATTAAAATTTGGGGGTACATTCCGAATCCAAAAACGAATACCGCTCAAACTGAAATAAATTTATTTGGTAATCGACTATCCAAATCTGCAAACCCGATAAACCTGATTAATTTATGTGAAATGGACATTTTTATACTAATCACTCTGCATTTTCTAAACCAGAAGTCGGATCTGACTAAAAAGTAAGAGGTTTTATAGGATTTTAAGACCTCTCATTTGAATCATAGATGATTCTTAGATTTCATTTGAATCTTAGATCAATTCAGCCATCTACGAGAAAAATCAATTGCATTATTTTAATTTCGTTTCACATATCATCCTGTGGTTCCGCAATCAGAAGTCGGATCCAAACGTAATTCAGGAACCTTGTTTGGGAGTATACGACTTTTCATATGAATCTGAGTTTGTAGAAAACGGTTTAACCATCTCCGAGAAAATTGAGTAAAATTATTTGTCACACACGCATTTGCTGATCTCGACGAACTGAGTCGTATGGTATATGGAAGTCACGTTCTTCCAGCATTTATTGCTGTAAATAGTTTAAATCAATATAATTATGGAATTACTTCCAACTCGATAATGCTGGTATCATCTGGTTTACATATGCCATATTCGAATGATTATGTTGCCAAAAACGAACCGTGCTAAAATTGGTCCGAGGCAAATTGTCATAAAAAAGGATGCTGTACACAGTCTTTTTGGTACTTAGAAACAATTATATGTAACAGTATAAAAAATCGTGTTTCATGTTGCTCCCAAGCATTGCTTTTTCATACAGCGCTCAAAATTCCTTCTACTGGAATAAGGCTTACACAAAAATATCGATATCTCCGTTAAAAATGGACGGATTTTAATAATCTATGGCTTGTTGGATAGGTATTACAGAGCGAAATCTAAGTCTGGAAACATATTCTGTTTTCAATGTCAAATGTGACAGATACTGTCAAAAAACTGAAAATTTTGACATAAAACTTCGTATAACTCAAAAAGTAAACATCCGATCTCAAAACCATTCAATAGCGTTCTGGGTGACGGGAAGACCTTTCATTTGCGACTAGTTTGATCAAAATCGGTCCAGCCATCTCTGAGATCTCGACCTCTTAGTTGACAACACACATACAGACACACAAACATACACACACACAGACATTTGCTCAGTTCGTCGAGCTGAATCGATTGGTATATGACATTCGGCCCTCCGGGCCTCGGAAAAAATTTCGAAAGTTTGAGCGAATTCTATACCTAAAAAAAATATAAAAATAATATATATAAAAATAATATATAAAAAAAGGTAAAAAGGTATCATCTTAATGGTAGGTGGATGAAGCACGTTTTTGTACGGCTTTTGCAAGTTTTTTACCGTTTGCAAAGTCCGTGTCCAATTTTGCACTCTTTCAAAACGGATTTGTGCATTCAGCAGTTCATATTTTCGGATTGCGTTTTTGAGTGATGCTGTGGAAAAAAAAGAAGCGCCTTTATTTCTGAAAATTCGATCGGTTAGTGTTTACTTAGATTACAGAACTGTTTACTGTTTTTACAGATCAACAAAAAAAACGTTTGTAACTTTGTAATCAATTCAATTTTAGTTGAGCTGTTGAATTAAAAGGAAGATGTTGACCTCAATGTTTGAGGAAGAGTATGATTGAGATTCAACAGTTAGTTTTGGTAGAGTTCGACTACACAACTAATTTGCGATCGTTGTTTCGATTTCATATCTATCTGTAAGTACTTCGTTGGAAGCAGCAAGTAATAGCTTCACGGCATATTTCCCACTCACATCCCGGCCGTACTGCATAAATCGTGACTGTTCTTGTCTGATGCTATGACATGAAAAACCTACCGCCGGTGACTAATATGGTATTGGATATTTGCGACAATCAGGAGTTTGAGTGCAATTTCTCTGCCATACCGGGGCAGATAACCAGATCTGATTAGGGACCTTGTTGAAGCAAGCACAAAGCAAGATCGCTCGTTCGGAATGGCAAATTTGTGTTCATCATCTAACCGGTTCGTCCAGCATCACCGCATGAATGTTGCGCACCGATGCGGAAAGTTATATGGATCACCAGGAGAAATTGTGGTGCGTTCTTGGGTTTTTTTCCGGTAGAGACCTAGTTTCCACTGCTACGCCGGACGGCTCACTAACAGGTTCACTAACGTCAACAGGATCCAGCGTGAGCGTTCACTCTCGAAATTTCACTTATTACCGCGCGGAAATAACGATCGGCTGGCTGTCGATGGATGATGCACCGATGCAAAAAAAAATACGTCAGATATCAGAACCGGAAAGGAGGCGGTGAGGGGGAGGTCAAATTGGCATAGTCCGTGACGAGAGCTACAAATGATAGAAAGTAATTACTGGCTGGCGGACACGCGTCGTGCGGCACCCAATTTCGGTCCGTTAACGATTGTTTCGATTGGGACAATAAAAGTTAATTTATGCACCCGGGCTGCTTCGGGTACATGTCGCACTCGTCTGTCTCTCTTGGGCCGGGATCTTGGCGATGTGATGAAACGGACGGTCGCATTAGGATACTGCTCGAATACCGCGGAACCGCGAATGGCGGCGTTGGTTGTGGGCGGTTTCAGTTATTGATGTTTTCGGACGATGACGTAAGGACACAGAAAGCAGATGTTATCAAAGGATTTTTATTGGTTTCATATCGTAAGTTCGACAATTGTTTCTTTGTTATTTGATTTTCTTGTATAGATCGACAAGGGTTTGATTTTTGGCATGTTGAAACCATTTGGAAAGTTTTGATTTAATTATTGAATGAGAAATTTTGGATATCACAAAAAATGCGTCGCATTGTGGGTGGCTAAACGTACATAGCTCGTGACTCCAACTTAATTATATGGAATGTTACTATTAATTATAATTGACATTAGAATACTAGCTTTACTATTTAAAAAAATATTACTGATGGATGATCTTACGTGTCTCGTTCTCGGTTGCTATTGGCTCAACGTTAGTTGGTTAGGATGATAAATGGCTCTTAACAGTTCGGCTGAAAAGTTCGTATCGTTTAATAGAAACACACATTTTTTGCCAAAATTCGTTTTTATTATTCAACATAATTGCCATCAGAGGCGATACAGCGATTATAGCGATCTTCCAACTTTTCGATACCATTTTTGTAGTACGATTTGTCCTTTGCCTCAAAATAGGCCTCAGTTTCAGCGATTACCTCTTCATTGCTTCTAAATTTTTTACCAGCGAGCATTCTCTTGAGGTCTGAGAACAGGAAAAAGTCATTGGGGGCCAAATCTGGAGAATACGGTGGATGAGGGAGCAGTTCGAAGCCCAATTCGTTCAATTTCAGCATGGTTTTCATCGACTTGTGACACGGTGCATTGTCTTGATGAAACAAAACTTTTTTCTTCTTCAAATGAGGCCGTTTATTTTTAAATTTCGTTTTTTAAACGCTCTAATAACGCTATATAATAGTCACTGTTGATGGTTTTTCCCTTTTCAAGGTAGTCGATGAAAATTATACCATGCGAATCCCAAAATACAGACGCCATAACCTTACCGGCCGATTGTTGAGTCTTTCCACGCTTTGGGTTCGGTTCATCGCGTGCAGTCCACTCAGCTGACTGTCGATTAGACTCCGGAGTGAAGTGATGGAGCCATGTTTCGTCCATTGCTATATATCGACGAAAAAAATCGGTTTTATTTCGATATAACAGCTCCAAACACTGCTCAGAATCATCAATTCGTTGTTGTTTTTCATCGATTGTGAGCTCACGCGGCACCCATTTTGCACAAAGCTTTCTCATATCCAAATATTCGTGAATAATATGTCCAACACGTTCCTTTGATATCTTTAGGGTGTCAGCTATCTCGATCAATTTCACTTTACGGTCATTGAAAATCATTTTGTGGATTTTTTTTTCACGTTTTCATCGGTAACAGCCTCTTTTGGACGTCCACTGCGTTCATCGTCTTCGGTGCTCATATGACCAGTACGAAATTTTGCAAACCACTTACGAATTGTTGCTTCGCCCGGTGCAGAGTCTGGATAACACTCATGAAGCCATTTTTTGGTATCGGCGGCACTTTTTTTCATCAAAAAGTAGTGTTTCATCAACACACGAAATTCCTTTTTTCCATTTTTTTCACAATAACAAAAGTAGCTTCACTCAAAATGCAATATCTCACAAACTAATAGTCAGACAGCTGTCAAATTTATACACGTATCTTTTGAAGGTTGATACTAACTGAAAATGGTATGGATTTAATTCTAGTGGCGCCCTCTCATAGAAACGATACGAACTTTTCAGCCGATCTGTAACGCGGCGGGCAGATTTCCCCCCAGACGGTTGGCTATGTCTGCCAGCCATTTTAGCGGAATTCTGCCAAAATTCCGGCAAAAGTCTGGTAACAATGCATCAACCGTTTCCGGCAGAGAATTTCGCCTAGCGGATATTAACGGCTTTTCTGTCGGATTCTTGCCATAAAAGATTGGCAGAACCGTTTTGAATCGGTTCTACATTTTAAACGTCTTGGTTTTATTTTTTCAATAAAAGATACATATGAAAGGCAATAAGTTATTGCCCTTCATATATACTAATAATGGAAAATGTTATTGCCAATAACATTACTTTCTCACTACCAAACATACCCATATTTCAATCTCATTTACCTCGTCTCAAGATTCGTTTTTTGTACGTACATGCGAATATCAAATGAAATCGAATAAAAAAAAAAGAAAGAGGAGGGAAATAAACAAGACACGTACGGCGAGATAATGACGCAATTTCGCCTGGACAATTTTGACAGCAGCCGGAATGCAGCCAGCCATCTGACGGTTGCCAGAATTCCTCACAAGCGGGTATAGATCTTCTATACACGCTCTTTAAACATAACTCATGGTTTGAGTTGCGTTTACTCAAATTCATAAACTGGAACAATATGTCAAAATTTGAGTATGGATTTGAATAACATTTACTAAGGCCATGAGTTCTCTCGCATTTATTCATACATTAGAGTAAGCGTTGAGTTTACATTTGAGTAAAAAAAAATACTTCTAGCAGTTCAGTGCGTTTTCATTTTCGGAATATTGTTATCGAATTTAAGAATGCAACAATACGACGTTTTTCATTACCGTTTCTAGATCTGGCTTTTGAAATCATGAATTATCAATCATAGTTGTGTTCAATAGTAGTTTTGTGGTTTCAATTATGCTAAGTGAGAGATCCTACATAAGGATATCAAAATCGTTCAATTTTGACTCCCATGCGGTCAAATGGAGCGGTTTTCAATCACTTTTTTGCCCTGCCTATTTAAAAGAGAGAAGAATGATTTTAATTAGGGAATCCTTTTATATAAACATTAACGAAGAAGAATTATTTATTTTGAGTGCAAAAAACTCAAAGTTTGAGTTAAATTCACTTAAATTGTGAAAAAATATTTATTCCTTATTTTGAGTAAAATATACTCAAATTTTGACAGCTTCGTCCCTTACTAAAAAATGAGTAGATAGGTGGTTTCTCAAGTTCAAAGTACGTGCACATTTGAATGAATTTGAGTGGTGTGTCACTCAATTTTGAGTTATGTTCAATGAGAGTGTATAGAACTTCTAGCTGCTGAATTTGCTCTTACTGATTGTTCGTCATTGGTGATGGGCAATACGGCTCATTTCAATGAGCGGCTCTGAACCGAACGCTCTTTCGTAAGAGCCGGTTCAATTGAACGGCTCATTGGCTCTTTTTCAATAAACGTCAATGTGGAGAAGCGGTTCGAGAGAGTGAGTGTGAGAGCCACGGAAATGCATGAGCGGTATGGGCGATCTAAAATTGTGTTTCACAACTAGAGGTGTCCGTGTGCGAGGAAGCGGGATTTTGAAATAAATAAGTTGAAATTCCATTTGGAAAAATATCTATTTTTTTATTTTTATTATTTTTGACAGCTTCATTAGAAATGTATTTTTGACAGCTTCATTAGAAAACATCATCGTTTAACTAACAACATCAAATTTGGGCGTACACAGGCACACAGATTTTCCAAGTTGAAACACAGATTTTAAAATGGCAACTCTGCTTGAGAGCCGCAGTTCAATTTTGAAGAGCCGTGAGCGCTTGCCCATCACTATTCGTCATACAGGAAGAACTTGTTTCTATGAGTATATCGTAGAAATAATGACCAACTGCAGTACATCGGAATGTTATTTACCAGATCATTTTAGGTCAAAAGTAATGAAAAAAGGTTTCATCGTCGTTAAAAGGTGAGTGTCGTAAGTGCTCGCGAGTTCCTATCTCGAAGCCTCTTCGTGAATCTATGATGACATCTGGTCAGTGGAACGGCGTCGACTGGGGCTATCGTTTTCTGCATTAGTAGCCTAATAAGAGGGTGCGAATGGATTTGTATTTAATCACTCATTCGAAACGAAAAAAATACTGAAAACCATTAAAATTGGTCAAGTATTTCGGGTTGATGTCCTATTGCTGAAGTGTATTTAAGCCCCTTTATAAGGTATTCGATTGCCTTAATAATATGCAGGGTTGTAGTCCTTGTTTTGATGGAAACCGTCTGTAACATTCTTTGTATTATTACTAGAATAGCATTTTTCATCTCATCCCAAAATAATTGGACGTTTAAAGCAGAATGCGTTTTAGGTGTTTGGGTAATAATAATTTATCTATTCTCATTGTTAGTGTTTTATTTAGGTTTGTTTATATATCATTGTTTCATAGGCGAAGATGGATTTAATGAAAAGTTTCAGTCATTTAATATCTAGACATTTTACTGTTTCGCTCCTATCCAGTTAACTGAAAAAATTAGATTCAAATGAAAGGTCTTGTGGTCATACAAAATTCCTAAATATTAATTGGAATCGACTTCCGGTTCCGGAATTATGGGGTAAAATGTGCAAAAAATTGTGAAAATAAGTGCACCAACTTTTTTCGGAGAAGGCTGAACCGATTTTCACAAACTTAGATTCAAATGAAAGGTCTTGTGGTTTCATAAAAAATTCCTCAATATTGTTTGGATCCGATTCCCGGTTCCGGAGTTATGGGATAAAATGTGTAAACGATGAAAATATGTGTTTTAACTTTTCGCATAGATGGCGCTACCGATTCGCATAAACATAGGTTCAAATGAAAGGTCCTGCGGTCCCATATGGAATACCTGAATTTCACCCGGATCCGACTTTCGGATCCGGAAATATAGGGTAAAATGTGTTAAAAAATTTATACCATCACTGAAAAGGGCGAAAAACCGTAAAAAAGTTTCTCAATCGACCTCAAATTTTCTCCAATTGATAGTTTGTATCAGTAGACGGTCAAACAAACCGATTTCAGTTATTCTTCTAAAAATCGAAAAAAAAATTATTTTGAAGAATACCACAGTACTTTATATGATAGTATGACTGATATGAGAAAGGCATCAGATTTTTTTTCAAAAATGATTTGTCGGGCTTTTTCCACGGTTTTCGGTGTAATTATTATATTTCAACGGTCCGTTCAGCATTTTCAGTCAACCAGTGCGAACACGTTTGAACTTAGCAAACTACCGACAAATAGTGTTTCGAAGCACTTTTCAAACCATTGCTGCGTTGGCTCCGTTCTTTTTTACTCAAAAAGCGATAATAAATCAACATATGAAATTGTTTCAAATGCATTGTTTTGAGAATATCAAGACTAGCGTCACTTTTGAAGGTTGGTATTTATGAAAAAAATAATGCGGCAATATAATTGGCGACGCCATCTGTGTGTCAGTCTCGGGACTTTTTGATCCACGTGTTATCTATGAAACAGTAAATGTTCACCATGAGCCTTTCAATCATGATCAATACCTCGACGATATCTTTTGAACAAGCCAAAGATTTGAGAGATTAGTTTAGCCATCATCGAGAAAATTGGATGAATAGAGAAAAGTCTAACAATGTCTTGGCACACATGATCATCACCGAAATTCCTTAATGCAAGGTTCTGATATCTCGGAAAAGTGCATTTTATTGACGAAATTTGGTATAATATGTTGCTGAACCTGTCCGTAAACAACAAATATACCGAAATCAATACATATACTTTAACTTTTCGTTTGAGTGTTTGAACAGAATGATTTCACAAGGATAAACAAAACTATTAGTTAAACTAAACAAAACTATCACACTGAAGATGAATATAAATTGTATTCGAAATGTGCATATGTGATGTGACGTTTATTATACAAGATTTATAGTGTCGTGAGATACATAGTGAATTTGTATAGTGACGTGATATACTTATAACAGAATTAAATGGTAATATTTAAAAAAAATTATCCTAGTACATATACATTTCGCCGAGACGGTTACCGAGCACTCGGCTGTGCAAATCTCGGCAATTATTTCGCCGAGATTAAGCAATAAAATTTAAGTGTGTACGGTAGAATAATGAATTTCTAATTCGACGGAAACATTTCATTTGTCCACGAAATCCTATATCATTTTAAATTGTTTATCTACACGGAACCGCAAAAGAACCTAATTTTAAGAATCCAAGAAACCAAATCCAATTCCGACTCTAGGTAGTTTCCGTAAAGCACATGTAAAAATACCTTATGATGAGTTATATCTACTCAATGGTAAGTTATACTTACTCTACAGTTGAGTCGTATTGACTAAATTTTAGGTTAATATGGTTTACTTAATTTTAGCTTATTGAACGAAACTCTCGCTGTTGGGTGGTTTTGCTTTTTGTATTTTGACAACAATGGAAGGAACGAATTAAAGAAGAGATTCAAAAGGACTCAAAATTAAGTAAAAAGAAGTCAAATAATATATAGTTTTTATTTTCCGTGTACTCAACATCTGCGTCCTTGGGATGGATCACCGATCAGCAACGTTTCAACATTTTTTGATCTGATCTTTGTAAGAAACAAGAAAAAAAATCCCTTCAACAATAGTAATGATAGTGTTTGCAGTTGTAAGCCCTCCCCCATGTTGTCAGATTTTTTTTTCTCTGTACTCGCTCGGAAGTGCAAACAACCGAAGCAACCGTATACTGCACATTCCATAGAAACAGAAAGTAAACACGTACGCCTGGCACACTGAGTCGTGCAACGTTTCCAGTCCAAAAAAGTTTCCAAGCTTCACCAGGTGTCTGCCCAGATCCAACATTGCTCACAATGCTGGTCACTAGTTTTATGCATGAACTTTTGGGTGAAGTGAAATTGCCATCCCATATTCGATTTCCACCGAGCTGCATGGTTTCGATCCCCACATATCGTGCGTCACCCGGTGCCAACGAATTGGTAGTAAAATTTGGGCCCGCCAAGACAATCGAGTGACAATGCGTTGGAAGTCGTGGGGTTTCGGTGGTATTCAAAATCGAAAATTCTCCCAAATTGTAACGACGGTATTGTTGAGGGGTTTGGGGAGACGTGCAAACAATTACTGTTTAAAAGACCTCCGATGATAATTACCGGGTCGCAGTCGAAGTTTGGGTGTCGTGTCAATTCGGTCCAATCGGTCGTTACGTTCGTTTGAGCAGTTGAATATTTCCAGAACGGTTGAAAACAATGTTCTCCAAATACGAGAGAGTGATCCTTGCTGGCATTGTGGTGTGCTATCTGGTTCAATTAGTTCGATGCGATCAGCTGAACCAAGACCAAGATGTAGCAGGTCAGTGCAGAGTCTGTGAAGCGGAAAACTAATTGGTTGCAAACTTGGTTGTCGAGTGATTTGTGGTTGCAGGTTTTTGTTTTTGCATGAAGAGCCAAATGGACCGATCATGAATGATGAAGAAAATAGACCATGTGGAAAAGTTTGTTCATTATTTTAAGCTGATGTGGTTAGAAATTTATTATGTTTTTTAGAAAGTTGAGGACATAATTGAGTACATCGATCGCGAACCAGCGTCCGTTATTTCTGTTTACTTTTGAATTTATTGATACAACTATCTGCTTTCTGTTCTCATGACAACCGATCCAATGGGATCTTTCGAACTCGAAGTATCTGCTACGAATTCATAAGAAAAGTTTTCAAAATTGATTGCTAAATTGTAATGTTTCACAAGGCTTACAAAATCTGTTTTTAATGGAAACAATATTTGATAATTTGTGCTACAAAACTGATTTCAACTCGTATTTCATGGCAAGTTTTGTGGGTTCATTTAAATCAGAGTGTATAGGAAAAAGGTTGACAGCTGTTCCATTACACGCTTAGAAAAAGTTACTCAGAGTTTGAGTACTAGTTACTTATTTTCAAATGATACATTAAAACGTCAAAAATTGAGTATTTATCATCAATGATATCGAGTAACTCCTACTCTAAATTTGAGTTTAACGCAATAACTCGTTTTTTTGTTACTATTCGCAAGATCAGTCTAAAAGTTGTAATAACCATTTGTAGCAACAGGTTGTATATTTTGTTAGTGAGATCGCGTATTTCGAGGGTGAGTCGCTCAACACAAACGGTGTTGTGTCTACAAAAACCGGAATGATAAACTCCGTGTTGTGTTTTAGAATGGAACCGAATAAACTCAAATGTCATTTATGAGGAATAAGTGTATGATTGGTGCCTGAGCATAACTGACATGTATGTTAATTTGCGATCGACACACTACTCCAAGTAACCACCACTTGATATAGTATTGAGTTAAATTACTTAATATTTTAATACAATACACTCAGAAAAGGAACAATTTTTCTTGCAAATTTGGTATATGTGAAATAAAATTTCTCTCAAAATTTGTGTGATAGTTACTCTATTTTTTGTACATGTACAAATAAAGTATTACTCAGGAAATGAGTAGATTTTACCTAAATATCGTTTCCAGTGGAAGAACTCAAATTTGAGTAACTTCGGAGTTACTCTAAATTAGAGTTGTTCCACTTTTTCTATAGATGAGTGAGATCTTACTCATTTTTGAGTAACTATTTTTAAGCGTGTAGATTTTTTATCGTGACGTCACAAATGAACAAAAATTCATCCTTGACAGTTCAGCGGTACTGTTTACAAACAAGCTTAAACAAAAATCGCAGAACACATTTCAAACAATCATCTTTCACTTTGCAACTAGTGACTTTCATTTAATAAATCTCCAAAACAAACCGTATCCAATCGTGAACAAATGTTTTAAAACTCTATTTAGACGATATGGACCGTAAATGCTCTCATCCAATTTTTCAACAAACAAACAAAAAAATCTCTGTTTACAAACAGTACTGTTAAACTGTCAAAATGTGTTCATCCGATTGAGGTTAGCAGTGACGGTAAAAAACCTAATTAGAAGAATCATGTTTTGAATGTGTCGTTCAAAATCTAATAAAAAACTTACGGAATCGCCAACATTTCTCGATGAACATTAGAATAGGTACCAAGTACAAATGACAGCAAACAATTTCACTTCCAATTATTGCGGCATATTTTAGAAATTTTCAAATAAATTCTTCACTGCACGTCGAAAGTTGATGGTTTTAGTCATTATTGTTTGTAAGATGTTAGATGGAAGGATTCCCAATAGGACTGTAATAATCGAAAGATAAACTAAGCAAAGAGAAACTGTCATTGGCTCTAGGGTTCTGTTCTAATGTTCGTCTTCATTGCGATTGTTTTTTTTAATTTTTGCCAATATTACGAATGAGGTATCGTCGCTCTCCTAATACACTCAGACATGTTTTCACTTTTCGTTAGTTTTTTTTTAATTATTTATGAATAATCAGTACCAAATTCAGACTTTTCGGCGTTGATATGGCAACATAGCTGCGTGATTGTTGTAGTTAGGCTTTTGCATGTCTTTTTGTCCAACTTTTAGGTTATTTATCGGCTGTTTTATCTAGTGTATTCTAGACAATTTAATCTTGAATCTTTTTAATTAGCTTGAAACTGTAGTTGATTCGAGGACTGCTTTCGAAAGTACTTCATTCAATTGTGTTTGGTATAAAATCGGTACATGTTTTGGGTGATTTACGGGAAAATTGTTTGAACCAAATGAATCACAAGAGTTTATTCTCATAATATTTGGTTTAGCTGTCAATGTTTATGCCAAGTCATCCCCGTAGAAGAATTGACAGTTTTAAAAACCGAGCAACCGATTGATGAAATCGGGTTCCCAAAAACTAACCTATTAATTTCACTGCTATATTGTGTAACGGTACAGACGTAAACATTACTAATGGGCTATTGCAAATTCTCCTTGTTTAATATCTCTCTAAATCGATTATAAAAATGTTCGTTAATTATCTAGTACTGAGCCCTAAATGAAAATTTCCTGTACCATTCTACACAAATGGATAGAAAGTAAACGTGAAAATTTATTAATAATAACCATGGTAATAAACAGAAGAGAAGGTAAACAAAGAGAATCTGTCATATGTTAGACGAATTTCTACTAAAACTAAGGTGGAATAATCGGAGGATTTGCCACGAGGATGTGATCCCTAAAATTCCCGTTCTCATTTTTGTGAAGGCAAATTTGTTGGGTTCATTTGATTGGTGATTGGTTCTTTTGGCTTAACTTTGACTCTCTTTGCAGGACTCTGATTATAATAATGACTCTACTGAAAAGTAGTAATTCATGACATAATAGACAATCTCATTCGATCGTCCCACGACGTATGAGTCTAAACGCAACTGGTTATAATCCTCTAGTGAAGTTCATAGTGCATCAATATTATTTACACTTCAATGCGATATATGAATTATTTAAAATTTTACGAAATATCACTACCATATAATCTTTCAGTCTCAAACCCATTGATTCCGAAGTATACATTATTTACTTGAAAAGTATTTAGGAAAAAGTATTCCGTTGTTGTTGAGCTTCGATAGTGCAAACAAGAAAATTCATTCATTTCTGCTAAAGCACGTGGTAAAAATCAAGACAACAAAGTATGTATGATATAACATGGTTTAATTAATTAATGACAGTTCAACTGACCCCACATTATCAGATCCGAATGGATTCCGAATCAATTCCGAATCGGCGAGAAATTTTCATTCGGAATTTCATGTGGAAATCATAATGAATTCCGAATCAATTCCAACTCCAGTGCAACAACCGATTCCGAATGAATTTCGCCTACAACCGGTTGATTCGGAAATCAGTCGGAATTGAGTGAGAAGATGCGGACTGAATTGTCAATTTGTCTTCTTCTTCTTCTTTCCCGATTTTGCACGTTTTCGTGCTGACTTTCAGTTTATTTTTAAATGAAAACATTACATAACTGTTTATACACATTGAAATCTTCATGTTTTTCGGATGTACAGAACTAGTAAATAACCAGTTCTTCTTAGAATTCCAACATAAACTGTTGAAATTCGCTGGAAATTAACAAAACGGCCTACCTTAGTCAGCATCATCCATTCCTCTAGCTGGAGTGTAATGAAATGAGCGAATATTCAATGACATTTATAATGTCACTGTCAATCAGGTTGATCGAGCAGCCAACTCAGGCGAAAATTCTAGCACTGAACCGATCGAGCACTGAAAAATCATGCAGTCGAGTAAGAATTCCGTATACGCATTCCGTCATTTCGATAATGTGGGACGTTGCTCGGAATCTGTGTTTCACAGATTTTGATTTTTCTGCACAGATTTTAAAAAGAACACAGATTTTAACAAATTTCTGAAAATGATCACAGATTTTCACAGATTCTTGAATAAATCACAGATTTTCACAGATTTTTGGAAATCGAGCACAGTTTAGCACCAAAAAGGTACAGTCGTGTTGGTAGTGAGACCTTTTTTTTTGCTCACTAAATTGAATTCGATCTGCTGAAATGGTACGGAAAATGAGTAGTCAAATTGATTTTGAATTGCTATTGGGGTACAGAAAACGGTCACAGATTATGACAGACTGGTTTTGGGTTTGATCACAGATTTTTGAAAAAATGACCTGGCATCTCTGTGTCCAGCAGAACAATTGAAGCCAAACACGAGAAAAAGTCCCAAGTGCCAACGACAGTTTCTCTTTGTTTACTTTCTCTTTCGATTGTTACGGTCCTATAGTCAATCCCTCTTTCTAACTCTTTACATAGAAGAACGACTGAACCCATCGGCTTTTGATCTGTAGTTAAGATATTATTGAAAAATACATGGAATGGCCGTAATAATTGAAAGAGTAAGTAAACAAAAAGAAACTGTCATTTACACTTGGGACCTTTTCTAATGTTCATCGAAAATGGATTCCGAGCCACGTGATTGTTTCTTAAGTGATATTATGGTTTCATTGAATGAAATCGATTTTTTTCCGGATTCAACATTCGGTTCTAGAGTTATAAGCTGAAGGTTTACTAAGCTCTTTAAATTCGTAAGTAATGCTAGCTGGTGACCAGTCAAATTTTTTTCGATTGTACCGACCCTTGGTTTCCGTTTCCGAAATGATCAGAATTTGGAATTGGCATTTTCATCAATTTCTTATATAGACGTTAATGAGAAAGGTATCATTAATCCACTAGGTGGATTAAAACAGAACCTATCTTCCGAATAGGTTTACTGATAAAATATTTTGATTTTGCATTTCGCCAAGCGGACAGAGCTAACTCTAGCCCAATAATGACTGATTTCTGGAATTAAGAGTTTAATATAATTATCTGGAAATTTTCAGAGGTTTGCAGCAAATCTAACAATTTTGAATGTTCAAAAACATTGTGCCCTCTTTCCGCTGGGTTGTACATCGTTTTGTTTATATCACTCGATAAGTCGTGTGACTGAAACACAGATAGCGTTATCATTGTCAAATCAGTATGACTTTTATGACGCGCCGACTTTCAAACGTGTGAAATTTTATGATGTCTCGATTATTCAGAAAAACAAAGAGACAGCCATTCAAGTGTCATTCTCAAAACAATGGTTTCTATGCAATTTCATGTGTTAATTGCTCGTTATTTATTGGTTTCAAAAGTGTTATGAGGACTCTCCTTGATCGAAAAAAAAATTGTTATTGGCTAGCTAAATTTAAATATGGTCGTACAAACACTGATCTTGGTGAATGTTCTGATCGTCCAATTGAGGTCGTTACTTCAGAAAACATCAAAAAAAGTCCACAAATTGGTTATATCTATTCGGAAATTTCAATAGTGTGAGATAGTTGGGGTCATGAAGTTTTCAGAAGGCAGTATGTTTTCTAATATTCATGAACATTTGACCATGAGAAAGCACTTTTCAAAGTGAAAAGCAAAGTCTTGGCATTACATTCCTTTCGTGGAATTTGGCCTTTCTGTTTCAACAAACTTCGCAGCCGATTCGTAGTGTACAGAATCATTGCATGGCTAGTACTATGGATCCTACTGACACTAAGAATCCTTCCAGGTCGGGGCTCGAACATACGACAACTGGCTTGTAAGACCAGCGTTGAACCGCCAACCCGGGGCAAGTTTCAAAGTGAAAGCCACGTTTATTCACAGTCGATCAAAAACAGCAACTTGTCGATGATTCGGGATAGTGTTTAGTTATGTTTACAAGTAATAAATCAGATTTTTTTGGGTCGATATGTGACAATGGATGATACATGGATCCATCACTTCACTCCAGAATCAAAATGTTGATCATTTGAGTTGACTGCAGCCAGTGAATCGCGTCAGCTGATAAAATTATGACTTCAATATTTTGGGATGCAAATGGTATAATCTTTGTCGACTATCTTGAGAAAGGAAAAACAATCAATAACGAATACTACCAACCGTTGTTGGATCGTTTGAATGTAAAAATCAAGGAAAACAGGACCTCATATGCCGAAGAAAAAAAACCACTGTTTGGTCAACACAATACACCGATTTACTAGTCGATGGCAACGATGGTTAGATTGAACGAATTACATTTCGAATTGCTTCCTCATCCACCGTATAGTCCAGATCTGGCCTCCCAGTGACTACTGACTATTCGTTGATCTCATCGGAATGCTCTCCGGTACGAAATTGAGCTCAATGAGTAATTGCTGAATGTAAAATCTATCTATTTTGAGGAAAAAGACAAATTCTTTCTTAAGTATCGTGAAGTTAGAGAAGTGTTGCTCTTGAAGGAAAATTACATTGATTTTAGTAAAAAAAATTCACATTCGCGTGTCATAAAAACAAATCTTTGAAAGTCAATTGGAGGTTAGATTTATCGTCAATATATTGTGTTTGAGATAACAATCGTCAGCTGAGATCATCAAATAGATGATGACACTGAGGTAACCCATAGGCAGCAAAAGAGTAAAAAAAACAAAAATCTCAAATCAGCATCTGATGGCACAGTAGAAGTGAAGATAGATATTAGGTTTTGTTACCGTCACTGCTAACCTCAATCGGATGAACACATTTTGACAGTTCAGCAGTACTGTTTGTTAACATAAATTTCTTTTGTTTGTTTATTGACAAATTGGATCAGACCATTTACGGTTCGTAGTGCCCAAATAAAGTTTTAAAACATTTGTTCACGATTGAATACGGTTTGTTTTTGATATTTATGAAATAAAAGTGACTAGTTGCAAAGTGTAAAGATGGTTGTTTTAGATGTGCTCTTCGATTTTGTTTAAGTTTGTTTGTAAACAGTACCGCTGAACTGTCAAGGATGAATACTTGTTCATTTGTGTCGTCACGGTAAAAAACCTAATGTGATGTGGTGTGTGTTGTTTTTCTGTTGGATGTGTTTCTCCATAGAGATAGGACTACAAGTAAATGTCGTGGCGGCCAAGTAAATCGAAGCATGTTTGGTTCTTCTAGTCAATTGGCCTGTCTCTTCAGGTGTTTTTATATGCAGGGTAGTTTAATTGGTATAAAAATTCTCTGCGGTAACATTTTCGCGGTTTAAATTACATGGTTGCATTCGCATGTCATTTTTTCCAATCTGTTTTTCCTGTTAGATAGTGATCAAATAAAAAAAAGTGTTTTTCTTAGTTCATCACGCGTCTTATTGAGCGATGTGTTAACGGTCAAAATTGAATTGAAAATATAACAAATTGTCATTTTTACTCTTCAAGAATAACCAGGTTTTTTTCTTCAAATTCATATTGATCTTTTGTGTTGCTCTAGAAGAGGAGTGAAGTGGAAGACGCATTGTGAAATTGAAAAGATGAAAAAAGATTTGTTTAAGAGTTGAAAGCAAGAAATCTCGGCATAATAAATATTTTTACTTAATATTTAAAATTTACCTGACTAAGTCAGAACGAAATTTACCTTACTAAGTCAGAATCTCAAACTCTGTTTCAATCGGTCGATCTATTAATGGTCTTTCTTGCACAAAAATACTATAAATAAAATGAACGAATGGAAGAAACATGAATGTATTTGAGTTTATGAAAATTAGTTCAGTAATTTTTAGTTATGTGATTGGTCAATTTTGATGGCAATTTCCGTAGTTCCCAAAACAAAACCTAATCAAACTAATCAGTTGTCATTCTGAAGCGAAAGCATGTTTTAAAATTTGTGTAATTTAAGCATATAATAATAATACAGATAATTGAGAAGCCATGATATATTATTTTAATTGACGGAACCTAACTATCACGCAACATAATTTTGCGAACATTCTTTCCACACTGTTCTTGTGTTTCTTACAGAAGGAAGAACCTTTGGTCATCACTTCCTGAAACGAATCAGCTTCGCCATCATTCCCACGGCTTTCGTAGTAGGCGTCATTACCACGCTTCTATCGGCACTGACAGTAGTTTCCATGAACAGTTTGGGCGTTGGGGTAAGTTTATCATTCGACTTGTTAACGTGTCCATCAATAATTAACCCCTATATGTTCCGTAGGTTGTTCTTCTAGTACTTGCAGTTTCGCAAATATTAGCACGAACACTTCCAGGCGCCAGCCAGCCTCAGCCGGTCGCATATAGCGCTCCCGTACCCGGACCGGTTCCGATTGTCTACCACAGGGACTGGTGAAAACCGTATCCATCGGGCGTTAACTAATCATAAGTTAATTTATTCTTCATTTATCATATTTTAATTTATTACCTCCATCAACATAACCGATCACGACTGAGCTGTGAGCTGTGAGCTCCGGAAAAATAAAAATAATAAAATAAATCATTGTTCGTTCGAGAGTATGACTTTCCCTGGTTCAGGGTTCACCGAAACAAAGAAATAAATTTTGCTTTCAATTAATTTTAGAGTTGAATTTTATTTACCTACCTAAATTAAAATGCATACCGCGCATACACTGTTGCAAATCCCGTCCCGTGTCCCGTTCAGCTGGTCGTGAATTCGTAACCGATCACGACAACGATTCGTGGCTACAGCATGTCATGCTACATTGTCCAGAGCCAGGGAAGAGTATCCGTTCCGGACGGACAGAATCCATACCCGTGTCGCCAGTGGCAGTAGGTCGAATGCTTATTGATGTGATTTAGTCGTCAAACCTGGCGTACGATCACTTTCTACGTATAAGTCGATAACGTACTAATTGCACTGTTAATCGAAACGATCGATCTGTATCTAAGCTGGATTGAAAAGCAGATTTCTTCTGCAGTTTTCTTTGCAATGAATGACGGTAGAGAAAAGTGCCCAAGGAATGTCGTACAGCAAGTTCCGACATTGGTCCAAATAGGGACTTCAAGCAGTGAGGGAACCTGATGTCGAATCTGGAACAAACGTGTCATTTGCTGGACTGATCTGGGAAGACAGGTGGTTTTTCGGAATAGATGCAAAAATAATTGGTATAAAGACGATAAAATTAAGTTTCACTGAATTAGTCGCATTTAGTGGGTGCTCAAAATTGCATGCAATCAGTCAAGGTCAATGAGCCTATGCCAAAAAAATGCACGTTCCTCAACTCAAAGGGTGGTGCATTTCACTTTCTATGAGTGCTGCACTTGATGAGCTGCAAATGGGACAGATTACACGAACTACGTCACCGGTGATGCTAGGCCACGGAATGCCATTTCTTGCGCTGGATATAAGATGAGAAATTAGCATTAAAATTATACCAATTTCAGACGTGCGAACCTGCGCCACTGCTATCAGTTGTTGTGGTTTTGTTTACATTATGCTTCGTCGAGAAAGAAAAAAACTTGGGATACGAAGGAAGTTGCTGCTATTTTTCGAGAGATCTTTATTTGGATCGGTTGGAAAAGGCACTTTCAATGAGACTACTGTATAAAATATATACGTAGTTATGGCACAGACTAACAGACAGGACACTCAAATTAGATTCTTCAATCATTTTAACGGTCATTTCGAATATTCCTTTATTTGGGACAGTACTCACATGTGTCATGATGGCGCCACGTTACTCTATCAAAAACATCCTGTCTGTCATCTAGACTTTGTTTATTATTTTCATTTACCAACAGAGTTGCCATTCATACAGAATTACCTGTAATGTATTGATTTGTATACGTCCATGCGAATTTCATGCAGGATACAGATTTAATACATATTGCCAAAACTATACACATAATTGTGCCTACTTCTCATCCTCCAACGCAATATTAAATCGAACCCGTTTTGTTACAATATTTACTTGCTTCTGGTCTGCCGCCACTTAATTTCGGGTGAAAACTACCAACACAATAAAAATAGTCTAGATGAACAACGTTGAGTCAAATAAATGGTTACCTTCCAACATCGCGAAAAAGTTAAATATATTATCAACATTATCCAATAATTTATTGTGACGATTCATTTTCAAATATTTTGATGAAATCAGGCATCCCTGCAAGCAGCTGATCGGTGTTGACAAACGAGGGGAAACCAACTAGTAAAAAAAACTTGTACATAACACAAGGGGTGTACAGATAGTAAATAGTTCGCGCAGTACAATATAGGTGGAACTAGTGCATAACGAAAAATTATTTTTATAAGAATTTACTCATACTGTCATGTCTGTTAGTCTGTGGTTATGGTAACCAAATTTATTTAATTTTATATGTTTATCCTGTTCATTAGAAGCACGTGCTCTGTCGTTTTCGCTTGATGCCAAACCTAATCCAGTTTCCACTCTAACTGCTGTCAAACCATTCGTTTGAAGCCAGTTTCGAACCAAGATTTGACGTAGTTGAACAGAAAATCTATTCAGTTTCAAACGCGGTTTTTATATCAGGTTTGCTCAAGCCCCCGTTGCTAAGCGTGAAACCAACACAGTTTAGTTAAAAGTGTTTGTTTGGTGAAACTAACCTGGGTCAGTTTCAGTTTTCTCAAACGGAAATGACGTTACAGAATGGAAGTTTCGTTTCGAAGTTTTGTTATAACAAGAGTTTATTATTTTTGTGTATTTTGTGATGTTGTTTCTTAGAGTCGAATTTATTGTAGATCGACAAAAACAATGATAATTTCGTGGTTCTACCAACATCTGTCTGCGCTTTTCATCATAAGCATTGTCTCTACCCCTTCCGTCTCTGAGAATAAAGAACATTTCTTCACTACAAACTTATTTCTGTTAATTCTTCGTAACATGAACAAAAAAAAAAGAATTATTGTTATGGTAATGGTAGACTCTAGTTACAACGACGCGACGGTTATGCTTCGAAAATTTAGCACGAAAAATGAATAATTGGACGCTCGTAAATAAAATATTAAAAATTAGTACATGAGATTTCCGAAATCGAATTTTTTTTTATGTCAAACGTCTTAGAATTGCGTGAAAAGTCGAGATTTAGCGTCATTTTTTTGAAAAAAAATCGACTTTCTGGGACTTATGTATGTAGTATGATAAAAGTCCCTTAAAAAAATCTCGACGTTTCATGCATTTTTAAGATTTTTGGCATCAAAAATTCCATCCAGGAATGTAATACCAAGGCTTTGCTAGGTAGATTACGAAGGGTTTTTTTTAGATTACATCTAATCTGGACGTTTCATGCATTTACACGGACAGCATAATAATGAATAAGAAATCATTTAGTCGTAAAATTATGAGAAAATATTTTTGAAAAAAATACTGTTTAAGTAAGATAGAGCGACCAGATGTAAAACGTTAAAAAATCTGCCAACTGAAGGAAACTCCTGCAGTTGTCTCTCTTTACGACACGGAAGCAGGAACTTTTCTTGGTTAAGTTTTTTTTCATAGAAAGATGATAGATACCTTATGATAAAAAGAGAACAGGAATTTTATTTTAAAATTCCCGCGCTTGTCCAATCGGTAAACTTTTATTCTCTCAACGTTGGCAACACTTTTATACACATTCTGTCAAATTTTGACGCATATCGCACGATTAGTTTTCGTTTGGCGTCTATACAAAAAAGTTGAAAAATTTTCGTGTGGCGATTTTTATAATGGATGAAAATTTAGAACAACGTGCGTGCATCAAATTTTGTGTTGCAAATGGATTTAAGTGTTCCGAAACGTTGAAAATGTTAGAAAAGGCCTTTGGTGAATCGTGTCTAGAAAAACACAGGCATACGAGTGGTATAAACGCTTCAAAGGTGGTCGTACAAGCTTGGATCATGATGAGATTCCTGGCCGCCCAACAACATCTGTTACTGAAGAAAACATTCAATCGGCGAAGCAAATCGTGTTGCAAAATCGTTCTGTACCGATTAGAGAGATTGCTGTGTTGTTGGGCATCTCTTATGGATCAGCCGAACACATTTTAACTGTTGTTTTGGGTTTGAAACGCGTCGCCAAAAAAGCTGAATTTCATTCAAAAACAGCGTCGTGTTGTGTCGCAGTATTTGGCCAAAAACTCAACCAAGCACCGTTCTCTCCAGATATGCCCCCGTGTGACTTTTTCCTTTTCTCCAGACTCAAATTGCTATTGCGGGGAACGCGTTTTGAGACCATAGAGATTATAAAAGTGAATTCGCTGCGTGAACTAAAGGCCATACCTTCGGCGGCCTATAAAACTTGTATGGAAAATTGGATCAAGCGTTGGCATGCATGTATTGCCGCAGGAGAAGAGTACTTTGAAGGCGATAGTAAAGAAATTTAATTTCTTTCTTGATCATAACTAGATATTATCACTCTGAACAAAAAATGAACATAAAGCGCTGAGCTGAGCTGAAGTAGATCGCCCGTAGTTGCACTTCGTGATTGACCGAATGAGTGGAAATGTACAATAAACCAAGAAAATGAAACTTGGGAGAAGCAAATCATTTTCACTGTACCTAACCACTCACTCCTAACTTTTTATTACGACGCTGGCTACGACCAAACGCTGTGCTACTGAGGGAAAGGAAGGAATGTTAGTCCAATACTCGTTGTTTCAAGAGACCGCGGGTACCACATTATTTCCACGAGCATCACGGGATAGGAGATTTGTTAGTAGGGAGGGAAAGATATCCGGATATGTTTTGGTAAACAATATGATCTCAACAAAACCTGATTTGTATGAATAAAATGAAAACACTCGCGAATGGGTCCTTTGCAGAACAAACCCTAGACCTTCAATCTGAATGACACGATCGACTAGCAAACTTTCACACATTCAATAGAAATCCGACAACACCGACAATGACATGCAGACGGCGCTTCGATCGGTTAACAGGTTAACATCGTTGAATTTTGGGGCGGCAAATTCTCAGTTTCCGCCGCTTGAGCATCTTTAGATTCGCGGATCAAAATTATTCAAATAATAGCACTCTCACTATTAAACACACACTTGCCATATCTGCACAATCACTAAAAATCACTGTTTCAACCAAATTTTTAACTATACGTATCAAACAACACATTGAAATTATACTATTTTGAGAGCAGCACCAGGATGATGGGTGATGCCAACTCTTCTCCAACAAAAAATGAACATATAGCGCGACTAAAAATTATTTTGAACTCTACTTACGAATCAATGTTTTCAAAAAAGTTTATCGGGGCAACCGGCCCTAGATTAACATCACTTTCCGCGTAGACAAGAGTGAACGTATTGATATACTGTAAAGATATTCTGAAGAGGAAAAAGAACAATTGTAGGTATTGTTTCTAGCCAACGGCACATTTCACCAATAACGTCTGATCACAACGCACAGTTTCTCTTGTATTAGCTTCGTGCACTGAAAACGGAGAATAAACTTAATGCAATAGAAAACAAAATTTTCACTTTTCTGCTATTTCTAAGAAAAAATGACACGCGAGATTTTTTGTTAGTCCTCTTTAGCATACTTTTGAATTTTTGTCTGATACTGAAAATCATTAATTCCCCAATCCGAAACTAGAGATTCAAAAGTCAAAGAAATTTCATAATTAGTTTTGCAATGTAAATACATTTCAAACCTGTTAAAATTTCGTTGCATTCAATCAATATTAATATAATTTTAGTTTGGTGTCCGCTTTACAACCGTTAGTTCTACTTTCCTTCGAATAAGGAATGGAATCCTGTTTATCATAGTTTGTTTATAGTCTTACAAAACAGTTCACTCATTTTGGTGCTACCGCATGAAGAAAGATATAAACACTGTTTAAAACTAAAAAACCAAAAATTTTATACAGATACATCTGTATTGTATAGATGTTTGCGTTTGCCCACTGATTTAAATCAGAGTACAGATTTCATATAGATTTCCTAAATTTGATACAGATTTGTACAGGTTCATAAAAAAGTGAAAAGTAAAATAATAGCCTTTTCTCTGAGTATCTGTTAGTATTTGATTGCCGTTTATTAATCCACGGACATATCACATGTTAAAATGGAAATCTTTTGTGCATAATGACTTACGGAGAAGAGACGATTTATCTTTAAACACAATTTTATTGCAGAAATTCCATTTTTTTTTATTTGAAAACAGATGAAGCAGATATAAACTTTTTATGCAAAGCAATACATATTTTCTATGAAAATATCTGGCATCTTTGAGTACAGTTGATGAAACACACACACTTAACTGCGTTATATTGACATATTGAGCAATTTGACGTCTCTGTTACTCACACCGATGCAGAGTGCGCAGATCTATTCATATACGAAATTAGAATGTGTGCGAGCCGAAGTCAAAGTTTGTTGTGGGTTCAATTTTACACTGAGGTAAAACATTTTTGACTCATAATCATACACTGCGAAAAATGCATATAGAATTTCGTTCCATTACGTGATATAGAGTTTCATGAACGATTTTATGTCTTTCTCAACTGTTCTCTTGGCATTGCAGTGTTTTTTATTACATATATGTCTTCAGTAATTAACACGATGCGGCTCGACAAAATTCACTGGGTTATTTCGACATACTCACACTAGCATTAACCTTTCAACTGCTGAGAATAGCCACACCAACACATTCGCACATAAAAGAGAAAGACATAAAATCATTCATGAAACTCTATATCACGTAATGGAACTGTCTTCTACTTGGTTCATTAGTTCATAGCTTACGGAATTCTATATGCATTTTTGGCAGTGTATGATTATGAGTCAAAAATGTTTTACCTCAGTGTAAAATTGAACCCACTACAAACTTTGACTTCGGCTCGCACACATTCTAATTTCGTATATGAATAGATCTGCGCACTCTGCATCGGTGTGAGCAGAGATGTCATTTATACAGATTTATCTGTATTATACAGACTTTTGTATGCTCATACAGATTTAATACAAAGTACAGATTTTATACAGATTTCCTCAATTTAATACAGATCTCACAAAAAGTAAGAAAGAAAAAAATTGAACTATTCTATCTGAACTATCTTTTAGTATTTGATTCTAGTGACGCGATAAAAGTCTATCAATCAACGGACAAATCACAAATTAATATGGAAATCTCTTGTGAAATCCATTTATATTGTAATTTGAAACCAATTTCAACTGATATTCTGAGTACTGAGTAATGGCATCATGAAACGTCACTGTCAAACTGAGAGTTGTATGACCTGTCTTGACGTTGCTTATTGGCCGTTGAAATTTCATGTCAAATTATGATGTCAACATTTTCAAACTAGATAAATATATGGAATTACAATTCAATTGTTGTGGATAAAAAAAACTATGACATTTCGTTGTTAAATATTCTTGTGAGTGCGGCAATGACTAATTGAATCTACCATCCTACAACCACAATCTATTGAAACAACATCTTTTGGCATCATTTAGTTGTAAAAATTTCATTTTATTGTGAATACAGATTAATACAGATTTTTTATGCAAAGCAATACAGATTTTCTATGAAAATATCTGGCATCTCTGGGTGTGAGGAACAGAGACGTCAAATTGCTCAATAGCGGAATGAAACCAGTGCTACTAGATTTTCCACAATGAATATTTAAGTAGTATTTAACACGCTCTTTCTGGTAATATTCGAAACTGAAACAGTTTTATTGATAGATAAATATCAACTATATAATTAAACTAATGTCACGGATACTAAAAAAAAGACTTGTTGATGATAATTTGAAAAAGAAACAATCTTTTGTTTCGTGACATTATGAGAAAACTTGGCAACCAAATGAGATGAAAACAGAGCGCAATCAAGTGAATTAAGTGAAAAATTTTCACCTCATATTTTTAAAGACTTGTATTGCGTGTCGGGTAGTTTTTGTAGTTTTCAATCGTTAATTAAACAAGTGGCAAGTGAACATTACTAATTATGAAGTCATCCAGCATTCAATAGTAGTGTAATTGTGCGAAAAAGTGATCATGTTTTGAGACGAATCGATTAGTAGATATTCAGAAACATGACAAACTGTAAATTTTGAGACGAAAATGTGTCCTAAATGGAAAAGTGAGTTTTTTTAGATGAAAAAATAAACGATCACCGAAGAATTTTAAACCATTTCTTCCAATGAGAAAGTGTGACAATAGCTTGAATAATCATTTAAAAACATTTCACAGTTTGGTTCAGGTATGTTGTAAGATATTATTCATGTTTAAAGTAATGAGGTGAAGGAATGAGATGGAAATAGGAGCTGAGATGAAATAGGGAGCCGTTGCCCTATTAGTACTGGGAAAGTTTTGCAATGCAAGAAAACGATGGTTATCGCTTGATACCAGATCCGAACTGTATGGTGGGTGCTCAACCCCTGTGTAATCAACTCCTGTTTATCCGTGTGTATCCTGGTGTTGCCCTGAAGATACATGACACCTTCTCTGTTGATCACTCCCACCAAATGCACTGCCGAACCTGCCTGGTCAATGGCCCTGGTTTGAGTTACCTAACTACGCTCTAACCGCATAATGTAATAATATGCATATGCTTTCAGGGATATTGCTCTTTCATGTACATGATTGTTAACATTTGTTTTTATAAACATTAACGGTTAAACAATATTGATTGACACTGTTTAACAAATTGGATTTTGGTAATCAGCAAAAATTAAAAACTTTTGAATGATATCAACTTTTATAAAGAATCAACAAATTCGTTCTATTTCGAATGGATTGCATAAAATTTAAATGAAAATGTTGTAAAAAAGTAACATTCGTAATAACCATATGCAAAAGAATTCCAAGACTTTTCAGCGAACTACCGACGCCAGCAATTATTAATTAAATTCGCAACTACCGCCATCATCGGCAGAGCAAAACTCTTTTCCCATGAAGACGTTGTAGGTTGTAATGAAAGCACGCGCAAATCCAAGCCACGGTACGACTGCACTTGCATTTGTAGTCACAACAACTGGCTGCTGGCATACCTGCAAATGTAGCAGCAAGTGCAAGTTTTATTAAAATATAATCGTCCGCCTTGCAACGGTTCTTTTCATTGCTCGTCTCACTAAGGTGGCGAATGCAGCTCTGCTGCAACGGTGCGTCCAGGCAGTCTCGCAGTCCGTCCTTAACGGTCGAACGGTTCGCGCTAGATTTCGAGCAGATTTTCTTTTGCCGGTGTTCGCCGTTGTTAGGAAGAAGCAAAAAACGAAAAGAACATGGTACGGGTGGTTACGAGCCACGTTCTGTGGTCTGTTGGAATCCTGCTACTGGTCAGTGGATTTGTCTGTGTACGTTGTGAAATGGAAAAATCGTGGAAAGTGAAAAGCAGTCCGAGCAGTAGCGCTGATGAAAATATTTTGACAAGTGGCCCGATACAGTCGAAATTGGATGATGAATCGGTCAGACTGGATGAAGAAGTACAACCGAACGAAGAAGACAGTAAACAAAATCTAATAGAATCAGAAGCAGATAATGTGGAACATGAATTATCCACGGCTTCAACGACTACTGCTCGAACGACCAGTGGTCAACAAAAGCCAAGGCTACGAAGTACGTACGTGGGTGATAAAATTCCATCGATTTTACATTTGGTTCGAGAAAGTGCCAAGGCAGCTCCCTTTATTGAAGATCACGAACCGGACATTCAAATTGATGATTTCTCTGCAGACGAGGCTGATGAGGAAGAGGTCGATTCTCGGTTAGATGAAGGTTCCTCAACGAATGAGTCAAATAAGGAAAGTTATTCCGAAGGTATCGAAATGATTGAAAATATTTTGGAGGAAGTGAAAAGCATTTCCGATGGTGAAAAGCCGTCGGAGAAGGAAGAACAGCCGAATGTGGCAAATCCGGAGGAAACTAAAGAATACGATTTTGGCCCAGTACTCAACATGACCATCGATGAGCCGAACAATATCGTCAACGTTAAGCTGAACGGAAAAGTTATCAAAGAGATATTCACGGGTAAGTCGAAGAGGTTTGGGGCGTTGGTCGGTAGAGTGATAATAATGTAACAAAATTGTTCACCCAAGGTCGTGGAAGTGGTTTCGGAGCAGGCTCGAAGAAGATCTGGAAGTACGCCATGCCTCTGTTCGTTCTACCGTTTCTGATTCAGTCGGCCATCATACCGTTTATGCTGACGACGGTGAAGTTGTTTCTGCTGAAATCGTTCCTAGCGGGAAAGCTGGCCATCTTCCTACTGATCCTGGGGGCATTCAAAAACTTTACCCATAAGAAGGAAAAGGAACTGTACGTGAAAGATCTGCCCGAACGACGGTACGAACCGTACAGCGGAGAGTGGCCATATCCGTACCACTCGGATGGCCTGGCCGGTCGGGTCAACTGAGCGCATTGTACTGGGGGATGTGCTGGTGGTGGTATTGAAGGGCTACAGCGGGTGTCATACTGATGCTGGCAGGACGATCCAAATACATTTCGTTTTAAGAATTTGATGTTTGTTGTAGTTGTAAGTAACTTATTTAATTATTTATTGTGTGAATGCTATTGAAATGTTATTAAATTGTGAATTTAGTCGTAACAGCAGAGGGGTGTACTATTATGTTAAAAAATCCAACTATATCGAATAAAGATATTGACTCATTTCTACCGATCGACATGGTGTTGCCAACCCAATTGTACGAAATCTTAATCAGTTAATTACACAGAGTAAAAACTAAATAAATCCTATTTTAAACCAGCTGGTGCTGTGATGATGCTGTTTTTTTTATATTTCTCATTTTCGAAATAAAAAGGCTGGTGGCTAATGTCATGAGACATAACTGGATGACTTGAATAAGTATACAATGGATGGTTTTGGACCTGGAATTCTGGAATCGAATTCGAGAGCCAAATGCTAGAACTGAGTTCTGAAACTTAATTGTGATGCTAGATTCTGAAACTGAATTCTAAATCTGTACTTGGAAACTGATTTTTGGATCTGGATTGTTGAACTAATCATTGAAACCTCTGGTGTTCTGGAGCTGAATTTTGGAACTGATTTGAAGTCCAGGATTCTGGTTAGAAACTGAATTCTTAAGCTGAATCTAGCACTGAACCTGGATTCTAGTTAATAGCTGAATTTTAGTTACAGAATTCCGGTCTAGGACTCTTTGACTTGAATATTGCTTCTAGAATCTACATTCCAGAAAACCTTCAGAATGAATTCATGAATTCAGTTAAACTTCTAGAATTGTGAAACTGAGTTTTGAAACCAAATTCTAGACCAATAGCATTTCGAAAATGAAATCTAAACTTTTGGAATGCATCCAGGCTTCGATTCAAGTTCCTAAATTTGGTTTCAGTTTCGGAATTCTGAAACACAATTTTGGTCTTGGACTCTGGACGAGGAACTGAATTTTAGAACTGGATTCCAGAAAATAAAAAAAATCTTGGTCTTGAATTTTGAAACTGAATGTCAGAACTGGACTCTAACAGATCGGCTGAAAAGTTCGTATCGTTTCTATGAGAGGGCGTCACTAGAATTAAATCCATACCATTTTCAGTTAGTACCAACCTTCAAAAGATACGTGTATAAATTTGACAGCTGTCTGATTATTAGTTTGTGAGATATTGCATTTTGAGTGAAGCTACTTTTGTTATTGTGAAAAAAATGGAATAAAAAAGAAATTTCGTGTGTTGATGAAACACTACTTTTTGATAAAAAAAAGTGCCGCCGATACCAAAAAATGGCTTGATGAGTGTTATCCAGACTCTGCACCGGGCGAAGCAACAATTCGTAAGTGGTTTGCAAAATTTCGTACTGGTCATATGAGCACCGAAGACGATGAACGCAGTGGACGTCCAAAAGAGGCTGTTACCGATGAAAACGTGAAAAAAATCCACAAAATGTTTTTCAATGACCGTAAAGTGAAGTTGATCGAGATAGCTGACGACCTAAAGATATCAAAGGAACGTGTTGGAAATATTATTCACGAATATTTGGATATGAGAAAGCTTTGTGCAAAATGGGTGCCGCGTGAACTCACAATCGATCAAAACAACAACGAATTGATAATTCTGAGCAGTGTTTGGAGCTGTTATATCGAAATAAAACCGATTTTTTTCGTCGATATATAACAATGGACGAAACATGGTTCCATCACTTCACTCCAGAGTCCAATCGATAGTCAGCTGAGTGGACTGCACGCGATGAACCGAACCCAAAGCGTGGAAAGACTCAACAATCGGCCGGTAAGGTTATGGCGTCTGTATTTTGGGATTCGCATGGTATAATTTTCATCGACTACCTTGAAAAGGGAAAAACCATCAACAGTGACTATTATATAGCATTATTAGAGCGTTTGAAGGACGAAATTAAAAAAAAAACGGCCTCATTTGAAGAAGAAAAAAGTTTTGTTTCATCAAGACCATGCACCGTGTCACAAGTCGATGAAAACCATGCTGAAATTGAACGAATTGGGCTTCGAATTGCTCCCTCATCCACCGTATTCTCCAGATTTGGCCCCCAGTGACTTTTTCCTGTTCTCAGACCTCAAGAGAATGCTCGCTGGTAAAAAAATTAGAAGAAATGAAAAGGTAATCGCTGAAACTGAGGCCTATTTTGAGGCAAAGGACAAATCGTACTACAAAAATGGTAACGAAAAGTTGGAAGATCGCTATAATCGCTGTATCGCCTCTGATGGCAATTATGTTGAATAATAAAAACGAATTTTGGCAAAAAAATGTGTGTTTCTATTAAACGATACGAACTTTTCAGCCGAACTGTTAGGTTGTGGAGAGCTCAATTAATACGCCTTTCTCATCGTTTATTCTTATCGCGTGATTTTGAGTTTTTTTTCGTGGAAAAATATTGAGAAATGAGCCGGTGAAGAAATATTTTTGGGGACAGAAGTCAACAAATCAAAGCAGCATAGTTATAAAGCTTGCTTCACTTAGAATTGGAACAAACTTTTGCTCATATTGTGGCGCTCCTGGTGGACGGGTTTGGAAGTTTTTGGCTCCCACGTTCCGGGAATCTTGTCAGCTTCACGTATGATTTTTGACATTCCGCAAATCGACTGTCCTTTGTAAACAAATAACATGGAAGCTGAAAGAAGGGAAAAAAATTGTGCACAGTTATTTGTAAAATCCATTGTGGTCTGCATCTAGGCTAGCTAAACAGCTGAAAATGTTCAGAAATACCGTATGGCGCGTTATCAAACGGTATAAGGAAACATTAACGACGATTTGGAAGCTTCAAGCCAATCGTCGGAGTGGAACTGTCGACCGGAAACTGCGTGGTAGGATTTTCAAGTCGATTAAGAGGAATCCTAATCTGTCGGACCGTGATTTGGCCAGTAAATTCGGTGCTGCCCATAATACCGTGAGAAGAACTCGATTCCGGGAAGGAATCAAGTCGTATCGAGCTAGAAAACAGCCAATTCGGACCATAAAACAGCATAGTATGGTCAAAATTCGTGCTCGGAAACTATATGACCAGGTGCTGACCAAGTTCAACGGGTGTCTTCTGATGGACGAAACCTATGTCAAGGCTGACTTCGGGCAAATCCCAAGTCAAAAATTTTACTTGGCAACGGCTCGGGGGGATGTTCCAGCCAAATTTAAATTTGTTTTTGCCGACAAATTTGCAAGAAAATTTATGATTTGGCCGAGCATTTGCAGCTGTGGCAAAAAAAACGAAAGTTTTCGTTACAAATAAGACAATGACATCGGAACTATACCAAAAAGAGTGTCTCCAAAAACGAATTTTCCCGTACATTCGATCCCACGACCATGCCGTAATGTTTTGGCCAGATTTGGCAGGCTGTCATTACAGCAAAGTCGTTCAAGAATGGTATGCAGAGAAAGGGGTTCTGTTTGTTCCGAAAAACCTCAACCCACCCAACTGCCACCAGTTCCGCCCGATTGAGAAATACTGGACAATCATGAAGAGGAGACTCAAGGCAAAAGGAAAGGTTGTCAAAGACATCAATCAGATGACGACCTGGTGGAATAAGATAGCTAAAACGATGGACGAAGAAGGTGTGCGCCGCTTAATGAACCGTGTTACAAGAAAAATTCGAGAATTCCTTCGAAACCGTGACGAATAATTTTATCCGTACTTGTTCTTAAAAGTATGAAGAAAATGCTACATTTGTATAAAAAAAGATCTCGAATTCAATAATAAATAACTGAAATACAGGCAATTGTCTTTGTTCCAATTCTATCTGAAGCAAGCTTTAGTAGATGGGTTTACTAGACCCCAGAGTTGCTGATCGATTTTTTTTTAATTTTATTTAGAATGTTTTGTGGTTGTCAAAATTACGATTTTACATTTTGTAGTTATTTTGTAGCTATTTTGTAGCTGTAAAACCGCTCCAAGATAACAAACAACGAAAAGGAAGACATTGGGGTCTAGTAATTTAGATGTATGTACAAAATTTAAAGAAAAATGGTGAAGTAGATTTAGAATGACGATGCACACGCACTTTAAAAAACCTGCTTTCGAAAAAAAACGCGTTCAAAGTTTATTATTTATAAAATCGAAGGAAACAGTTCATTTTTCTAGGGGGCGCGTAGGATCTAACACTTTCCTAAAATCATAGTTTTTCCTTGCGTTTTGTTATAAAAAAAGGGTTTTGTTCCAATAGGCTTGAACATTTGACCAAATATTCTTGAAATGTTTTACTATTAGAAAATACAAAGAAAAAATAAATGATTTTTCAAAAGCATTAGACCCTACCTGCCTCTTAATCGAATCCTACACTGAAAAAAAATCTATTTTTAAAATTTAATGTCGATTTACATTAAAATGGAATTTTTGGATCTTGGTGAAATTTTATCCCAACAATAAAAAAGCACTGTTCTTAGAAGATGATGTACTGGCACACAGAGTATACTAATCATGGTGTGTACCATCGATTTTTGGCTTCAATCACTTTACCTTCACCTTATTCGTTCGATTTTGCTCCCTCAGACTATTATTTGTTTTCAAACTACAGAAGATTATTTAACGTATAAAAAAAAACAAATTCATCTTCGAGATGAGATCATGGACGAAAATGTTTTTGGTTCAAGAGGGGAACACATTGAGTAGAATAAATAAATCTCTTAAATTCAAATCCCGAGGCTTGTGGTGAAATCGTGATTAAGATGTTCATAATTTATCGAATCGACTTGAAAACTTGAGCGACTTGAGTTTAAAGCAGCAGTAATTTCCAGGGAAGAGAAGAATTAAATGTATGAAGAGTCATTTAAAAATTATGGTGGTAAGTGACAAAATGATCAAAAGTTGAGTATCGTCAATCATAGTTTTCTCATGTTTGAAAAAGATCTCTATGGAATTACTAAAGCTCTGATCAAAAGACTTTTTTACTACCGTTTCTTCACACAACAATTTTATTGGCCATTTTCATCAAGCGACAGTGCCAGTTTCATACGATCTTACTGACAACGAAGTTCTTCTAGAGTTTCCACGCATTTATCGCACGCTACGTGACAGCACCATTTGAATCGACAATTGCATTTTTGTTCTCCGATCTTGATTTGCTTGCGGACCTTTAAACCACAGTAACGGCATAAATTCCGACAGGACTTGCGTTCGTCGATGTCAACATTCGCTCCCCTAGCTGCCGAACACTGGCGGTTTACCATTCCCGGCCATCCATGAGTCACATTCCGCTGGCAGTAGTTTGGTGATGCTGCAATGCAAGAAGTACGAGTCATAAACGAAATGAGCACGATTATTAAATAAAAACCCACTCACGATGAATGTAAACCAACTGGTCGATTCGAATGTTCCGACTGTTTAATTTTCCGGAATTGTCCACAAACAACCGGACGGCATCCCGATACATTCGCTTCACTCCAGCAGCAATCTCGGCAAAGTTCTTCATCGTACTCCAGCAGGTTCGCATAGCACAAGATCCGGACACTCCATGGCATCGGCAATGTTTTCTGACAGCATTTTGAACTGCCATCCAACCGGCACGACGATTATGCACACTGCCGTATCCTTTAGTATCGAGCCGGAAACTAACAGCACTATTTTCCAGTTCCAACTGACGCTCGTCACTGCACTGTTCGGTTTCGTTGGTGCCACGTGAGCAGTTCCTCGCGTAGCTGTAGATCAACGAAGCAGTACTCAACGCTCGAACGAATGCCGTTTCTCGGTCCAGCTTTGCATCGGGACTGCGTTTCGAAACAAAGTGCATCATCGGACAGTTCCAGCGATCCCATCGGAACTGATGCCGGCAACTGGCTAACGCAAGCTCGATGCTGTCCGACAAAAGCTCCGCTGGGCTGGGATGATTCAGCTGCTGTGAATATCAATAACGCCTTTAGATATACTATTTTATGGCACGCATAGTAATTCGAGTAGTTTTGAATTAAACAAAAAGAGTTCCACTAACCATGTCGAAGCAACTAACCGAGGATACCAACACCAGCAGCAACAGTTTCGTATCCATTTCCAAACATCAATAAACATGCGAACGGGACCACGATTTCACCCCGACTGAAAACCCGCCAGCGGAAATCCTAACCGCAATGAAATGTTCTGCATGTACTTAGCAAGTGGGCTAGCCGTTGGCAAACGGTCTATATGACCATTTCAATTATCTTTGAATATATGTACATACACCCTGGCCTGGTGGTGGTGTAATTATCCTTTTTTCCAAGAGGCTAGTGTCACCACCGCTAGTTATTATAAACGCGTCAGTGCTCTTCACTCAACCGTTGCGACGCGTGAGTTCCTTTTATAGATCGCTGTTCACCATTCGAAGGTACGTACGAACGGGAAGAGGCCAGTTTTTCCGACTGAAAAGAATTTTCCTTTTGTTTTTTCCTGTCAGATAAATCCGAGTTTCCATTGAAATGACACACTCTGCGGCTTCGTGCCAATTAACTGCACACAAGCCGGGCCGGATTTTGTTTCTAATGAGGGCTGGATTTAATTAAAGAGATAAGAGATTAGACTTCGTCCTGGACCAACGTCTAGCGAAGATCTAAGCACATCTTGGGGAGGAAATGTTGGAAAAAATGTGTAATATGCAAATGAGTGAACACAGTTTGTAACGCTATTCACAGAAGTAGGTGTGATTGCATGGTTTCGTCATAATTAGTTGAAATTATCTATCTAAAAAACCCTTCTGATAGAAAAGGCTAGCATTTTGGGCTTGGATGGTTTTGGCAGGCTTTATGTTTCAAACATGTTTGTTTATTAACAATCTTCTTAATCCGACAATTTTCACAGGTTTGGTAGTTTAAAATTACGAACTTATGCGTGGTGAATGGAGATGATTGTACCACTACATTAATAAGATTTCCGCTTCACCTGTGCATACAATGCCATGACTTTCTTTGCGTGCTCGTAAACAGCCCGGTGCAAGGATAGGGCGCTTCAGCAAGTGCTATCGTAGCCAACGTCTGGGGCATTTGGTGGGCAATTAGAGCGCTCAGAGTCTGGTAAACAAACATTCGAGCATTTCAAATCGAGTAAAATATTAATTTTCTTATCGTAGTGATGATATTCTGATCGATAATTTGCGGGAAAGTGCGGTAAAGGGTACTGAATAAAGAAGTAGTTTGTAATATCCAATTTTTTGTTAGCCATTCTTCTTCATTGTTTTGGTTTTTGCAGAATGATGCTGGCTACAGATTCATGACGTCATAGCAGGGGGCTGCTCGTAAACTATTACCCATAGCATAGTAGGCTGTGCATAAAAGAAAACGATTTGTTTGTGTCATTTTTGCTTGATGCAAAACCTAACCCAGCTTTCTGCCCTAATTGATGTCAAACGGATTGTTTAGAGCCAGTTTCGAATTTAGTTTTATCGTTATTGATTGAATTGACAGTTGCATCACGTCGAAGTGGAAGCATTTGCGTGATTTGTCCCACGCGCACTCCGTGGGAGTGCTCCGGTTAATTTTGAAATGGGTTTAAGACCGACGATAGAAACGACAACTATACACAAAGGCGGCCACATGTTGTCCGAGGTCAGTTCGAGTTCCGTGGGTTATCGCAGTCATCTGAAGGAACGCTCCGAAACCAAATATTGTACTTCAATAAGTCGAAGCTCCTGTGCCACACCTCGAACTGCACTAAGAAGTAGTTGCAGAGACAACTGCCGTTTTGATGGGCGAATGATATATGGCCGCCATCCAGCCTCGATTTTAATCACTCAGTATGGCACGCAATGGAGGCTTAGGCCTCTTCTAAACCCCACTCAAGTACAGACAGCCTCAGAAAAAACATTGACCACTTGGAGAAAAATAGAGCTAGACTACATTATTAGCACCTTCAATGCGTTTTGGACACGTGTAGTTAGAATAGAAATTTAATTCACTAAATCTTCCGGTAATGCTTGCAGAGTTTACATAACTGTTCGGTAGTTTTTGACAGGTCAACAATTCTTTATTACTGAACGCTTTGTTATCAACTCTCGATGAACATTAGATTAGGTTCTAAGTTCAAATGACAGTCTCTTGTTGTTAATTTTTTCTTTCAATTTTCACAGAAAACTCCTGTATTTTTCGATAATTTCGTCAGTGCAGATTAGAAGATTACAGTTTTTGTTATTATTCTCTGTAAATAGTTAGAGATAAGAATGGCAGAGAGTACCGTGATAATCGAAAGACGGAGAGAGTAAACAAAGAGAATCTGTCACTTGCACTTAGGATCTAATCCAATGTTCATCGAACAGTCAGGTACACAGAAAAGAGTCTGAGGGGCTCTGATCCCTCCCGAGGTCTTTCCATAATTCAGTTTGCACTAATACAATAAATTAATCGAAAATATAAAACGTCTATTTCTCAGAAAGCAATCTTATTCAAATTAAAGATAATATTAAGTAAATTCCATGTACTACAATCTCATGAATCATTTCATGTAATTGTTATGTGATTTTCCTATGCATGAAATGAATGTTTACGTAATGTAATCCTTAGCTAAACTTCAGATATTTTCATCACATATTTTCTACTAGAAAACTAATATATTATTTAACATATAGGCTGAAAGTACCGAGCCTAACACATAGATGGCGCTAGTTTTATTACAGTCCCCTTTTTTTTTTTAACTAAAACTAACCTTTAAAAGACAGCAGTTAAAAATTTCATTATATTCAATTCATTGGTTTGTGAGTTATTGTGCTAAGAGTGACGCTACTTTTGTTATTTTCAGAACAATGGATCAAAAACAATTTCGTGTTTTAGTTTTAGTTTTATACTGTTCAAGCAAAGCAAAGGCTTGAAAAGTGTTATGGAGACTCTGCTTCATCAGAAACAACAAAAAAACGTTGGTTTGCTGATGTCAAACGTGGTCGTAGAGACACCGATGATGCACCAGAAAACATAAAAAAAATCCACCAAATCGAAATTTGAAGTTGCGTGAGTTAGTTGACATCGTAAAGATATTAAAAGAACGTGTTGGTTTTATATTGCATGAGCATTTGATTATGAGAAAGCTCTGTTCAAAGTGGGCGCCGCTTTTGCTCATTGTTGACCAAGAACGAGAACGTGTTAATGATTCTGAACAGTGTTTGGTCATGTTTAAACGTAACAAACCAGAATTTTTACGTCGATATATAACAATGGATGAATCATGGATTTATCACTTCACTCCGGAATCAAAACGATCGTCATCTGAGTGGCTTCGGTATTTTGAGATGTGCGTGGTGTAATATTTATCGACTATCTCGAGAAAGGAAATTCCATTACCAATGAATATTAAATAGCGTTATTGGAGCGTTTGAAGGCTGAACACAAATCGTTCTACAAAAGTGGTATTGAAATGTTAGAGCGACGCTGGAATGATTGCGTTGCTCTTGATGGAGGTTACGTTGATGAATAAAGTTAGTTTTGAACCAAAAACTCGTGTTCTCTTTGTTAGGTCCAGAACTTTTCAGTCCTATTGAATAACATGCATGATATATAATCAACCCGATACATATCCAATAGAATGTACGTAAAAAGTTGGATGGATGAGATTCATGTATGTTATCAAGTAAAAGAAAAAGAAAAACGTTTCGGTCGGCTCGGCCATGTGCGGTTAGACCTTAAGACGGGAACATTTTCTGTAAGTGCGCCTGTCAATTTTTCTACATATATGAGAAAAGCTCCTGATTCCTTCACTCAATAAATGGTCTGTATTCTGGATTCGGTTATTGAACCTATAGACAATTTAACTTGATTAATTTCACAACCTCATCTTCTGCCGACAACCGAATACGGGATATTGTTCGGGCAGATTAGATATTGTTCAATTGAACGACCCGATAAGCGGCCTGATTACAACAATTGGTAAATAGAATGTGCATTACCTGGGTACCTGTGGACAAACAGACACTCGTAACCAACTTGTTTAGGCCAATCTTCTTTTGAGATTGGATTGTTAAAAGTGGACGAGCCCAAGCGGTGAGATAAAATTAACGTTCGAGTAGTCGAACGTTGGAATCCGAACCGAGTACTTCGGTTCTTGAAGCTTCGGTGGGTCGGCATCGGGGACGAACTTATTCTAACTGGTCGAATAGCAGTTCTAGTGACATATTTGAAAGTGAAACCATAGTCAGGATGGTGGCGGCACTAAGTAATAGTTTTGGTACGTATAACATCTCTTAAAAGAAGTAGTTAAAACCGTTTATTGATATCAAAACGCTGAAAACATTCCTGTATTTCATTACGATCCGACATCCGGTTCCGGAATTACATGGTGATTGGAGTATTTTTTGTTAATTTTCTGTGTGTTTTATCAAAAAGTTGTATGAGTTTCTGGTACCGGATATACTGGATATAGTGGTCAAAAACTTTCAATTGAAACTCATTGTGATTTCTCAGAAACGGTTAGGCTCATTTTCATAATCTTAGGTGCAAAAGAAAAGTTTTGGTGTTCCATATGAAGTTCTCGAATATCATTTGAATGTGATTTTCGGTTCCGGAATTACAGCGTAATATGTGCAACAAAGAAGCAAATATGTTCATCAATATTTCTCGAAGATGGCTGAACCAATTTTTACGAACTTAGAATCAAATGAAAGGTCGTAAGACATAACACAAATAACACAATTGATACAGTTTTTCTTAGAAAGGACCATTTAAAGTGCAGTGATTTTCTTAAAATTGGTTTCAAATTTCTAGATCTTGCAACCAGATGACAAATGAATTCGATTTTGCTATACCGGGTCTCAATTTCTGATTGCGGAAGTACTAGTAGTAGTAGTAATAGTCAAAAACTTTAAAAAGGAACGCATTCCGGTATCTTAGAAACGGCTAGACCGATTTACATTAACTTAAATAAAATGAAAGGTCCTATAGTCTCTAAACAAGTTCTGAAGTTTATCAGGATCCTATTTTTGGTTTTGGTGATGAGTGCTTAAACATTCCAGCTGATGCTTAGGACGATGATACAAAAAACACAAACGATCTCCTAAATTGAGCTGAAAATTAATTCTATTTATAATTCATGTTAATTGCTGGCCATTATAACTCTCTTTGATTGTACCGGCCTTCAGATTTTTGTTCCGTAAGTTGAACTCACTAACTTACTCACTTACTTTTCTGAGAGAGAGTTGAACTGATTTTCAAAAGCTTAGATCTAAATGAATGGTCTTATGGTGTCACATAAATCTTCTGCATTTCATCCGTATCCGACTTCTCGTTCCTGGATTACAGATTGATAAGTTCTCAACATTGTGGCGATGCAGAAATCGTTCTAAAGAATTCAGAATTGGACTCAGAATTAGTAAATTGACCGTCAATCGAACCTACTTCGACTATACCGGTCCCCGCACACTTAAATCCAATCCTCGAGCTCGGTAAAGTAAAATGCCGAGACAGATCGGCAACACACAATTGTGCTGATTGCTCAGTAATCAATATTATGTTTTCCGATGTTTTCGTTCAGTAAATTTAGTGCAAAGAGCATCTTCTTACCGAGATTTGGCTAAATCTTGTGCTGAACTCTTCGGTAATTAACAATTACCTTTAAATCAGCAAATGCGTTTACATAAATTTCGAAATATGTGTTAGATTTTGCCGAAACTCGGCAAGACAACTGTCATTTATGTTTTATATTTTCGTTTGGCACTACGCTGTTATTTTCTGACGAAATATTTCGGAGAAAATATTCGGAATAAGTCCAGTAAGTATAATAACTAAAGAATATTTTTGAATAAGTATTGAAAGTACCTTCCAGCTCCTGCTTTCTTTGTCGGGAAGCCATTACATGTCAACCAACATATTCGAACACATACTGAATTGCATATTTTACAATTGTACGTCCCTGAAACTTAGGAAATATAATGAATATTTTGTGTATATTTATAAGGTAAAAAAATTAAATCCTTAAACCCAGTTCAATGTTTACAATGAAAAAACGAATTCTTAGTTTACTGTTGTTGAAGGCTTAGTAATTCATAAATTTCATTTCGTTTCTTTTATCGAACATTCAGCCAAGGTTATGCCGAACAGACAGTAAACTTTTTCCCGAAAATTTCCGTAATAACTGACGTTTGTCAACTGCAATTGTACACATCAAATCATATTTACGGGCGTCGGTAAAATTTTACCGACTTTCAAACAGCTAAACATACAGTAATCAGTTCAGTAAAAGTTTCATTTGCTGAACTATCGGTAACGTTTCTCTGAACATCCTCCTGTCAAAATTATACTGACTTGTTCTTCATTCATTACCGAAATTCGATTAAATTTACAAATAACTATTACTGTTTTTCGGTAAATTAATCCGTGAAATAAAAAAAAACTCATTCAAAATTTTCGTTCAATAAGTTTATTCATTTATGATTACTAGATTATGTACTTCAATAATGATTTCTACTAATATTATGATTACGATTCGTATCATTGATAATCGTGGACGGTAGCGGGAAGTACGTGATAACCAGCCGTTTTGGTAGAGAGCTGGAACATAAACTTTAGGCTGTATTAACAGTATATATACTGGAAACCTTGCCTACCATCAGCAAATAAATAACGAATTATAACGATTTGAGCGTTTCACCCACAATTTATTCGATGCTAGACTAAGTTTTTACTTTTTTACTTCCGAAAATAAACCAATTTGACGGATATGATTCTCACCGAAGTAGTCAGTAATGTTTACTGAAGTTTTTCATTATTATTAATTGATTCACTGAAACTCGAGAAATATTTTACCGAATTAGGAAAAAGGAATGACATTTCGAAGTATCAGATCCTGTCAGTAAAATAAAAGCAAATATTCCGTAATATTTTTATTGAGTGTACCGAAATCCGGTAGTTCATTGACAGATGACTGTGATGATTACCGAGCCCTTGACGGTGCATATCTCGGCAATGATTCAGAGAAAATAGAAATAAGTGTACGGATTTTCCGATTTCAATAAAACTGAAAATAGTGGTCAAATTCACCAGTATGGAATTCGCTGCAATATTTCAGATACGGTTTAACTGTTTTTAACAAATTTAGGTTCTAATTAAATTGGACCAATGTGGTTAGACAAAATTCTCCCCGCTTGTGAGGAATTCTGGTAACCGTCAGAAGGCTGGCTGCATTCCAGCTGCTGTCAAAATTGTCCAGGCGAAATTGCGTCATTATCTTGCCGCACGTGTCTTGTTTATTACTCTTCCTTCTTTTTTTTATTCGACTTCATTTGATATTTGTCAATCTCGCATGTACATACAAAAAACGAATCTTATGAATTTGTTTGAAACATGGGTATGTTTGGTAGTGAGATACAATGTTATTGGCAATAACATTTTTCATAATTAGTATATATGAAGGGCAATAACTTATTGCCTTTCATATGTATCTTTTATTGACAAAATAAAACCAAGACGCTAAATATGTAGAACCGATTCAAAACGATTCTGCCAGTCTTTTATGGCAAGAATCCGACAGAAACAGAACCGTTAATAACCGCTAGGCGAAATTCTCTGCCGGAAACGGTTGTTGCATGCAAGACTTTTGCTGGAAATGTGGCAGAATTCTGTCAAAAATGGCTGGCAGACATAGCCAGCCGTCTGGGGGGAAATCTGCCCGCCGCGTACAAGTGGGTCTGGGAAATTCTGTAGTGTCGAACAACCCGAGTGCAGTGTGATATCGAATGGAAAACTCAATTTGAAGTTGTGAAGTTCATATCAAACAGAAGAACGTTTATGCTAGCGACTGATTAGTATTACTATTGCTCATTTATTTTCCAGTTTATGGCAATCTATCAAACATATTGGATTGCAATCGTCTGTCGTGACCGTCATTAGACATCTATTGGATTAAGTGATTGAAATTCTTCTCTATCGAATGGCAGATATCTTGGCAGATAAGTTGGGTTCGATTAGATAAGAATGGTAGATTGTTTGTTATCAACCTTTTCATAAATCAAGGCCACATACGCTATAGAATAAAAAACATCAATTGTTTGTCGTCGAAGAACCATCTCCTCCCTTCCTAGACGATGTCCATGTCAACCACTTCAAGAATTACACGCTAATCGTTCCAATTTTCATTGGCAACAACATACAATTCGATTATTATTGTGTCAGAATTTTATTGATAACAAACAAAATGACTAATTAGATACTTCACTTGATTACAGCCATTGTCATGAACAACAAACTGATCGCGCTGCTCACTGTGACGTTACTGGCCTTCTTTATCTCTACTATCGTCTTGGCGGTGCAGAAAGCCGACTTGATTACGGAAAACGAGGCACTTTGGGAGCAATTGCATAGGGAACCGGAATCGAGTACAATTACACCACCAATCACCACTACTACTGAACCTTCAACAACGGTTGCTCCTGCGGTAAATCAGATACGCCACTAAAGCTCTCGTTTAGGTTACAATTTACGATTTTGTAGATAAGCTATCGGCTGCCGGAGGACAACCTACCGCTTCACTATGATTTATGGTTAAATCCCCAGCTCAGCGACGGAACGTTTGCCGGGAAAGTGACGATCGACGTTCTAACACTAACGCAAACGGATGAGATCGTGCTGCACAGTCATCTGTTGACGATCGATGATGTTCACTTCCAGTGTTTGAATGAATCTTTGGGCTATGGGGTTAGTAGCTTCGTAAAAATGTTCTTTTTTTTCTTCGAACAATGGAATTCCATCTTTGACTGTTTAGGGTTATACGGAAGATCTGGACAAAAATTTGTTGAAGGTGCATACCTTGAACGTCTTCAAGCCTGGATACATTACACAGGTTACAATCGAGTTTAGTGGGCAGATGGACGGAAAATTAGTTGGACTTTACAGTAGCTCTTACAATGCAGAAAATGAGGGAAAAGTGTAAGTACAATTTATATTCTAACATTTTTGAAAACTTAAAAATATTTTTGAGGCTTGAAGAATACTGCCGTCTTGAATAAGAGTTCCCACCCTCACTAAGTGCGTTAAGCAGGCGCGTATACAAAGGGGGTTTTGGAGGTTCAAGCCCCTCCCGAAACGTGAAAAAATAATTTCTTATGAAAACTCTTCTCTAGAAATATGAAGAATTTCGCACCAATTCGAATAAATGTTGGCAGCACTCTTTCTGATTTGAATGAAACTTTCTGAACGCGTTGAATTTGTGTCAACAAGTAACTTTGTTTTTGCAAAATATATCCATTTTTTTCACTGTCGAAAATTAAAAATCCTATAAAAAAGTGTTCTACTAGTGATTTTCATAAAATCAGTCAAATTTTGTAGTGAAACTACTGAAAAAATCTCTATCGAGTCCTACACTGAACTAAATTGACTTTAAAAATTAAAAAACGATTTTCAAAACAAAACCATTATTGATTTTGATAAAATGTTGTCCCAATAATTAAGTTCCCTACTAACCAATCATACATTCCAATATGTGCACATTCATGGAAAAAAAAAGTTTTTTAAGCAAAAACTATTTCTTTTCCCAGTGTATTTTGATTAAACACTAAACTTAACTGCTAGTCATAATCATTTGAGATTCCAATGAATCTCAATTTTTAAAAAAAGTTTTACCGAATGCCCTGTTGCTAGTTGCCCAACATTTGCAGAATGTATCAGTGCAGGATAAGGAAAAGTTGTTAGAAAAACCATTTTCCCTTATAAACGCCCGTCTTACAATATATAGAAGGTTAGCAGAGAACATAATTATAAAAAAAAAATCATTCATATAAAGATTCATTCATTTATTTTTGTAATTTGATTTCAAATTTTTAAGATCGCCTTTTTCAGTATGAAATTCGATTAGTAATTTTTTCAGTGTTTTCATTCGAAAATTAGACTAATTATGAAAGCATCACCTGCATAATGAAATTTTGTCGAATTCAATGAAATTTTGTCCCAAGGTAGGTTACTATGTTCCCTTCCAACCGTCCATGCTTCAGGAAACTAAAACAGTGGTAGTTTTTTTTTTGGCAATATCGGGCAAACAGTATTTTTTACAATCTCCTCTCAAATTGAGATTCACTTAATTATTCGATGATAATGACTTTCAGTTTAGTTTAGTTATCGATAAAAAGACACTCAAAAGAAATTCTTTTCGTAAATTGATTTTCAATTTTTAAAGTCGAGTTTTGCAGTGTTGGACTCGATATGGAAGTTTTTTATTGGAAAAACGCATACAAAACTGCATAACTTCGGAAATCGGCATCAAAGACCTAAGCGTTTTGTTTTGGATCAAGTCAATGAGTTTTTTTATTGAACTCATCTAAAATTAATGTGAGAATGTTCCGAGGTCGTCGTCCCATCAATCAGCCCCACCACAAAGCAATATTTGCATTAAATGGATTCAACCATTACCGAAAGATTTTCGATATTTCTTGTTTAGAATACACACAGAAAAGTGTTATGAAACTAATGGTGTATCTAGGAAAATTTGCGCCAGGGGCAAAACTTAATTTGCCGCCCCCGTCGTTGGTTCAGTGAGCAAGAAAATAAAAATTTTCCTTTTAAAAATCGAATATTTTACAAGTAAACTCTGCATAGTTTTTCATATTTTCAACGAGTAAAAACGAGTAGTGGAATGAAGCCACGCCCGTTGCTTTTATTAAAAAGTTGAAACAGTGTTGTGTCATACACGCTAAACGACTCAATTCTTGAAATGACACGCAAAATTAGGTTCCAGACATATACTGACGAAATCAAATATGAAATCGAAAATATCGACCGTCCCACGACAAAAGGGCCTAACTACAAATGACAGTTTCTCTTTGTTTACTCTTTGTTACTCTCTCCTACCATTTACTAGTACATTTGCTCTGTCGATTAGCGTACGTGCTTTTGATCCAACGGTTATCGGTTCAAGTTTTTCTTGCTGGTTTTACAACTAATAAGATGCAAACTGACGTTCAAAGACTTTGTAAAATTATGTGCAATTTATGTAAATTAAGTAAGTTGAAATTGATTGGTATGAAAAATAAAACAAATTGTTGCGGCCGAGACTTGAACCGTGGATCATTAGATAACGAAATACACCCGTTAATCGACTGAACCACAGAAGCACATGTTATACTTGTAAAATCATAACATTGCTTTTTCTAGCCGATTGCAATTCATAGTCTAAGGTATGCAAATCAATTTCAATGCGACAATTTGAAAGTTAGGGAATTATGTAAGCAGTAAAATTCTTTATTTTTTTCTTTGTAACTAAACAGATAGTTTTACTCATAGGAAGTGTTTTGTAAACTGTAATTATCAACATTCAGATTAACCCCTTAACGCTTAAGGGGAAACATTTTTTCTCTATAAAAGTCATTATCGATTCTTCAATTATTATTAAATCGATGTATTTTTTAAATGAATGTTAAAACCACTCATTTCCAAGGTGGCAAATGTGTTTCTAAACGAAAAAAAAAAGAACTGTCAATCTTTTTTGCACTAAAAAAGTTTATGCAAAACGACGTATAGAAAATAGAACACATATTAAATGTGTTATGTACAACGTCCACTTGTGCTAAAAAAGTACACGAAATCGTTTCGTAGAATACCGTAACTAACTGTTTACTTTACTATTCTGATAATTAAAGCATTAAGAAATAAATTAAATTACGATATAATAAACCCAACTCTTCGTTTATTTACTTCTGAGGATCATAGGGAAAAATATTTCCCATGAAATTATAGGAAACCTATGCACCCTGCTATGTTTTTCTGGTGATATTCTCTTACTTTACATCCACAATAGCTAAATTATTGTGTTTTACTGACATACTTCGTCCTGGACATCTTATGGTCGTGAAAGGGTTAAAATGGTGGGAGTGTAATGTCAGACATATCAATTTTGAGGTGATAATTACCATAATAAGAAAAAGGTACCAAGACAGTATGTTCCAAGTTTTAAAAGAAACGGATTCGAAAAATTGGTTTTCTGAAAAACGCATTTTAATTTTTTTCTCAAAAAGTGAACAAAAAAATATTTTTGGTAACTTACACTGAATACTTTTACGATATTTTTGAAACGTTAAACTACAAGAAAATGCAAAAAAAAAACGATTTTCCAAAACTGTTTATCCCACAATTTATTTTATTTTTTTCAAATCTTCAACCGTTCAAGTTTTCATACACGAGAAATTAGCAGCAGTTTTCAAGTTTTGTCTGGATTTGTGTATCGTAGAGTGCCTGTAACCAGAGTGACAACACCTCATCCGTAATGTTGGCAACAATGCAAAACACTTTATCCGAGATGTTGGATGTTTCCACCCTGTCAGCTTGGAGCGATTTCAATCTTCAGTTCAGCAACGCCATCGCACGGCATCACATTCAACATATCATGTCAATTGTATGAGTGCGCAGCCCTGCTATTTTGGCGCGCACGAATTTGACATTTCTCTCCCCTGCTTCTATGTATGAGATTCGATGCGGACTCGCCTGGTGACGACATGCTCGCAAAAAAGGATGTTGCCAATGATTTGTTCGGAAAATGTGAGAGCTGGATATCTTGTTAATATGTTATGATGTCTTTGATATTTCGTAAGATTTACGTTGCATTTGACAGATCATATTCTCATTTGGAATAAAGCTGTGATTCCTAACGAACAGATGTCGTTACACTGGTTATAGGCACTGTAGTGTATCGCTCATCTGTGGAATAATTGTGTCGTAGCTCAAAGGACAAATATTTGATCGGCAATCTTGTTTACATTTAACCAAGATTCTCGCTAAATGCAACTAAGACCTAAGGCGTTTTTCAAAATGACAACGAACGGCGTGTTAACATAATAGTAAATATTTATAAACACAAACTTAACTACACTTCAAATCGGTGATCGAAGCAAATCAAGTGCACGCTTATGATGGGACCAAATCAGCTGTTTCCACTGCAACCGGTTTTCTCTGCAAGCTACGCGGTTTGTGGAGGTTCGAGGGCCGGGAGAATGTTGTTTATAGTGAAAATAGTTTGCTGAGTGTTTACCTGCTGCTGCCCGAATCGATTTGAAGTGAGGTAATAGGTTTTCCATGAAGCAAAAGCAGAGTGCTGAGATCGGAACGGTCCATAATGCCAGATAGCTTAAGTCACGGTGAAGTCCATTAATGTCTTCAGAAAATGAATTACATTTTTGACGTAATCTTCTGCGCCGAATCTCGTGCCTCTCCGACACTGCTAGGTGTACCAGATTGGCGATGATTGCATTCCGCGTGGTACCTGCAACTTTTCGTTTTCATTCATCGGGCAAAAGTAGAACTGATGGGTGGCGGTAATCGAATGGTGGTGGTGCGGTGTGCGGTCTCCGATGGTGACGGTGGAGATTATGGATATGTACCTCAATTTTTTAGCTGGCGTCACGATACCCGACAAAGCTCGGCACAAACTTCGGAAGTCGACGTCGTGGAGTTCATGCAATGCGGCTTGACTGGGCTGAAGAGAGAAACATCGAGATCGCTGCTCATGTTCCGCAAACCTACATTTTTTTTTCAAGATATGATTTAACATATCGACGACAAGGCTTGAGTTTAAAAATAACTTGCGGTTAGATGCTTATAATTGATGGTTGACGCAACAAGTATGGATATTAGAATACATAATCAGTCGTTTAAGCGGAGCATTTGCGTGTTGGTCCATTTTAGGTTTATGGTATTACTTGACTTGATTATTCATACGTCGGAATGATAACGTTTAGCCGTCCGATCTAATTCCTCGATTGTTATGTAAAGCTGCAATCTGTGAAATATGAAAAATGTAAAGCGTGATTAATAGGTTATTGTACATTATAGAGATTTATTTCCAGATTATTTCATATCAAAATTGATAGGTATTCAACGAGGAAAACAAATTGGAAAAATGGTATGCGAAAACAACGATTCGTTGAGTTTTGTAATGTTCGAATGTTTCTTTTAACACTCGTTTTTCTTTCAATCATCAAACATTCGTTGCAAAATGATACTGATGAAGGAACATTTTCATTGACTCAAAATAGACGAAAATGGCGAGAAATTATTGTCACTCTCAGCTTCGCTTGCAAACTATGAGAACGAAATCCATGTCCAGTCAATGACATAAGCGGAACAATAGTTTCAAAATTGGTTCCAGTGAAAATCCCATAGTATACAGTGTCGGTATGAGAATCGAAAATGAAGTATTGAATCAATCCACAAAGGATGCAGTTCTGTTGCGGGACGTTCACAGTGCGAGTTTCGCTTCAAACAAGAGCGACTGTGTCATCCAGCTGCTGGTAGTTTGCATTGAGGGGAAATACAGCGGTTCTAAATGTTATCTAATTACTTATCTGTTGAAATATGCAAATCAGAAGTGAAAATAATCAATTTAGTGGAGATTTACGGTTTGATAGCTTCTAATTAGATTGTGTAGTGAGTTGAATGCGTTTTGTTGGCTCCAGGGTGTACAAGAGATGTCAGATATTTGATTGTTTATCTGCATCGAATTAAAGGGCTATTGAATAAAGAAGTTTTTTGGCGTGTATGTCTTCTTTTTTCTTTCCGAGTATTTTTATATGATGTCTACCCTCGATTAAAAAATATAGGCTTCGAAAACCTTGTAAATTTCACACAATCTATCAACTTATGAGAACGGTTTTCGATATTCAGAAGTGTGATGAAACGTGTTAGTTTTAATCGTATTGTCTCTGACATTTCTCACCCACAATTTTTAATGTAGAGGAAATAAATGGAATTCTATTTCCTCTTCTGGTAAAGACTGTCCCAGAAAGTATGGACGCACTTTGATTTCGCTGTAAATAATTCACAAGTGTTAGATATTCAAATTTATTCGATATACTGATAATATTAGACTACAACAATAGAATATTATTCTCAACATTTGCTACTTAGCCATTGTAGACTAGCTAGCGCACCTTCTTGCGAACGTTCCTCATTAAATTCCGTACAGACTTCTTGGCGACAAATTTTGACACTTTTTTCCAATCTTGTTCGAACTGTTGAACGGTTTCGGCTGCCGTGACATGTTTCCTAAGATGTGCCTTCGTTAATGCCCAAAATTCCTCAATTGGTCGAAGTTGTAGGCAATTTGGTGGATTCATGTCTTTTGGGACGAAAGTGACATTTTTGGTAGTATACCATTCTATCGTTGATTTCGAGTAGTGGCAACAAGCAAGATCTGACCAGAAGACAACAGGATCTTTGTGGCTTCGAATCATGGGCAGAAGTCGTTTTTGTAAACATTCCTTGATGTACATTTCGCAGTCCCGGCAAGGATTTGTAATCGAGTTTCTCGTAGGTTTCGTAGTTCAGGATTATGCAGTTCAAATTTCCAGCAAGAATCGTATTGTACAGCTTTCGAACTCTCAGTATGATCGATGCTTCTTGTCTCGGACTACGTTTTGGTTTCTGCTTCTTATAGGTTCGAAGATTCAAACGTTCTTTAGCACAAAGAACATTTGATTTCGAAGCGCCCACTTTTTTGGCCACATCCCGAACTGAAACCTCCTTCTTTTGCTCGAGCGCCTTCAGTATACGTTTATCCAACTGAGGGTTAGCAGGACCTTTTTTCGACCCGTTTTCGATTTATCCTCAAAGGTGTCATCCTCACCGAACTTCCTGATTGCATTTCGCACGGCTTTTTCACTTACTCCTTCCATTTTTGCTATCTTTCTCAGTGACAGTCCGCGTTCTGTGCACCATTTGTACACAACTTTTCGACGTTGTTCTGCTGAAAGTCCACGCATTTCGAAACAAACTAATGAAAACGAATAAACATCTGCACAAGTGGTTAGAGAAGAGTGTAAACAACAGGACGCAGCCATAAAAATTGACAGATTCTGAACCATTGCGAAATGACAGCGGTTTTTGGTTGCGTCCATGCCTTCTGGGACAGTCTTTATGTAATGTAATATGACTTCCGACTTGCGAGAATCAACGGAGCTGATTTTGGGACAAAAGAGAAATTTAGTTCGTTTGACTGCATGTATAATATATTAGAATATAAGAAGATTTGCGACAACTTAACTGTAATGCTAAAATTACAAAATCTGAAATGGAACAGCTGTCGTCACTCTCCTTATACACTCACCAGATTATGATGCTTCTGTCAAATGCCGGAGTATTCTTGACATCAGGGGTTCAGTCAAATGTACGGAAGTCGATATAATCGGAGACAGTCTAATTATTTCGGATCAGGGTCATTTCGTCATGAGCCATTTCGCCGAAAGCCGTTTCGCCGAATGTCATTTCACCGAATCAGGCAATTGTCTTATTCAGTGTTGGTGATTGTCGTTAATTTGACAGAAGCTGCTAGATATTTTTCTATATTGCATACAACATTTTCAATCCGGTAGAAGATGCTACAAGAATTCAAGTCTCTCAATGCATGAACCGTGAGAGAATTTTTCTACATTTCTTCGTCCCACTTCATACTCTGAGTATTTCACGGCCCTTAAAAAATTTGCAGTCTGATAATGATCGTTGCTGTGTGGAATTTCCATAGAGAGAATCGAAAGTTGACAACTATCGCAGAAAATCGAATTCGACGTGATGATTGTCGAACTAGGTTTGAAAACTCTTGTGTGGAGCATTCACATACATTGTCATAGACACAACTTATACAAAGGTTCTATGCACATAGTTAGAATAAGAGGCAATAGTAAAAAGATTATATCGCAATTATCAACTGCCCGTATAGATTCGGATCGCGAAACGAGAATAAGAAGAATCCCTGCAGCAGCGAGCTAACCCTTGATTCTCAGACAGGTCATCGAGAGAAATTCGTTCTCGCACTGGTGTCTATTCTATGTTAAATGAGCCATGCCGGGTTTTTGTTGTTGCGATGATATCCGTATTTCATTGATGGCACTGATTGAATCGTGTGAAGAGTTGCTGTGAGCTTTCTTTGATACGATAAAAGCCATCGTTGATCTTAATATCGTAACTGGAATTGATTTTGAATAAAGGCAAATGAAAGATGATAGCGTAAATGCTTATTTTGTTGACCTACAATTGTATTTTTTAAATAAAGATAGATTCTTATACTCTTCAATAAGGATTAATTCATGAACCTCATAGCGGAGTTCCCAAGAAAACTTGGTGACTTTATTAGACTAAGCATCAATGTTTGTGGTATTACTGAGTGAAAATGAAAACATCTTAAATGCGGCTTCGCCAGATCGTTTTGGTTCGTGTGCTGTGCTAACCAAAGTAAAGAAACCAGGAGACATAATAACACAAAAAAATAATATGATGTATTTGAAATTACCTTTTCGCGAAATGGCCCTTTCGGCGAAATGACCGGCTAAACGACTTTCAGCGAAATGGCATTCGGCGAAATGACATTCAGCGAAATCGCTTTCGGTGAAATGACCCGCTTCCGATTATGTCGGCTATAAGAAGCAATATTAGAGGAAATTAATTATGAAAATTGTGCATTCTTTCGCTACAGTGATACGAAAATTCGGAACGGAAGCATTGATTTTCATCTTGTTCTTTCGGCTTGTACATTGAATAGAGATAGCATATTTTACTTTAACTGATGGTTTTAATATATGAAATGGTTAAGTGGGAGGAATAAATGGTTCAATTACCCTATTAGTATCTTACAAAAGTATCAAATTCTTGATCATTTGAAACAAACTAGCATATGACCGACACTCTAGCGTGTATCGCACGATGTAACGAATTAAAAACCGAGTTACCGTGTCAAAATACCATTTGACGAACGAGGGATGATCGCATTTTTATATTGTATCTATTTCCCAGTATATCGTGAGTGTTTTGAAAAACACAAATAGGGTAACAGAGGTATTTTGGCCACTTCATATATTTTGGCCCACCTTACAAACTTTATGGATTTAATCGATGTTAAGTAACCCATGTTGCATCAATTTGAAGCTAATCACATCAAATTACCTATTGCGGAAGGGGTTCTCAAAGATATTACAATATTTGGTGGATATTTTTACAAAGTGGGCCAAAATAAAATCAATCCTAAAGTGGGCCAAAATACCTCTGTTACCCTACAATGAGCACCGAGAGCCAACAACCAGCAATATGTTTCTATTTTGTTGTTAGGTATGAATGTTGTCAATGATTTCTTTCTACACATTGAACTGGTGGAATGTTAAAAAATTTCATTTCATTTCAAGTAAATGTTTTCGATTCGGGGTGAAATATATTTGAAACATATTAAATATTGTTTTCGGCATTTTCCTGTGAGTGCATGTCATGAAACTGTTTCAAATTTGAGTATTAGAAGAGACATGTTGTAGCCGGAACTCGTTTTCAAGACACTGCTACTGCACTGCAAACTGCACTGCAAATATATCGATATATAAAAAATGTTTAGCGCATAGAATTAATTATAAAATACATTTGAAACACACAGAATTTCGCTGTTCGCCATGGACACCCCTAAACAGCCACTCACAAGTTTTGTCACCACTCACCAATTGCTGACTCCTTTGGCAACCAAACCGTTTCACTTCTTTTCCCTTTCGCAAACCACGAACGTTGCCGAACGATTCGCGTCCAGTCGATCGTAGTAAGCAACCGGGCAATCATCGATCAGTATCGAGTTGGAGTCGGGCGCGATAGTGCCGTATTTCGTTTCTGGTATCGGTGTGTTTGTTTCACGTGTATTGTTTTGTGTGGCGGGCGCGTAAATCGTGAGTAGTCGCGAAAACTATCACCGAAAACGATAGTTTGATTTTTTGTCTCGGTTACATCTTTTCTGTGTAGGTTGTTTGTTTGGTCTTTGTTGATGATAGATCGGTGCAGATGATCGCAGAATTAGTGAAAGAGCGAAGCGAATTTGGGGCACTGACCCTCATTTCGGATGCCAAACTATCGGAACGAGAACAATGTATAAGAGTCGAAAAAAAACCGCAATTGGCAGATGAAAAGAGTGCTAAACTGATAAGAAGTTGGTCAACCAGAAGTTGGACCCAATTTGGTGTAGTTTTGGGGCTGCTTTTATGCTGAACCGGTTTCAGTACGAGTCCTGTTGGTAGCATATTTTAACGGTTGATTTCGGGAATGAATGATCGTTTTTTTTCGGCCAACATATGGGATGTGTATGCAGAGGAAACAGTCGTAGTAAATTGAGTTTATTTTCAAATAAAAAAAACAGGAAATGTTTCTCACGCGACACAACAAATCAGCAACTTTCTTCTTGAAAATAAAAGCCCCTTATTGAAATTCCGTCCGAATCGTAACCCAAATGATTTTATGACTAATTCCGACGAATTGTTTAAACGACACCCAATTGTCTGTAGGTGCTATTGAGTTTCTACCAATCCAATAGTACCTTGAACATACACTTTCATTTGGTTTTAGAAACTTTGGCGACGATGATCAATCATCCTTCCAATATTTGAGACTGAAGTTTGATGAGTATTTCAAAGAAATAGTCTACTGATGTTCACTCGTAATGAGGCATAATTGAAGAATAGCCCATTCGGAACTGTGCTAGGTTCGAAATCTGGAGCGGATCGTAGCAAGCGCTGACCATCGTGGCCTAGCTTGTCATAAATCGAAATCATGCGCCACTCAAGGTCTCGTCTGCCACGGGAGCATGTGTAACATTCGCACGTAGTTATGCAAATACACCAGCGGCGGTATCCTATTGCGGTAGTAGCATTTGATTCGACTTTTTTGATTCATGTCACGCCATCTCGACGGCTACACCTACGGTCAAGCAATCAAACCTTTTCGGTGCTAGCCAACGGGAAGGAACGGGAGGAAGGCCGAACTGCGCAACTGGGTGCTCTTCGTATGTGATGCGACTTCAATTATGACAGCAATCAGCCTGCGGTGTAATTGCGATTGATATTTGGCGTCACAAAGCTAAGCGTTTCCTGTCAATTACGAACTATTTCCTCGGTAGCCCGTCTGATTCTAAATATAGTCGAATTTTTTTTTATCGAAAGCTCGTGGTGACGAATTTGTTTACATATGAGCGATCGTTTCTAATCAGACCACTTTAAGGTAGCTTCAGAAGTGGTTACCACGCCAGTTAAGTGATGCACTACACGCAAAAGCCAGTGGTCGCGAAACAACTATAATTTTAGTTGTTTTTCTGAATTTGATTGGTTAAAATTTGGTACAATTAATCGATTTTTGTTTTAGAGCAATTCCATACGAAATCGAAGATCGATTTTTTATTTTTTATTTGGCTTGAATTTTGCATATGCATTCTTTATGATAAAAAGAGGCGATTTTCATCAGAAGTTTGTCATTTTTACTCTAGCCTTACTTCTGAGATGGGGGCTATGCAAAAATCCCTTAAAAGTTTACAATTAAATATGTTTCAGAAACGGTAGGTCCGATCGATTTGTCTCCTGCCATGTTTTAGGTAATTATAAGGGTTATGCAGAAAAAAAATTTTCGTTTGATTTTTTATTAAAAAAAACACCTTAAAATTCAAATATCTCAAAAAAGGTGGTCCAAATTAAAACACTTGGGGCATTTGTTTTAGGGGGCGGCCAACTAAACCTGCGACCTTTGTTTTTGACCAAATCATCTTTCCGGAGATGGACTTCAGCATTTCTTTTTTGCATTTGCTCACTAAACCATGACTTATTTTGCTCCGGGCGCCTTATTTTCTCGGTACGCCACTGTCATAGATCTACGTATTTTAAACGGCCATACTCGAGATTCATATATTAAAAATATCAATATTAACTTCTGGAAGATTTGAGTCCGTTGTCTCTATTGATGCTGTTGAATACGTTTTTAGGTAGACATAATGAGATTTTTACATGCGGGAAGATTCAAAGATCATCCAAAATCGTAACAAAAAAACCTGTTTTAATCCACCTAGTGGTGTAATGATGCCTTTCTCATATTAATTATACTATCATATATAAACTGTGGTATTCTTCAAAATAATTTTCTTCGATTCTAAAAGAAAAACCGAAATAAATAACTCATAAAAACTATCAATTGGAGAAGATTTGAGGTCGATTTAGAAAACTTTTTACGGTTTTTCGCCCTTTTCAGTGATGGTATAAAATTTTTAACACACTTTACCCTATATCTTCGGATCCGGATGAAATTCAGGAATTACGTATGGGACCACAGGACCTTTCATTTGTGATCTAAGTTTGTGAAAAATAGAACATATTTTCATTTTTTTGCACATTTTACCACATAACTCCGGAACCGGAAGTCGGATCCAAATAATATTCCGGAATTTTGTATGGGACCAAAAGACGTTTCATTTGAATTTAAATTTGTGAGAATCGCTTCAGCCATCTCTGAGAAAAGTTAGTGCACTTATTTTCACAATTTTTTGCACATTTTACCCCAAGATTCTGGAACCGGAAGTCGGATCCAAATAATATTCAGGAATTTTGTATGGGACCACAAGACCTTTCATTTGAATCTAAGTTTATGAAAATCGGATTTGCCATCTCCGAGAAAAGTTAGTGCAAAAAACCGTCACATACACACATACGCACATACACACACACAGACATTTTGCGTACTCGATGAACTGAGTCGAATGGTATATGACATTCGGCCCTACGGGCCTCGGTCCAAAAGGCGGTTTTCACAGTGATTGCATAACCTTTCTGCATGAGAAACTCATAAACCCGATTTTGTTCAGCAGCACTAATTATTTTTACATAGTTCTTATAATGACCTAAAACATTACAGAAGACGTTTCTGAAACATATATTATTGAAAATTTTCAAGGGATTTTTGCTTAGCCCCTTCTCAAATATAAAGCTAGAGTAAAAAGGGCAAATTAATTATGCGAATTGTTTCGTTTGACCATGAATAACGCGTATGCAAAATTTGAGCCAAATAAAAAAAAAACAAAAATAAAATTTCAAAAAAATATCTGACATTTGCGGTGGAATTGCTTTTTTATTAAACTGTCATTTTTTATTTGTCGTGTTGGCAGTATAGCAATGACACCTAGCAAAGACATGCACCACATATGTTACGAGTAATGAAACGTTATAGCTGAACAATGACATACACCCTAAGCGAAAAATGAAACGTTTCAATGAGGTGTCATTCGTGCAACTGATCACTGACACAATCCCAGCAAAGTTACCTGTATGCATGAAAACAAAAAATGTCACGGTTGTTTTAACTAATTATTCAATTATTTCAACTCAAGACACTTATTGCAATAAATACTGCTAGTCTCTTCGAGAGGGCAGCTAATTGTTCACCGATTGAACAACGAAATTTTGCTTAAGTAGCTGCTTAAAGCGTTATCACTAAACTCAGATTATATAGAAATGCAACAAAAGATCATAATTCCCAAGAGGAAAATCACCAGCAAAATGTTCACAGGGCGTTAAGAAATTTTTCCTCCACTTGCAGAATTGCTCGCTGGAAGAGCGTTTCTAATTCCGACTTCAAGAATGTTGTTGATAAGCCTAATGCTACAGATTCACTTTAAAGGAAATACAAATGCTATCACTTCTCTTTAGAAGCAATTTTAAAACGTCAAACATTTTTCATTGTAGGGAAAACTTGTTTTACGGTTAGCTCTTATGTTCTTCTGCATACTTTTACTGACATGAAACGGCCACTACGCATTGGACTTAAATGACGTTCATTTGCCATTGAAAATTTTCAATTCGAAATGTTTCTGATGAAAAGGAGAGGAGTTTTGTTTTGCGTTTTGCTGTCTTCGTTCTCCGCCAAGTAATAGCATTTGAATGCAGCAATTTCGTTTAACCTAATGGTTATGACAAAATCAACAGGTATGCTACTTAAATCACCAACATTTTAGTGAAAACAACCGTGGCATGAAACAACAATTGCAATATTGTAATTATGTGATCTTAGGGTTCTTCGTGTGGGCAGAAATACATGCGCCCTTTTTAAAGATCGGTCTTGAGTCGAACTGGTCTCTCTATCTATACAAATCAAATGGTTTGTCATACTGAAAACGTGTGCCAAGTTTCATCCGAATCGAAGTATGTGAAGTTTAATGGTTTTCTTATACTATCTGGAATTAATCTTGAGTAAGGAAAATCTCATACCATGAAAATGAAAGGATTGTGTTCACTAACACATTCCACTGGTTATTAAATCATTGGAAAAACTTATACTCATTTTTCAACACCGCCTCGAAGTTTTGAAGCATAATGTTTGTTTTCAACTCGGGGTGTAGTTGTTTGAAATCAACTAATTAAAACAAATTAAATTGAAGAAATTGGGCCGAGTATGAGTTTCTGTAATTCCAATATTGAATTGAATGTAGGTTAAATCAGACCCTGTCAGCTTGGAGTGAAATCAATCTTCAGTTCAGCAACGCCATCGCACGGCATCACATTCAACATATCATGTCAGTTGTATGGGTGCGCAGTGCGGCTATTTTGGCGCGCACGAATTTGACATTTCTCTCCCCTACTTCTATGTACTAGGTTCGATGCGGACTCGCCTGAGGGCGCCATGCTCGCAAAAAAGGATGTTGCCAATGATTTGTTCGGGAAATGTGAGAGCTGGCTATCTTGTTAATATGGTGTCTTTGGTTAAATTTAACATGAGTGGATCAAGCCGTTGTTGATATTGTAAGCATGAATAGTTGACTCCGGAATTTCTAGTCATTCGAAAACAATTGTTTTCGATAGCGAACCGAAAGCATTCAAATCGTTCTCACAAATTGGCGCTTTGCGATAGGTCATAACTAAAACATTAACAAGCCAGTTGCCCTTGTTCCGCATAATGCTTCGCTCTCTTGCTAATTCTGCGCTTCACCGCAATACCGCAGTCGAACCGGCTGGTTGTACTAATCGAGTCAGCACGTGAAGAGTGTAAGATTTGTTTACATCAAAACCAACGAAACCTATTTTCCTAGTAGATTTGAAATTGTGAAACGAATAAATTGCGCGCGCTGTGTTACTCACTTCGTGGGAATGAGTTACTACTACTGAATGTGAGAGAACGACGTCCTAATATATAGTGCCAAAAACTGTTGCCGTTATGACAGTCAAACTACAAGCGATGGGGCCACCCTCGATTCGGCCACCGTCGCACATTTCCAGCAACTCCCAACAGAGGAACTCAATGATGTCCTCCACCGCTTCACTGGAAGCGACCAGCGAGAGTAAACGACGCTCCATACTCATTCTCTCGCTGCTCGCTGCTTGTCTCTTTCTCTTTGTGCTGTGTCTCTGTTTGCTAACGGCTCTGGTGATGGTCGGTAAAAATCTGTCGGCACAGCACTCGCCACCGCTGCTTTCGGCGTATCTTAATCAGCTGTCAGCTGGCCGGCGACTGACAGAAACGAGTGCCAAATCTGGCAAAAGCATCGATCACTTTAATCGACCGGCATTGTTCGACGATAAGGGACCGTCTGATAGAGCTAACGACGAGAGCAACCTAACTGCCATTTTACTGCCCAATTCGGTTTACTTTGGAGCATCTGGTGGAATGAATAACGTGTTGAAAATGGGCTCGAAAGTGATTGAAAAACTAAGTTTTCGTTTGCCGCGTCATGTGAAACCGCGCCACTACGAACTGTTGTTGCAGCCGGATTTGGAACAGCAGAAGTTTTCCGGTCAAGTCGGAATCGATATCACCGTCAGTGAGCCAACGAATTACATTGTGCTGCACAGTAATCAGTTGACGATTGGCGATACACTGTTGAGTAAGGTGCTACCGGACCGATCGTCGCAGTCGGTGATGGTACGGCAGACTTACGCCTATGAACCGCACCAGTACTGGGTGATCGAAACAGACAACATCGGGGTGGGTGAGTATCGGCTCAGTATGCAGTTTAGCGGAAGTTTGGCGAATAAAATCGTTGGCTTCTATAGCAGCACCTACCGGGACAAGAGCAGTAATGTTACCAGGTAAGGATTGGTTACATTTTTGATAGGTTTTTATATTTCGTTGCATTAATATTAAGAAACGAAATCGGCATAAACGGTTTTTACGCCCGAATCGGAATCCAGTGAGAGCACAGAGAACAGCCATCGAAGTAGAGATCAATCAATGTGTACAAGAAATTTTTCGATTATTTGACAAAGTGATCACCAAACATCAATTCTCCTACACACTTAAATTGGATCACCGATCTCCGCTGTTCAAATCTCGGTAGCTGATTTTTTCAGTAATAAGAACATTTCATCACAGCGGTACTGCTGTCAACAAATGTTTATTTGTGCTGGAATATCAGTAGAATGAGAATGTTCAGTAGTTCGGCAGTTCTAAACTCGCCAAAAGATGAACAAATAACCGAATGAAGTTTAGTGTAAGGATAAACGTCCGGGATTCTATAAAAGTTTCACAAGGAGAAATACTTGTAGAAATGTGGTCGGGTTTTGAAGTCTCACAGCTCAGTCAATTTTGTATTAATTATTAATATTATTTCACGTTTTGATTGGCAATATTTATACGTTTCGATGATATTTGATTGAAATTTTCAATAATATTTGATTGAAATTATGATCAATAGCGAGCAGTTTCTTGTTTTGTCTTTGTCATATAGAAAGGCTATGCAATTGCTGTGAAAACCGACTTTACAACCGAGGCCGATTTCGATTTCCACAAACAGGCTCAAACAAAAGTTTCTATAGTCTCATAGGCTGCTTTTTAATTTTATCCGGTCTGACTTCCAGTTCCAGTACAATAGGGTAAAGTGTGTTTCATCATTTAGTGCGACGATTCAAAATAAAGAAAAAAAAAATATTAACTTGATACACACTTGAATTGGATTACCGACCTCAGCTGTTCAAATCTCGGTAGGTGATTTTATCGGTAAAATTCACGTTTTATCACTGCGGTACCTTGAGGTACTGCTGTCAACAAATGTTCATTTGTGCTGATATATCAGTAGAATGGAAATATTCGGTAGTTCGGCTGTTCAAAACTCGTCAAAAGAGGCAAGATTTACCGAACGAAATTAAGTGTGTAGGTGGATTAAAACAGGTTTTTCTGACTGACTGGATTTCCCTAATGGAGATGATGGTTTTGAAGGAGTAAGCGATTGTTCTGATTGGTCGTTCAATGCTAAAACGAAACTGTGGAAGCACGTAAATCTATAAATATAAACGAAATTATTTCTAAAGCTTCAGTCTCATATGAAACATGTCAAAGGAAGGCCGCCGCCAGACAGCAAGTATCACAGAATGCACTACGAAACGACTGTTTGAACTGTTTGATTGAAAATATCGATCATTCGAATTTTTAGTTTCCTTGTTCCACATAATTTGTTATGGTTTTTTTTCCTTAAAAGCAGTGACGTATCTAGTTTCCAGAGCAACGTTTCCAGGGGGCGGCAAATCAACCCTTTCTTGTTTTGCTCGGCCAAGCGATCTCTTCGGAGATGGAGCTCAGTCTTTTATTTTTTGCTCACTATACCAACGATGGTGGGCGGCAGATCTTATTTTGCCCCGGGCGCCAAATTTCCTGGTACGTCACTACTTATTTTGCAACATATGGACAATTGGTGTAGAACATAATTACTTGTCTTATGGTAAAATTTCATCAATATCAAAGTGGTGCTTTTTCCAAATCGATTTCGTATTATTCGGTGTAGCACTCGATGAAGAATTTTTTCAGTATATTTTAAAATTTAAAAGGTGCTATGAAATCTTTAAGGGGCAGGTAGGGTCTAACACTCTTGAAAAATAATTTATTATTCTCTTTGTATTTTCTTAAAGTAAAACATTTCAAGAATATTTGTGAAATTTTCAAGTCTATCGGAACAAAACTCATTAAGCTATGGGCTTTTATCTTTGCCTATCTCAAATTGTGAAGAAGTAAAAGGTCGGCGCACAGGGCCAAGATTTCTGCTTCGATTGACCATAAAACTTGACAAAACACTCTTGAAATGCTTCATTATAACAAAATATAAAAGAAAAAATATAATGGTTTGAAAATGTTAGATCCTGCGGGCTCCCTAGAGGAATAAATTGTTTCCTTCGATTTTATAGACAAAAACCTTTGAACGCGTTTTTCTCGAAAGCAGATTTTGAAAGTTCGTGTCCATCGTCATTCAGAAACTACTGCACAAACTTTCTACATGTAAAATACCAGACCCCAATGTTTTCCTTTTCGTTTTTCGTTTTATGTGAAAAATCCTAGTTTTGACTTTAAACAGCCACCAAAAATTAAAAAAAAAGAAAAACACCTGCTCTATCCATGCTTGTTTGATTTGTTGACTTTGGATTAATCTGTACTGAGATACAGATACCGACCTATTTTTCCACGAAAAAAAAAACAAAATGTTCCTCGAATAATGCTTTGTATTATGCAAAACGTTTGAATTTGTTTTGTTGAACGAAAGTTCTGGAAAAATTTCGCAAAAATGATATTTTTTCATCATTTAGACTCCCTTTAAGTTTAACAACACCTTGTTGTAGGATAGCATATGGATTGCAAAATATAGTTTATCAGATGTACAACTTTGTTTCCGCCGTTTTTTTCCCAAAATTAAAAGCTTATTTGCGAAAAAGTGCTTACAGATGTATTATTCAAAGTGTTGTCCGTCGCCAGCGACAACTTTCTCCCCTCTTTCCGGCAATTTTCGGATCCAGGTTCGAAAAAAGGAGTCCTTTTATGACGCTATCTATGAAGCAATCCATTTTTCCACTTCTTCGAAGGATTGAAAATGTTGATCTGCCAGGACGTGTGCCATCGAACGGAATAGGTGGGAGTCAGAAGGGGCGACATCTGGGGAATACGGCGGGTGAAGCAAAGCTTCCCATTTCAGCGTTTCCAGGTACTTTTTGATCACTTTTGCGACGTGAGGCCGAGCATTGTCTTGTTGGAGGATGACTTTGTCAGGTCGCTCTTGATATTGTGACCGCTTTTCTTTTAATTGCTTTTTTAGCGCGCGACTAAGGCGCATCAGTTGCGTTCGGTAGCGATCTCCTGTGATGGTTTCAGTCGGTTTTAAGAGCTCGTAGTAAATCACACTGAGCTGATCCCACCAAATACAAATCATAACCTTGGCGTCGTGAATATTCGGTTTTGCCTTCGACGAAGTAGCATGCCCGGACTTTCCCCATGATTTTCTGCGTTTAGGATTATCGTATCGAACCCACTTTTCATCACCGGTTACGGTTCGATGTAAAAACCGTTTACGAAAGCAGTTGCTTACATACAAATAGACGGCGCTCGATGTACGGCACCCATTTTCCTTCTTTCTGAATCATGCCCAGGGCCTTGAGACGTTTTGAAATGGCTTGCTGACTAACTCCCAACGATTCGGCAAGCTCTTCTTGGGTTTTTTTTATCTTCCACCACCATGTTTGTCTTCGACATCGAAATCACCATTTTTAAAACATCATTGCAGGATTCCGGTCAGACCATCACATGGCCACTATTCAGCAAATTGAGTATTATTTTAATGATTTGTGTAGGTGCGATTGCGTATTTCATAGCATCTGATATGTAACTGTCCCGCAATGACGCAACTATACGTATCCGCGTTTTTGGATCTCCATACATGGTTGAATCTGTGTATGGTGAGCTTAAATTTAACGGATATTCTTTCGTTTCTCACCCAATATGCTAAGAAGCAATAGTCAGAGGAGTTCATCGTTCTTCCTGGAGTGAATGACTCCCTTCTGTTTCTATCCTAAAAGAATTTAGCAAATCGTTTGGCATTCCTTATGGGGTGCCGAATTTATATCTGTTCATCAATATTGCGAATCGTTCTGCATTCTTTCAGGAAAGTAGAATGGTGTCGATTTTGGAAAATCTTCGAGTTGGAGGTTTTAATAAATGTGCACTTTGATTTATTTCGTTTGGTTTTGTACTGTTTTCGCATCTCATCCACTTAACATTTCTCTACCATGTTCCTTTTATTTTTTACTTCTCATCAGGAAAGGCACAAATCTATAAATAACTTGGGGAACGTGCCACTTGGGCAAATACACACACAGACAGTTTGCGATCTCGACGAACTGATTTGAATGGTTTATTAAAATTCGCAAACGACTTTCCACCCTGAAAATGGATATCGAAAATTTTAAAAAAATGTCCGGTGTTTCATGAAAACTCATCATTTCTTCAAAATTAAAACGGAACAAGAATGTCGATATTTTTTTAAGTGCAATAAGAACCTGTATTTTGAAGATTCATTTTTTTTTGAAAAAAGTACGGTTGTGTAATGTCAGGGACATAACTGGATGTCGTGAATACGAATAAAACTGACACGATTTCTTTATACTTTCGAATTCGAATTGATAGCTGATCGATTGTGTGAATTGTGAAACTTTTGATGTCGATTATCTCATTTCGGATTTGCATATTTCTTTGAAAGAATCTATCAAGATACTGTACAAGATTCATTTCTGCCTTTTTGAAGGACCAAATTTTGGAATTCTCTACGTTATTAAGCTCAGTTCGGAACATTTTTCTCGAAAGATTTTTGCACAGCGAAAAGTGCACGAAGCAAATCAAGTTGTTTTGGATTTTCACTAAACTGATGATTTTTACTTTCAATTTGCAAAGAAGTAATCTTAATAGTTCTTTAGATAACATTTAGAGCCATTAGAAAGGCAGATTATATATAATGTTGTCCACTTTTCGTTTTTCGTTTTCTTTCTCTCCAATGCAAACGACCAGAACCTCTGTTAAAAGATGCAATCGCTCTTGTTTGAGTTGAAACTAGCATTGCGTACAAACTGCAACACATCCGCTCGCAGTGCCAAATGATGCGAAACTGGGTAGTTTCAAAGTAAAGTTTTCCGCGTTGTTTTTGAAAATTTCAGGAAATTTTTGAATTGTTTGCGGTTATCTCACACTGTTCAAAATATTAACCTAAATTCCTGATTATACACTAATGTTCTGATTTATGACTGACACTTCACCAACATCTACAAAGCAAACTTTAATTTATAATTGTTTCATATAGATTTAGAATTCCTATTATTAAAAAAATTCTCTCCCCTATCTCTTTCCTCAGAAAAATCGCCACCAGCAAGTTTGAACCGACCTTCGCCCGCCAAGCATTTCCCTGCTTCGATGAACCGCAGCTGAAAGCGACCTACGCCATTAGCTTGGTGCATCCGAATACCGACAAATACATGGCGCTGTCCAACATGGATGTCAATAAAGTCCTCGAAGACACCCCATCCACAGGGTTCAGCACTACCGTGTTCAACCGGAGCGTTCCGATGAGTACTTATCTGGTGGCGTTCATTGTCAGTGACTTCCGGTACAAGGAAAACCTCATTACGCCAACGATTGGAGATCCATTCGAGCTCCGAGTTTACGCCACACCGATTCAGATGAACAACATAGATTTTGCCCTGGACACAGCTACCGCGATTATTAAGCACTACATCGAATACTTCAATATTGAGTATCCCCTGCCGAAGCTAGATATGGCAGCAATTCCGGACTTTGTGTCGGGTGCCATGGAAACCTGGGGGCTGGTGACTTATCGGGAAACAAGCATTCTGTTCAACCCAGTAACGAGCTCGACGGCAAATAAACAGCGAGTGGCGGAGGTTATTGCTCACGAGTTGGCGCACATGTGGTTCGGAAATTTGGTAACGATGAAGTGGTGGAACGAGTTGTGGTTAAACGAAGGATTTGCCAGCTACATCGAGTACAAGGGAGTGCACAGTGCCTATCCCGCCTGGGGGATTATGGAACAGTTTGCAATCGATAATTTGCACGGTGTGCTAACGCTAGATGCTACGCTCGGATCACATCCGATCGTGGTGAAGGTCGAAACACCGAATCAAATAACGGAGATATTCGATACGATCACCTACTCCAAGGGGGCCTCGGTAATTCGTATGTTGGAAGACTTTGTTTCCGAACCCATTTTCAAGAAAGGTGTAACAGCATATCTGAAAAAGCTCGAGTACGGTAACGGCGTATCGAATGATTTAATGGAAGAACTAGATGCACTGTATGAAGATTCCACCGAAAAGACGGGAGCTACAGTTTCCACGGTGATGGATACATTCACGAAGCAGAAAGGTTTTCCGGTCGTCACCGTGGTACAGACTGGCACTCAGTTCCGCCTGACGCAGTCGCGCTTCCTTGCCGATTTGGAGGCGAATGAAACCGAGATCTCAGAGTTTGGGTTAGTTATTCTGTTTGTGTAATTTCACTACCAATAATCTAATATTTTCCTCAGTTACAAATGGTACATCCCTATAACCTACATCACTTCTGGCAATCCAGAGCAGGTTAACCGTAAATGGTTCCCCAACACGGTGGACCATGTAGATATCGTTGATGTCCCAGAGGGAACGAGTTGGATAAAGCTGAATCATAATCAGGTTGGCTACTACAGGGTAAACTACGCGGATAGTGTCTGGAATCAGTTTAGCAAAGCATTGGTGGATGATGTAAACGCCTTCACCATTGGAGATCGCACCGGGTTGTTGAATGATGCGTTCGCTCTGGCTGACGCTTCCCTGCTACGGTACGATGTAGCACTCGGGTTGACCAAATTCCTAACTGACGAGCTTGAGTACGTTCCTTGGGCAACCGTTTCAAGCAAGATGAAGAATGTTCGGAATTTGATTTACGATTTCGATTCATACAACGACATACTGGTAGGAAGCCCTATCGATTTAGTTAGTAAATCAATAAAATCTAAACTAATTTCGTTTCAGGCCTATGTCCGTAAACTAGTTGATAAAGCATATCGCACCGTTGGATGGACTGTCGAAGGGGAAGATCTTATGAAGAAGTAATTTGTTTCATGCAATTTCAGAAACATCTGTATCATTTATTTTCTACGTATTTCAGTCGTCTTCGAACTACTATTTTGGATCTCGCCTGTTCATTCGGTCACGAAAAATGTCTTACCGAAGCGTCGGATCGATTCCAAAAATGGTTGAATGCCGGCGATGAAATTCATCCGGACGTGCGCTCTGTAGTATACTACTACGGCGTACAGAAAGGCACCGCCGAGGACTGGCAAAAGGTGAAGACACGATTCAGCGCGGAAACCGATGCCAACGAGAAAACCAAACTGATGAGTGCTTTGGCGGCATTCCCCGATGCTAGGGTTCTGGCTGACTTTCTCGAGGAAGCTTGGAACACGAACCTGGTTCGACAACAAGATCATCTTAGTTGCATTCAGAGTGTTGCAGCCAACAAAGTTGGAGAATCGGTAGCCTGGGATCACGTCCGACAGAACTGGGACCGGTTGGTCGAACGATTCACTCTTGGCGAGAGGAATCTAGGTCGAATGATTCCTTCGATTACGGGACGATTCACGTCCATGGTGAGACTGATGGAATTGGAAGACTTCTTCAGGCGTAATCCGGAATCCGGAGCTGGAGCGGCAGCTCGTGTACAGGCACTGGAAAATGTTTCCAACAATATTAAGTGGCTCCAGAGGAACCAACAAATCATAGCTGACTGGTTGAAAACAGAATCAGCAACATCGCAACGATGATACGTAAAACAAATTGGTTATATGTTGAACTGATAATTAAATGTGATAAGTTTAAACGTAAACAGACTGTTGCATTTTTTTTCTGAATTGAAGAAGTCCGCCCGTAGTTGCACAGTACTTTTATTTAATCCATAGGTATGATATTTTGACAAAAATCGTTGAAGGATGTAACAAATCTTTCAACTATCAGGTGTACAACTTTGCTTCCGCCGTTTTCGTATTATTCGCGCTCGCAAATGAAAATGTTTATGTGCCCAATTCTCGCCATTTGCGGGAAGTTTTACTTTTCTGTTACAATTCGAAAAAAAAAATGCAGCTGAAGTGCATCGCATGCTCTCAGAAACTTACGGTGATGCTGCTCTGAGTAAAAGAACGTGTCGGGAATGGTTTCAACGTTTTAAAAATGGTGATTTCGATGTCGAAGACAAAAGAAGAAGCATTGCTTGATGAAGAGTCTTGTAACCCCGTAGAAAGTTCCTGAATTTTATTCGAATCCGACTTCACATTTAGAATCTACTTCGTATAAAAATTTTTCGATGGGCTAAGTAAGTGTATCAGGGCTATACACTTAAATACAAAATAAATACAAATAATAGAAAAAAAATTTCCACAACTCAGGCTGCTGCTGCTTGGCCATCCATGGAAGTTGACCATCAATGTTAACTTCCCTCTCTGAGCAGCCTAGATAGCCGTGTAGTGTCGGTAGCGGTTTCCCAACTGGCTAAGAATAACGCTACGGTCCACCTGTACCGGTGGTATAAGTCCACCAAACAGGTAAGCCGTGTGGCATCCGGCGGAATTATTTTTTACCAAGAATTGATCCACTGGTTTCCTGTTCCATGTCGTAAAAGGCCACGAAAAAAAGGAACTCCTAAGTCAAGGTGTATTTCCGTGCCGATGGCTGAAGGGCTGCAGGAGGTTAAACATTGCAGTCGTAAACGGAATATCTTGGGTTTTTCCTCAAGGTGGTGTACTATCCTCACTTTTATGGACCCTAGTCGTTGATGGTTTGTTAAGGAAACTTAATAACCTTGGATTTACGACTTATGGTTTTGCCGACGATTATCATATATTGATGACCGGTATAAGCATTAACACTCTCTTTGATTTAATGCAGCAAGCCCTGCGATCTGTTGAACAATGGTGTTGTCAGGTTGGATTATCTGTAAATCCGGGCAAAACATCAATGGTGCTATTCACTCCTCGTAGGATAATTACAGGACCTCGTCCGTTGCAGTTTTTTGGTTCAGAGGTCACTGTGGTCGATCAAGTTAAATACGTCGGGGTTATTCTTGACTCAAAACTGAATTGGTCTGCTCACATTGACTTCAGGATTGAAAGAGCTTGCATGGCTTTCGGCAAATGCAGACGAGCTTTTGGAAAATCATGGGGACTCAAACCCAGATATATTCATTGGATCTACACAACTATTGTTAGACCAATTTTAGCATATGGATGTCTTGTATGGTGGCAGAAAGGAGAAGTCGCGACAGTTCAGTCAAAGCTAAATCATCTCCAAAGGATGGTCCTAATGGCGATGACAGGAGCATTCACGACAACTCCTAATGCTGCTCTTGAGGCGCTACTGTGTATTAAACCACTACATGTGTTCCTAAAACAAGAAGCATTATCTTGTGCATACCGTCTTAGGGTTACAGACCTTTGGAACAGTAACCCATTAGATTATGCTACCAGCCACACTCGCTTGTGGTCTCAAATGGTTACGTGGGATGAGTATTTACTCGCTCCTAGTGACCTAACTCTCACATGCAGTTTTCCTTTTAAAACATTCAATGTGAGCTATCCTCTTCGTTAGGAATGGTTGTCTGGTTGTCTGGAACGACAACTTGATGAACACATAGTTTGTTTTACGGACGGTTCTCTGTTGAATGGTCGTGCTGGTGCTGGTGTCTACTGTCGTGAAATGAGGCTGAAGCAGTCTCATTCACTTGGTAGATACTGTACTGTGTTTCAAGCAGAAATCTACGCAATTCTGTGTGGAGTACAATCGGCACTTCAGCAGAGGATCTGTGGTAAACGTATTTATTTTTGTTCCGACAGTCAGGCAGCCTTAAAAGCACTCAGTTCGAATGACTCACGGTCGAATCTAGTGATCGCATGTCGAACTCAAATTGAAGACCTCAGCATTTCAAATGCTGTTTACTTCTTATGGGTACCCGGCCATTCTGGTATTACTGGAAATGAATGGGCTGATGAGTTGGCTAGAGCTGGTGCAACGAATGATTTCGTTGGTCCTGAACCAACTTTACCACTTTCAACTAGTTGGATAAAGCACAAGATACGTTCTTGGGCTGCATCCAAACATGTCAGCTACTGGCGCAGCTTGCAAACTTGCGCTCAGACAAAAGCATTTCTACCAGATTTAAATCTGAAAATGTCAAAGTGTCTACTGCATTTCTCCAAGTATCATTGAAATATTCTGGTCAGAGCTCTGACTGGACATTGCAAACTCTATTATCACATGGCTACTATTCAACGTGCTGAATATTATTCGTGTGATTTGTGTAAATGCGATTATGGTACTTCATATCATCTGATATGTAACTGTCTCGCATTGACGCAGCTACGTATCCGGGTTTTTGGTTCTCCATACATGGTTGAGTCTGTGTATGCGGAGCTAAAATTGAAGGATATTCTCTCGTTTCTCACCCAATGTGGTAAGGAGCTATAGTCAGAAGGGTTCATCGTTCTTCCTGGAGTGAATGAATCCCTTCTGTATTCACCTTAAATAGGGTTTAGCAGATTGTTTGGCATCCTTTGGGGGGTACCGAATTTACTTCTGCTCGTACATACTGCGAGTCGTTCTGCATTCTTCCGGGAGTGCAGAATGGTGTCGTAGAGGTTCAGAATTTCCTTCTGCTTCCACTAAATGTGATCCTCAGCAGATTGTTCAGCATCCCTTAGAGGTGCAGAATTTACTTCTGCTTTTATGTGTTTTTGTGTCGTCAATTTTTCCCATCCTCTTAGTCCAACCCTTACCATTTCCTTTCAATCCTTCCTTCTTATATAGCGGGAAAATGATGCTAAAAACAAATTGATGGCAAGGCACAAATCTCCAAATATCAAGGGGAACGTGCCATTTGAGCCAATTTGTTCTGATTCCTGATTCCTGAAGTGTATCAGGGCTATACACTTAAATACAAAATAAATACAAATAATAGAAAAAAAAATTTCCACAACTCAGACTTTAAGGTCTGAGGACAGAGGATCGCGTGTTGAGTTCTAAATCGACCACGTGGCTCGCTCAATTTCCTTTTTTTTCCTTTATTGATATTCCATATACATAATTACATACACAAGACAAATGACAAGGCCAAAATCGGTACGAACCATTGCGAGGCCGTGGGACAGTTGGACACTAGACAAATATATATATTTAAGCTAAAGAGTTAATTAAATCAATTCATTATTTTTTGTAAAGATTATAACTTGATCTTCGCTTTAGTCAGAAATTCATTGATTCTACTCATGTAGAAAACATCATTGTTGGCAACGACGTCTCTCACAGGAATTCCAGGTTTCCTAGCTCAATTCCATTTGCGCATCGTATTTCTCTCGTATATGAGCAAACTGTACCGGGTTGCCAGCATACATGTTATTGTTTTGATGAGAAATTTTATCACATAAATCTATCGTATGGGTCGAACATTACACAGATTCCAATGAACAATGAAAAAATCTTGCGAAACAAAAAATGTGTTTATATACAATGAAACGTCTGTGTGCTTGGCAGCCTTGTCGAGCCAATTTTATTTCTCTCTCCTTTTTCAGAATGCTATCAGAACACAAAAGCGAAAAAAATGGCGGATGCATTGAAACTGACTTTGATTCACAGAAAAATACAAGACTTTATTTTGATCGCGATGACATATATGTTTTTATGTACTAATCGCATCTAAACTAAATTATCTAGACTTTGTCACGGTAGATTTATGATACCAGCCTTCAAAGCCGAGATATTCGATGAACAAGTAGAGGTATGCATTTCCGAGCGTTCCAATTTTCAGCAGTTCTTCAGTCAGAAAAAAATACAACACGACCGCTAAACTCAATGAATCATTCTGAAAATTTCACAGAATATTCTCAACTAAATTTCGAAGACATTGTAAGGTGGGTTTTTCTATATTCTGCACCGTTTCCAAGAAAATATATTTTGAAACGGGAAAATAGCAAAAAACCTACCACTTTACGGTACTGTCCTTAGCCCTTAATATAAAAAGTACGGGTGTGTAATGTCAGAGACATAACTGAATGTCGTGAATACGAATAAAACTGACACGATTTCTTTACAATTTCGAGTTCGAATTGATAGTTGATCGATTGTGTGAAGATATGTGCCTGACTACCTCGAAATCGTCGTCCTTGCGCGAAAAACCCAAGCAAAAGTAAAGAGTTTTCCGCGTTGTTTTAAAATTTTCAGAAAACCTATTTTTTTATTTGTTTGTGGTTATCTCACACTGTTCAAAATATTATTCTAAATTCCTGATCATATTTTTGATGAAATAGTGAAAGAATTATGTTGCTGCCATTAATACAAGTCGAGATATTCACGATTAAGTTCTGTCCATTCTTCCATATGACTACTTTTGAAAAGGCGCCCCATAGTAAAGTAAGTCGTATTCACGACAAAAAGAACCTATTAGAAGGATTCTGGAATTAGGAACTGGACCTGAGTTCAAGAACTAAATTTAGAACTTAGAACAGACTCAGAATTCAGTTGGATTTTAGTTCTAGAACTACAATTTCGAAACTGAAATCAGTTCCGGAATCTTTTTCCAAAATCCAGTTCAGCACACAGGCTCTGAATTCTAAATCCATATTCCGGAACTTAACTCTGAAAATTGAAGACGATTTTTCGCCACGACCATCAAATGAGTTGTATAGCGTACAGTAAAATTTCGCATAATTCTTTGAGAGTATTATTTTTGTTCTAAAATGAACCGAATAGAAGAATTCTAGAATAAGGAACTGGACCTGAGTTCAAGAACTAAATTTAGAACCAAGAACAGACTCAGAGATCAGTTGCAATTCTAAAACTATAATTTCGAAGCTGAATTAAGTTCCGGAATATAGTTCCAGAATCCAGTTTCAGCATACCAGTGAGACTTTATACCGCGCAAAAGGTCTGCTTTCATTGACGACTGCTCCACCTGACGACTGAAGTCCAAATGAGAGCACGACCTGAGCGTTTGAGGTTTGGCACCACGCAAAAGGTGCACTCTCCGAAGCTGCTGGTCCCACGACGTCTGCTTGCATCCAACGCACAAGAAGAAATGATCGAATTTCGACCACGTTTCCTCTTTTATACGCAGTCAGTTGAAGATATGTGTCTGACTACCTCAAAATAGTCGTCCTTGCGCGAAAAAGCCAAGCAAAATGAAAGAGTTTTCCGCGTTGTTTTCAAAGTTTAAGAAAACTTAATATTTGAGTTGTTTGTAATTATCCCACAATGTTCAAAATATTATCCTAAATTCCAGATCATATTTTTGATGAAATGGTGAAAGAATTATGTTGCTGCCTTTAATACAAGTCGAGATATTCACGATGAAGTTCTGCCCATTCTTCCAAATGGCTAATTTTGAAAAGGCACCCCATAGTAAAGTAAGTCGTATTCACGACAAAAAAGGCGGGTGGGTAATGTCAGAGACATAACTGGATGTCGTGAATACGAAAAAACTGACACGCTCCCATCACTTTTCCGAATATCAGTTAGTTGATTGATTGTATGAATTGTGCAAGCTTTCCTCTTTTTCACTAACAGAGTTTGAAGCGATGCACCTACATTAAAGTACAGATTAGTTAGATTAAACAGCTACTATTCTACAACTATATATTCCAAACTTGAAACAATTCCTTTTTAATTTGCTAATATAGGAGGCTAGGTAAGACAAATTTGTAGTTCATTTTTATTGAAGCTATGAAGTTCTAAGATATCTGATTCTTCTCGAAATCTCAGTATGAGACAATTACAATGGCCTGGTCTGAAATGTATCGACGATCTTCGGAATGCAAGAGTCATTCTAATAATAATAATGATAGTAATAATAATAATACAGATTAACCTGTATATATGGCAACCCTGTTTCGCATGGCATATTTTCACACGACCCCATACCAGTATAAAGATGTGTTCAACATTCGCTTTCGCATTGCCGTTCGTAATTAAATGTGTTAGTGACGGTACAAATCTGCCTTTCTACCGGTGTTCGGTGCCATCGTTCTGACGGTGTCTCGTACGTTCAGAGTAGCTGCTTTAACTTAAATGACGCTATTTCTCACATCACATTTCATTTTATACCTGCTACTGGTAGCAGTGTATGACAACCCCTTTGTTAGAATTCCTTTCCTGTACGCAGAACGGTTGCTCTCGTGTGTCTTGTTTCGGGAACAGATGCTCAGCAAATGGTAGGAAAAATGAACCACTCAACTTTTATATGGATGTTCTTGTATAGATGCAGACATCTCGCGTTCTGATTGGCTGGTGCTGTCATGGGTTAAATCAAACAGGTTTTTCAATAGTGTACTATTGAAAAACTTCAATGTTGTTGCAATACACGTTCAAGTTGAGAATTTTCGATTCTATTGGTAGTTAGATTATATAAATCCTTCTACAGATCACTGAGCTATGAGCTTTAAAAATACGAGAAAGGCAAACGCGCCTTATGTATTATCCTCTTTGACACTCGTTTGTAGTAAACATTTGAGAAAAGTTTAATTTTGAACTATTTGAGATTATGTTACACAACTGAAAATTTTATCATAAAATTGTGATCATATTTCCGATGGCATGTAGTAGAAATTATGTTGATTCGTTAGATACAACAGGAGATATTCACGATCAAAAACTTATCACTCTCTCAGAGGGTAAATTTTGAAAAGGCGCCCCATAGTAAAGTAAGTCGTATTCACGACAAAAAATCCTTAGACAACTGTTTTCGTTAGCAAGTGGATCACTCGTGAGTTTTCACGACAAAAGAATTCTTTTAGCAATTCAGAATGACTAGTCGATTCACTGGTCTGATTCTGAAACAGTTGTAATTTACAACAAAAAGAGGATTTCTTACTCGAAACATTCATTTTGATTTTTCGCTTTAAAATATCCGATCCGCAGTTTGTTCTGTTTCCATTTCTCATGACTTCAATATGCAGTAACCAAGGTTATGGTAACCGTTATTCGCATAGACAAAAATTTATCAACTTGTGTTGCCAGTTTCTACATTTTTTCAAGCGATTACGTTTTGACATTACCAGTTACTGAGGGGTAGTTAAAATTTCGAGTGGCAGGTCGAACGAGTTTAATTTTCCAGTTCGCTCGAGAACCAACAAATCGATGCCGAAAATATGATCACGATATTTTCAGCTCCCAAGATTTTTTTTTCATACGTGATCATGTGGTAATCGAATTCCTTGAAATTGAATGACAATTTGCTCTTTCTGACCAAAATGAACTTATTTCAGTTATAGCGCGATAGTCGGTTTTCGATCCCCGACTCACTCCAATATCTTCAAAATGGCTGTAGGATTTTCAAAAATTTCGAACCAAATGAAATGGCTTACAATTCCTTAGGTCACTGCTACTGCTTTTTACCGACTTCGGCTACACTGGTTCCCGAAATCCGGTTCCGAATATATAATTTTTGTTTTAATTAATGTCATTTATTTATACCTGGTTTTAACCTAGTTACGGTCGTTCGCCGGCGAAGATATCGGGAATAGGAGAGCGTAATCTTTTTCCAACTTGCGATTCTGGAGTTGGAGGGTGATAAGTTTTTACAATTCAAATTATCACAGAAAATGACGATACCAAAAAAACCTGCAAAAATCTTCAAAGTTGTGCTCACTGTCTAAAAAATTTTGACGTGAAAAAGTATTACTTTACTAATGGGGCCAATTCAATCCGCACTAGAATGAGCAGAACCTAACCGTGAAATTGTAAAAACGCTTGGTGACAAGTGAATCATATTTTACTATTTTCCATATATTTTTCTAGGAACTATAGATACTTTTTGTACACGCTTGGCGAGTCGGCATCAATAATTTTTGGTTTTAGAATTCCCAAAACCCAAGATGACGACATTCGATTTGTGAATATTCTTCCACATCGCTATAAAATTAGTATTTTCGAGTCGGATTTGACAGGCAAGTTATTGAAATAAATGTCATATTCATTACTAACTTTTATTTAGAAATCCTAGATGGCCTCAAAACGATTTGTTGTAGATATTTCTCATACAAATGAAAGCATGAATTAATTTGATCATTGTATTTTTTAAGTTAACGTAATCGGTCTTGTCCCCTACAAAACCCTGTAATTTATTTTGTCTCGTGTGTTTCGCCTTATTCCGTTAGAACTCTGAAGCATTGAAAGTTTGCAAAATCTACACAATCAATCGTACAATTATCGATATTCGGGATTGTGAAAAAAGCCAGTCAGTTTTATTCGTATGCACGTCATCCAGCTATGTCTCTGACATTATTCACTCGCCTTCTTTTAGCCATACATTGTCGTTCTTCCTAACCATAATTTTTAAGGGACAAAATTTCAGGATACTAAACATTTTCCTAAAATGTTGAAGAAACTAGAAATTTGAATAATTAATATTCAAACCGAATGCTTCTATAAATTATTTTCATTAGTAAATCCAAATTCGAGTGTAGACTATGAGGCTTCATTGCAACAGCATTGCGATTGCAACACATTTTGGCGATCAAGGAGGTTACTTTTAATCCCACCTAGTAAAGTCCAAAGACGGATCAATGTCATTTTGACCGGGATTTAATAAATACGGCACATTTTTTGTTTATTTATTTCAACGTATTTTTGAAATACTGATTTATGTATTCACCTTCGGTAATACTTAGCACTTCCTGATACGGATCGTGTTGATCCTTGATATATACTAGAAAAGCTAAAAAAAGTAGCACGCGACGTTGGCAGAAGCTAACAACAAAATATTTGCCATTGCAGAGCTGCTGCGTTCCGAAAGAAAATTAATTGAAAGTCCTTAATTAAACTATTTTCTTATGTTTAATTTCCACTTATGATTCTTGTCGTAGCTCCATTCTTGCATTTGTTTGACGGTAAAGTCATCACCAAATAATTTCTGAGTCCTGAGCCCAGTATAATTCACTGTACAACAGTTGCTCACACGCCCAAAAGCTCTTTTCCATTAGTTTCTTTGTACTTCAGAAATACTTGTACGACGGTTCAGCGAATTTCGTTATTGACCTCGCCCATAAATCGAGCCAACTCGGCACTGGAAAACTCCTCCTCGTCGAACTCTTTCAAGCTTGAATTACTAATCGTGTTGGTATCAACCGAATCAACACTTTTCTTCTTTTTCAACCGACTGCGTTTGCTGTCTCGATCCTGTCCTGAACCTGGAAGCGCTGGATCATCCTTCGACGGGGAAGTTGCCGGAGATTTGCTGAGTTGAAGAACTCGTTTCGTTCCACGTCGTAGCTTTTCCGCAATGGTTGATAGTTTGCCTCCTGGTTCCCCATTCTCCAGCGCGCATCCGCCGGCTTCGTTCACCCGAATGCTGTTTCTGGAACCAAAACTACCGGATTTGGGACGGTGTGCCGTGAGCCGTCCATTCGGTTGCTTTCTTTCACTCGACGATGACCGTGGCCGGCCATTTCCGCTGAGGTTAGTCATGATCGTCGATTGGCTGCTGACCGAAACGCACTGGACGTCCGACTTGGGATTGTGGCGGCCCGGTTCGCATCGGAGTAGTGACATTTCCGACTCCTGATGACCGGAGCATTGCATATCGGTAGGGGTTCGCATTGGATGCATCACGTTACCGTAGCCCAGGGTGGAGTTCATCTTGAAGGAACCACCGGTCATCCCGTACCGTGATAGGGCACTGTACGTGTGGTTCTGGTTCTCAGCTCGTTTCCGTTCCGCCACATAGCAGCTCAGTTTCAGGGTGCGCTGGAAATAGAAAAGGAAGAGAGGAAATGGTTTGAAACATTTACAGTACTGTCCGTGATTTGTTTTGGTTGCAGAGTTATGTATTCTTGACTTCTGGAAACAATCTTCGTCGGGGCTACTTGAAACACTAGCAGTCAATTTAAAGACAATGCTAGGAATTCTTTTGTCGTGAATACGACCTGCTTTACTATGGGGCGCCATAGAATTCACATAAATATTGAATCAATTGCGGGACATTTGCCAAGTAAGTTTCGTCTTCAAAGAAAATCGATTGCGTCATCCTACTGCTGGTCGTTTGCATTGGAGCGAAATACACCGAAAAGTGGACAACGATGGGGAACATTGTGCAAAATCAGCACTTCTAATGGCTCCAAATGTTATCTGAAGAAATATTAAGATTTCATCTTTAAAAATCGGAAAAAAGATCATCAGTGCACTTTTCGCAGTTCAAAATTCGCACCGAACGAGTGCGAATAAAGCCAGCATTTGACGCGTTCGAGTAAAATGCTCCGAACAGTTTTGAATAGCGCAGAGAATTCCACAATTTGGCCCTTCTGAATGCCAGAAATGAATCCCGCACTGCATTTTGATAGTTTCTTTCACTTAAATATGCAAATCCGAAATGAAATAATCGACATCAAAGATATGTATGTTGCTATTCTTTTACTCTCGTTTGCGTTACATTTTTGTAAATTATAAGTGTTACATGCGTTACTTTTTTGTAAATTAAAAGCGTTATATGCGTTACTTTTTCGAAAGTTTTAGGCTACACGAAATATTACATGCGTTCATATTTCAACATTAATATTCCCTTTGCGCATCGTATTTCTCTTGTACTCTCTCGTATATGAGCAAACTGTACCGGGTTGCCAGCATACATTTTATTATTTTGATAAGAAGTTTTATCACATTAATCTATCGTATGGGTTGGACATTACATGGATTCCAATGAACAATGAAAAAATATTCAACTTTCACAAAGATTGAATGTCTGTGTGTTTGGCAGCCTTGTCGAGCAAATTTTTTTTCTCTCTCCTTTTTCAGAATGATATTAGGAAACGAAGCGAAAAAAAAAATGGACGATGCATTGAAACTGACTTTGTTTCACAGAAAAATACAAGTCTTTATTTTGATCGCGATAGCATATATGTTTTTATGTACTAATCGCATCTCAACTAAATTATCTAGACTTTGTCACGGTAGATTTATGATACAAGCCTTCAAAGCCGAGATATTCGATGAACAAGTAGAGGTATGTATTTTCGAGCGTTCCAATTTTCAGCAGTTCTTCAAGCAGAAAAAAATACAACACGACCGCTAAACTCAATGAATCATTCTGGAAATTTCACAGAATATTCTCAACTAAATTTCGAAGACATTGTCTGGTGGGTTTTTCTATATTCTGCACTGTTTCCAAGAAAATTTAATTTGAAACCGGAAAATAGCAAAAAACCTACCACTTTACGGTACTGTCCTCAGCCTTTAAGTGCATTGTTTTTTTTAAATAGTTGGGGTGTTATGAGGTGTTACATGCGTTCCTTTTTTGTAAATTATAGACGTTACATGCGTTACGTTTTTATGATGAAGGTATTATAAAGCGTTACATGCGTTACTTTTTGTAAACTATAAGCGTATAATTCTTACATGCGTGACTGTTTTAGTAAGTTATACACGTTTAGAAGCTTCACATACGATACTTTTTTGTAAGTTGTAGGCGTTGCTTTTAATTTACAAAATATATGCTTATAATTTACAAAAAAGTAACGCTTCATAACATCTTAGCCGTCATTTTTTTGTAAGTTACAGGTGTTACGAAGCGTTACATGCGTTACTTTTTCGTAAGTTATAGACGTTACGAACTGTTACTTGCGTTACTTTTTTGTAAGTTCTACACGTCACATGAGTAACTTTTTATAAAATATGAGCATTATATGCGTAACTTTCTCGTAAGTTATAGGCGTTACGAACCGTTGCATGCGTCACTACATGTGCTTATGTTATAGGTGTTAAATGCGGTTTTTTTATAGTTAAGGTGTTATGAAGTGTTACATGCGTCACTATTATGTAAATTATAGTCGTCACATGCTTTACTTTGTGTGAATTGTTGGTGTTACAAGCGTTACTTTTGTGAATTATAAGTCTTACATGCGTGACTGTTTTAGTAAGTTATACACGTTACGAAGCTTTAACAGTTCGGCTGAAAAGTTCGTATCGTTTAATAGAAACACACATTTTTTTGCCAAAATTCGTTTTTATTATTCAACATAATTGCCATCAGAGGCGATACAGCGATTATAGCGATCTTCCAACTTTTCGATACCATTTTTGTAGTACGATTTGTCCTTTGCCTCAAAATAGGCCTCAGTTTCAGCGATTACCTCTTCATTGCTTCTAAATTTTTTACCAGCGAGCATTCTCTTGAGGTCTGAGAACAGGAAAAAGTCACTAAGGGCCAAATCTGGAGAATACGGTGGATGAGGGAGCCCAATTCGTTCAATTTCAGCATGGTTTTCATCGACTTGTGACACGGTGCATTGTCTTGATGAAACAAAACTTTTTTCTTCTTCAAATGAGGCCGTTTTTTTAAATTTCGTCCTTCAAACGCTCTAATAACGCTATATAATAGTCACTGTTGATGGTTTTTCCCTTTTCAAGGTAGTCGATGAAAATTATACCAAGCGAATCCCAAAATACAGACGCCATAACCTTACCGGCCGATTGTTGAGTCTTTCCACGCTTTGGGTTCGGTTCATCGCGTGCAGTCCACTCAGCTGACTGTCGATTGGACTCCGGAGTGATGTGATGGAGCCATGTTTCGTCCATTGTTATATATCGACGAAAAAAATCGGTTTTATTTCGATATAACAGCTCCAAACACTGCTCAGAATCATCAATTCGTTGTTGTTTTTGATCGATTGTGAGCTCACGCGGCACCCATTTTGCACAATGCTTTCTCATATCCAAATATTCGTGAATAATATGTCCAACACGTTCCTTTGATATCTTTAGAGTGTCAGCTATCTCGATCAACTTCACTTTACGGTCATTGAAAATCATTTTGTGGATTTTTTTCACGTTTTCATCGGTAACAGCCTCTTTTGGACGTCCACTGTGTTCATCGTCTTCGGTGCTCATATGACCAGTACGAAATTTTGCAAACCACTTACGAATTGTTGCTTCGCCGGTGCAGAGTCTGGATAACACTCATCAAGCCATGTTTTGGTATCGACGGCACTTTTTTTCATCAAAAAGTAGTGTTTCATCAACACACGAAATTTCTTTTTTTTCCATTTTTTTCACAATAACAAAAGTAGCTTCACTCAAAATGCAATATCTCACAAACTAATAATCAGACAGCTGTCAAATTTATACACGTATCTTTTGAAGATTGGTACTAACTGAAAATGGTATGGATTTAATTCTAGTGGCGCCATCTCATAGAAACGATACGAACTTTTCAGCCGATCTGTTACATACGATACTTTTTTGTAAGTTATGGGCGTTGCGTGCGTTAATTTTTTAAGGCTAAGGTGTTATGAAGCGTTACTGTTTTGTAATTTAATATGCTTATAATTTACAAAAAAGTAACGCTTCATAACACCTTAGCCGTCATTTTCGTGTAAGTTACAGGTGTTACGAAGCGTTACTTTTTCGTAAGTTATAGACGTTACGAAGCTTTTCATGTGATACATTTTTGTAAGTTATAGGTTAAAAGGCGTTTCATGAGTTACTTTTTTGTAAATTATCAGCGTTATTTTTTGTAAGTTATAGTTTCTACGAACCGTTACATACGTTACGTTTTCGAAATTCATACGCGTTATGAAGTTTTTATGTCACTATCGTTACATGTGTTACTTTTTGTGACTAATAGGCGTTATAAACTGTTTCATGTGTTATTGTTTTGTAAGTAACAGATGTAACGAAGGGTTACATGTGTAACTTTTTGTAAATTACTTGAATAATACTTATAGCTCTTTTGCAAACATATATAGCCCTTACAAGAACTGTTTCGTAAAATTTTCTTCATCTTTGTTCACTTTTCGTGACGTTTTTCTCCAATGCAAATGACCAGCCGCTGAATGCTGATGTAATTGCTCTGATTTGAAGCGAAACTTCAACTGCGAACGGCGCACAAAATAAATCCCGTAGGCAAAATGCCGATTTAATAATATCAAACGGAGGTTAATGTCATAGTAGGGGGACGGGTATAGCGTGATGGGATAGTCGATGCCTATCACGCAGCCCACCTGGGTTCGATTCCCAACCCCGCACATAGGATCAGAAAGATTTTCTGGTCCGAAGAGGTGAATGACCTTAAGGTGTTAAAACCTCTATAATTGAAACAAAAAAAAAATGTCATAGTAACTCTTTGCGAAATGTTGTGGAGGCTCAAAAAAGAACCGAACAATTAAGTCACTTCGTCGCTCATGTCATTTCCCTCGAATGTACATCGCAGTAACAGCAAGGAAATGCTTGATTCTGTACCTGAAACTGAATTCTGAAACTGAAACTATATTCGGGAGCTGAACTCTTGATACAATTCGTGAACAGACCTCTGGACCTGAACCAATTGAAATGAGGTTATTAGGATGCACTTGATTTACTTCCTGTTATGTTGATACGTTAGATATAACAAAGAATACTCACGATCAAAAACTCCCAGAAAGTAAATTTTGAAATGGCTCCCCATAGTCAAGTAAGACGTATTCACGTCAAAAAACGAAAATTTGGTGAGTGAGCATTTCTAGTGGAATAACCGGCAATGGTCGATTAGCTCGTCATCAACTTTCTGCTAGTTAGCATTCAGTTCTATTGCTAGCATTTGGGCTTAAATAAAGTTTTAGGATTTATTTCCAGGAAAACCAAGCTTGTTTGTGTTTTTTTATGTTAAAAAACCTTTCTACAATTAACGCAAATTTACACGATATTTTCCTCCATGAATGTCAACAATAAACGCATTTATTGTAATCAAGTTTGAAAAGGCTTTTTTATTCAGGATAATTATATTTAGTGCTTCGATAATGAGAAAATTACTGATAGAAACACCGCCTCCGAATTGATTCACCATGGAACATTTCTGTATCAATATTAAACCGATAAAATTTTATGGGCACATTTTAATGATGTAAACATTGGTACCATATTGTTTCACATTTTTTTAATCGTTCCGTGCATCGCTCGATGTCCCAGTACACGGATACATGGACTTTTAGAATATGTAAAACAAGCAAAATAATGAGCGTGACATTTAATTTAATTATGTTGCTCTTCCAACTGCTTTTCAATACTCGCACAGAAACATCGAGGTTTGTTTGCCCGAACTATCAATTGAATAACGTAATTGAGATTAACTGTATAATAATGAAAACGATTCGAGCTGAACAAAAACTTTGGGCATATGTTTGTTAGATATTATGATACATGTTTAAAATTAACTTTTTCTTTTATCGTTGCTTATTGTTTTGTCTACTAGGAATAAATACATTTCGGTATGGTCAATCGATTTCACTACAATTCTGCAGCTTGGCCACTTTGTTTAGGATATTCCAAATTTTTACACACTTACGGCATGTTCAGAAGTGTTCTAGTTCTAGTTGCATAATTTATGTCTGTTTTAAAATTTAAATCTAGAATTTATAACAAAATAAGCTGGCAGCCCTAGCAGCGTTTTATCTGTGTTTCAAATATACAAAAAATGTTCTATACCAGTTTTGAATTTGACAGTTGAACCGGTCGAATAAATAAAACTAAAACGTCTTGCTGGGGATACGTTTGTTTCAGTTTCAGTTATATTACAGACATATGAATCTTGCAGCTGCTGAATTTGCTCTTAGTCTGTGAACCATTTCGCGGTTAATTTTAAATTTGGTTAAAATCTGACACTTGAGCGGTTATCTTGTGTCCAGTAGTTAAATTTAACTATTTCAAAATTTGACGGACAGCAAGTTATTTGGGTTTATTGTCCACTGGAAATGATTTCAGCTAAAGAATTAATATTAGAATTTTCATTGCAAGATTTTTTTCAATGTCGGAAAATAACGGAAAATAAAAAAAATAATTGTGTTACTTTTTTTTTGGAAAATAATTGTGTTACTTTTTTGTAAGTTATAGGCGTTATGAAGCGTTACATGTGTCACATTTTAGTAAATTATAGGTGTTACGAAGATTTCATGCATTACTTTTCGTGAGTTATAAACGTTACGAGACGTTACATGCGTCATATTTTTGTGAGTCATATGCGTTATGAAGCGTTTCTTTTTGGTAAGTTAAAGGCGTTACGTGTGCTACTTTTTTGTGAGTTATAGGTGTTACAAAGCGTTACATGCGTAACTTTTCCAGTTATAGGCGTTACGGAGCGTTACATGCGTTACTTTTTTGTAAGTTATAGGTGTTACGAAGTGTTACTTTTTAGTTGATTATAGGCGTTACGAAGCGTTACATGCGTTAGTTTTTCGTTAGTTAAAGGCGTTACGAAACGTTATATGCGTTACCTTTTAGTAAGTTTTAGGCGTGACGAAGCGTTACATGCGTTACTTTTTGTATGTTATAGACATTGCGAAGTGTTACATGCGTTACCTTGTTGTAAATTATAGGCGTTACGAAACGTTACATGCGTTACTATTTTGTAGATTAAAGGCTTTACGAAGCGTTACATGTGTTATTTTCCTGTAAGTTACTGGCGTTACGAAGTAATACATTTGTTACTTGAAATAAGTTTTAGGCGTTACAAAACGTTACATGCTGTACTTTTTTAGGAGTTATAGGCGTTACGAAGTTTTACATGTGTTTTTTTGTAATTTTTAGTTGTTACAAAACGTTACATGTGTTACATTTTTAAATGGTACAAGCATTACAAGGCGTTACATCTGTTATTCTTTTGAATGTTTTGTATGGTAGGAAGCGTTATATGTTATTAGGGGTATAGAGGCGGAAAGATTAAGTGCCTCCAAGAGTGCGAGTTTAATGAAAAGTTCTAATTCTCTAGAAACGATACTTCTCGATGAGTACCAATATTACTAGCACTTCAGTGGAGACCCTAACGGTATTTAAAGTGGGGGAGGGAAGTGTGGTGGATGTAGTAAGGGGAAGGTTACATACGAATACTTCCAATTTTGCCACAAGTACTTTTCGCTATGTTTTTGCAATGACTGAGTGGAAACATGTAACACATGGATCAATAAGTCCCGAGACTAACAATGGAAACATTTTTTTTGCAAAATTTTTTTCTATTCATCAACATAATCATCTTTTAGGGTGATACAATGGTCCATACCGTTTTTCCAATTTTTTAATACCGTGTTTATAAAAAAAATTATCTTTCGCTTCAAAATAAGCTTCAGTTTCAGCGATGACCTCCTCATTTGAGCCAAATCTTTTTCCCTGGAGCATTTTTTAAAGATCAGCAAAGAGCCAGTAGTCACTGGGGGCTAAATCTGGCGAGTATGGGGTGTGGGGAAACAGATCAAAGCCCAATTCGTTCAATTTCGCCATTGTTTCCATCGACTTGTGGCCGGGTGCATTGTCTTGATGAAAAAAAGGATTTTTTTTCTCTGCATGTGCGGTCGTTTTTTTGCGATTTCCTCCTTCAAACGCACCAGTAAGTCAATATAGTAATCACTGTTGATCGATTTACCTTTTTCGAGGTAGTCAATGAAAATCACGCCATGCGTATCCCAAAAAACTGAAGTCATGACTTCGCCAGCTGACTGCTGCGTTTTCGGACGCTTCGGACGGCTTTCGCCAGCTATGCGCCACTCAGACTCGACTCTGGAGTGTAGTGATGTATCCATGTTTCGTCCATGGTCACGTAACGACGCAAGAAATCTTTTTTGCTGTGAGTAAATAGCGATAAACTGCTTTCTGAATCATCGACTCGTTGCTGTTTTTGTTCCATCGAAAGCAATCGCGGCACCCACTTGGAAAAAGCCTTTTTCATGCTCAATTTTTCATGAAGGATAGTAAATACACTTCCATATGATATCTGTGTCATCTCAGCAATCTCACGGAGCTTCACTTTACGATCTTTCATTATAATTTTTGTCACTTCACTCACATTTTCCGGTGTAACTTCCACAGGTCTACCCGAGCGTTCCGCGTCATTTGTGTCGGTACGACCACGTTTAAACGTTGCTTTTGATGGACAAGAGTCCGGATAACATTTTTCAATCCATTGTTTCGCTTGCACGGTGTTTTTACCCATTAAAAAACAATGTTTTATCAAAACACGAAACTCGGTTTTTTCCATTTTTTAAACAAACTACAAAACGACTTTACTCCAACCTCGATAACTGAGCTGTTTCTGGTCGGATTGACCTAAAATTTTGACTCGTTTCAAGCAAAGGTTAGTACTCTAGAAAGACGTGGTTACTGGTTTACTACGAGCGCCATCTCTGCTTTAGTCTCGGGACTTATTGATCCATGTGTTATTGGAGAAGCCAAATGAATTAAAAACTTACAGAAAAGATGATTTTTTGGAAAAAGATACGCTCAGAGACAGCAATCGAACCTACGTTCTTATGCATTCCGTGCATACGTGCTACCATTTCGCCACCCTATGCCTTGTGATAGACACAGCTCTAAAACACGGTTAGGCATGATAGAACGTACATCGAACATGGTCCACATCCTGGCCGTCTCACGACCGGTACCATACATTCAAACATCTTCTCTTTTCATCAAACACTAGTCCTCTCGCTTTATACCCATTTTTTCGCTCAAGCATTGGTTCAGAGATTCAGAGTGGCAAAATGGTAGTGCGTATGCACGGAATGCATAAGAACGCGGGTTCGAGTCCTGCCTCTGAGCGTATCTTTTTCCAAAAAACTACAAGGATCAGCCCCATGGGGCTGTTCGAGCTATTGATGTGGAACAAGGCAACCAAATTTTCTAATGATCGACAATTTCAATTAATCGTCACACTTTTGAACCCGCAAATGCACGAGAGTCTGCTTAGTCTTTATTATGAACCAACACCGAACACGCGAACCCAAAATATAGACTATATTTGTCATGATTTGTATTTGTTTTTTAGACGACGAAATTACATCAATAGCCCAAATGTATGAAATTATATGTTTGTACATGCTTGCGATATAGATATCGATTTTTAAGGTTCTTTTCGCCAAGCTTGTGTTCAAGTTTTGTATGCAAGTAGTTATTTTTATAGCGTTTCTCTACCATTACTACCATTTTGCGATTTCGGTTGAAGCGATAAAACATTTCTCATTATCAATCGAGTTCATCTTATATAAATAAGAAATTAATCTTATGCACTCAAAATTTACCCTGGGGTAGTTGTCAATTTCTCAGGCGAAACGACATAACATGGGATTTCATCCAATCTTTCCTGACACAAGATCAGAACATAGCAATTAAAGCTTCAAATCGTTTTATGGCACTTTTTGTCTTGCTGTGTAGCAACAGCCTACCTCTAGCTAGCTACGTGTAGGACTGTAACGTTAGCTATAATTTTGCTTATATTTATAGCTTCGCGTGCTTCCATTGCTTCGATTGACCAATCAGAGCGCTGCTTTCCCTTTGATATATCGCTTACTCCTTCAAAACCGTCGACTATGGCAGGGAAATCCGGTATGCCGGAGATTTTTTGCATGCAAAATAGGATACTGCTAGCTATTAATCCACATTTCAATGATATACTATTAAAAATACATGGCTATGAACATTCAAATCAATACGTAGAAATATTTCCAATCAAATGGTGACATGATATTAATAACTGATACAAAATTGACTGAGCTGTAATTGTTCAAAACCTGACCACATTTCTACATGTATTTTTCTTGAGTTTCTAGTTTGCAGTTTCATATAGGGATAGAAAACAAAAATGTGTTCCACATTAAAAAATTATCTTTTCTGTTAGATTTTCATTTATGTGGCTTCTCCAATATACGTTTTCACTCAGTCATTCCAAAAGCTGAGCTTAGTTATGGCAACTTTGCATCATACCAACTAAAATTACTAAATCGTACTTTTTACTGATCGTAGAAAAGGAGATTTAGTAAGGATTCTGAAGCGAAAATCAATATTTTTTTACGAGTACAGATCTTTTCCGACAAACGCAGTGACCGTTGTTTTCACTATTTAAACAAAGTTTACACAATAGTCGCAAACAAAGTTCTTCTGTTCAGGTATTGAAAGAATTAAAAAAAACCCTCCGGGGAAAAAGTTTGCTGTTTTTTCATGAATTTGATTGGAAAAAATTTGGTAAAACTAGTCGATTGTTGTTTTGACTACACTGAAAATCAAGTTTACCTGTTTTTTAAGGAGACATCACTCATTGTCGAGCTCTTCTATGAGCTACCCAAAATTAGGTCGTTATCTACTCAAACTTTGACTTGATCGTAAAAAATGGGTAGCGTGCTTTGCTATGGCATAACACTTTGGGTAAACTTACACTTATCTAAATTTTGAGGTCATCACACGTTACCTAAAATTGGGGAGATGTGCATCATCTTAGTTGGGTTTGGATAGGTTTTGACCCAACATTAGATATCGGCTGGGAAGAGTGTATACTTTCATTTTTGATTTATCGTGCTGGCAGTTTAACAATGACATCCAGCAAAGACACACACCCTACACGGAAAATGAAACGTTTCAATGAGGTGTCACTCATCCAACTGAGCAATGACATACTCCCAGTAAAGTTACCTGTATGCATGAAAGCAAAAAAAATATCTCAAGTGTTTCAATCAATAGTTCAGTTATTTGAACTTAAGACACAACCAGGGCATGAAACGACAATTGCAATATCGTCATTTTGTAATCTGTGGTTTCTTCGATCCCACCTGAGGCGTTATATTTTCTAATCAAAATGGATCAAACCCATCCCAGTTCGACGTCTAACTGCTATATGAATGCCAAATTCGGGAAGCCTTAATCGGAGGGCTTATGTCATCTAGTTACATAGAAAAAAAAACCCTAAAGAGCGAATGTAAGCTGACACATGTGAACATCCTCCAATATTACGCCATCGGCAGTAAACCCGTTATTTGTTTACTTCTCTCTAATAGTGTCCTTCTGATGAACAACAACAAAATTACATCCAACCATACTCACCCTGGACGCATCACGAAATTTGTGACTCATGATGTGATACAGCAACGGATTGATGCACGTTGATAGGAAGTACAGAATGCCGGAAATGTACGTCAGGACAGTGTAAACCGTGAAGAAGAATTCGTTGTCCGTGTTGGTGACGGCTCCGTACACCGCCAGCAGCCGTTGTGCGTGGAATGGAGCCCAGCAGAAGAAGAACGTCGCCACGACAGCCACTGGCGAACATGAAATAAATCCGGTTATGATTGAACGACCATATCCCTGATTTCACCCGAACTTACCCAGCATGCGTATCACACGTGTTTGACCGGTGATTCCACGGCTTCCCGCACCACCGGATGTGGTGTTGAAACTGCTGGTGCCACCATTACCAGTGCCACTTCCTGCCGCACCCTGACGTTTTACGGCCTGCAGTAGTTTACTCTTCCGCAGCTTGATTCCAATTAGCACGTACAGCACGGCAATGACCGTCATCGGACCGACGAAGAACAGAAAGCTGGACACCTCGAAGGCATGCTCAAAGTGGCGGTTTTTTATCTACGACGAAATGAAAAGTGTGGAAAATGGTTATTAAATGTTCTGCTCGGCTGCCAGCTTCTGATGGATGGCTGCTATGTGACAGCTCAGAGGATTTTACGGAACGGGTCCGCGCTTAGGTGCTTGACAGCCATGAAAAGGGTTGACACTATGTTTGTTGGCTGGAAGCACATCAATCTAAATGAAATATTTGTAAATTTTAGTCTTCGTTACAATAAACTCCTAATTCACTATTTACTCATTTTTAGGGGGTACCGGTTCTTCAATCCTGTCTCGCCACTTTCGATTTAAAGCAACCCGGTAAACCTTGTTTTGCGATTCGTCGAAGGCCCTTTTGAAAGGGATTGTCTAATATTGCTTTTGTTTGTCCAGTGAGTATTTCAATTTGATGAGAACAGACCCTGGCAGCTTGGAGCGATCTCAATCTTCAGTTCAGCAACGCCATCGCACGGCGTCTCATTCAACATGTCATGTCAATTGTATGGGTGCACAGCCCTGCTATTTTGGCGCGCACGAATTTGACATTTCTCTCCCCTACTTCTATGTATGAGATTCGATGCGGACTCACCTGAGGGCGACATGCTCGCAAAAAAGGATGTTGCCAATGATTTGTTCGGGAAATGTGAGAGCTGGATATCTTGTTAATATGATGTCTTTGATGAGAACCAACATTTAATAAACCTTCAACAATTCGGGTTATTTGTTAGATCTGCCGCGAATCCTGATGTGGGTTTTAATACAACGGCTTGAAACTGATTTTATTTTATAGCCAGTTTTTTTTTATATTTAGTTGAGAAAATAATTTGAATCCGTTTCGTTCGTTGAGCTAACGAATTGAAAATACGTCGAATTTGTCGGGAATGGCTGGACCGACTCATTACATTACAAAAAAGGTACATTTTTTTCAGTGCTAGTTTTGACAAGACTCGGAAAATCCTCCGAATTTTTCAGTCATTTTCACCCTGTAGATAGATCAAAGTATTTCAAAGGTCTGTATGTTTTTGGCTTTGTCAAATTTTTCAAAATTTCCATCGAAAATTTCCTAAAACCACCCGCGCGCATGGTACTTGGACGATGGCCTTAATTGGAGAAAAAAACGATCGCTGAAGGATTTAAAACCATTTTGTCGTGAAAACGACTTACTTTACTATGGGGCGCCTTTTAAAAATTTACCCTCTGAGAGAGTGATAAGTTTTAGATAGTGAATATCTCTTGTATCTAACGTATTAACATAACTTTTGCTACATGCAATCAGTAATATGATCATCAATTTATGATAACATTTTCAGTTGTATGACGTAATCATGAATAGTTGAAAATTGAAGTTTTTTTTTTGAAATATTTGGTATCAACGAGTATCGAAGAAGAAAACTCATGAAGCCTTTGCCTTTGCCTATGAAAAGAAGAAGAAAAAATCATAACAGAACTACCTGTATGGTTCAATTCACAACTAAAACATTTGAGAAATAGGAAACAAAAGGCACACAAAACTTACAAACAAGAAAAAAGTGATGCTCATCTTCAAAATCACTTAAACCTATGCAATCAACTCAAAATAGCCATTAACACAGCACATGAAGAATATAACCGCAAAATTGAAAACGAAATAAAGACTTGTCCTAAGAACTTTTTTAACTACACAAAAACCAAACTAAAAAGCAACCATTTTCCATCTCAAATGCACCTCGACGAACATGTAGGGAAAAATAGTACAGAAATCTGCAATCAATTTGCAAATTTTTTTCAAGAAGTATATACATCTTATTCCGAAACTGACCGTGACCGTGAATACTTCTCTTTCATACCTGCATTTTCCAACTCCATCTCTGTAAACTATCTATCAGAACATGACATTTCGACAGCACTGAAAAACTTAGACGCCTCAAAAGGGCCTGGACCTGACAGTATACCACCAATATTTTTAAAAAATCTTGCTGAAGAACTTACACTACCACTACAACTACTTTTTAACCTATCACTTAATAAATGTACTTTTCCTAAAGCATGGAAATCTTCCTTTCTTGTACCAATATTTAAATCTGGTGCAAAATCTAACATTCGGAGCTACCGTGGAATTGCCATTATCTCATGCATTCCAAAATTATTTAAAAAAATTGTAAATGAAAAACTTTTTCATCAACTTAAAAATGTAATAACAAACAAACAACATGGTTTTTTTAAAGGCCGCTCAACTACAACAAATCTCTTAGAATTTATGACATTCACTCTGAATGCAATGGACGCCGGCAACTACGTAGAAACTCTTTACACTGACTTTAGCAAAGCCTTCGACCGTATTGACATACCATTACTTCTACACAAACTACAAAAATATGACATAAAACATACTCTTCTGGAATGGCTCAAATCATACTTAACGAATCGTGTACAGGTAGTCAACTTCCAAAATATTCTGTCTGAACTAATTAATGTAACTTCTGGTGTACCTCAGGGTTCTCACTTAGGGCCTCTCCTTTTCATTTTACATATTAACGACATTGAAACTCTTCATAGAAATAAAAAATATCAACGACACTGTAATATTCCAGAACGAAATCAATCTATTCCACATTTGGTGCTGCAAAAGTCTACTTCAACTCAATGTAAAAAAATGTAACTCAATAACTTTCAGCAGGAAAAATGAAAATATATCTATAAACATACATCTAGGAAACCAACTTGTAGAAAAATGTAAAATTGTAAGAGATTTAGGCGTAATCTTAGACTCCAAGCTCACTTTTGTGGAACACTACAATACCATAATCAATAAAGCAAATAGCATGCTGGGCTTTATTAAACGCTTCAGTCATAACTTTCAGGACCCATACACAATTAAAATATTATACAGTACATAACAGTTCGGCTGAAAAGTTCGTATCGTTTAATAGAAACACACATTTTTTTTGCCAAAATTCGTTTTTATTATTCAACATAATTGCCATCAGAGGCGATACAGCGATTATAGCGATCTTCCAACATTTCGATACCATTTTTGTAGTACGATTTGTCCTTTGCCTCAAAATAGGCCTCAGTTTCAGCGATTACCTCTTCATTGCTTCTAAATTTTTTACCAGCGAGCATTCTCTTGAGGTCTGAGAACAGGAAAAGTCACTGGGGGCTAAATCTGGAGAATACGGTGGATGAGGGAGCAATTCGAAGCCCAATTCGTTCAATTTCAGCATGGTTTTCAACGACTTGTGACACGGTGCATTGTCTTGATGAAACAAAACTTTTTTCTTCTTCAAATGAGGCCGTTTTTTTCAAATTTCGTCCTTCAAACGCTCTAATAACGCTAAATAATAGTCACTGTTGATGGTTTTTCCCTTTTCAAGGTAGTCGATGAAAATTATACCAAGCGAATCCCAAAATACAGACGCCATAACCTTACCGGCCGATTGTTGAGTTTTTCCACGCTTTGGGTTCGGTTCATCGCGTGCAGTCCACTCAGCTGACTGTCGATTGGACTCCGGAGTGAAGTGATGGAGCCATGTTTCGTCCATTGTTGTATATCGACGAAAAAAATCGGTTTTATTTCGATATAACAGCTCCAAACACTGCTCAGAATCATCAATTCGTTGTTGTTTTTGATTGATTGTGAGCTCACGCAGCACCCATTTTGCACAAAGCTTTCTCATATCCAAATATTCGTGAATAATATGTCCAACACGTTCCTTTGATATCTTTAGGGTGTCAGCTATCTCGATCAACATTACTTTACGGTCATTGAAAATCATTTTGTGGATTTTTTCTCGTTTTCATCGGTAACAGCCTCTTTTGGACGTCCACTGCGTTCATCGTCTTCGGTGCTCATATGACCAGTACGAAATTTTGCAAACCATTTACGAATTGTTGCTTCGCCCGGTGCAGAGTCTGGATAACACTTATCAAGCCATTTTTTGGTATCGGCGGCACTTTTTTTCATCAAAAAGTAGTGTTTCATCAACACACGAAATTCCTTTTTTTCCATTTTTTCACAATAACAAAAGTAGCTTCACTCAAAATGCAATATCTCACAAACTAATAATCAGACAGCTGTCAAATTTATACACGTATCTTTTGAAGGTTGGTACTAACTGAAAATGGTATGGATTTAATTCTAGTGGCGCCCTCTCATAGAAACGATACGAACTTTTCAGCCGATCTGTTATGTCAGACCTATTTTGGAATATTGCAGCCTAGTATGGAATCCATATAATATTATTCACGGAGAACGCATCGAATCTATTCAAAAACAGTTTTATTTATATGCACTTCGTAAATTAAACTGGACAGCATTTCCTCTACCATCATATGAAGCACGCTACATGCTCATCAATATTCAAACACTTAAAGAACGCCGCGACCTTGCAATGCTTTATTTTATCAGCGACATTATTTCTCAACACATTCAATCACCACCTTCTTTATTATCGCAACTAAATTTTTATACACCTAGCCGTCAATTACGAACCAGGAAATTATTTTTAGAAAAAAACACTAGAACAAATTATGCGAAATATAGCCCAATCAATCGTATAATGCGCCACTACAATCAATATTGCGAACATCTTGACCTTTGTATGTCCAAAAATGAAATGAAATTACAGCTTAGTCGTAGAAATAATGCGTAGTATCTAAGTAAACATTGTAAACCATTTATATGTAGTCTACATTTGCTTGACGAAATAAATAAAAAAAAAAATAAATAAATAAATTTCTCGTATCTGTGTAGGTATAAAAGGGTAATATATTTTCAGCTGCAGCTCTCAGTTGACTGAGCAGGAAGTGAAGCAAGTGCATCATTCCAGTTGATTCAAATCCAGAGCTCAGTTCCAGTTCCAGTATCAAGAATTCAGTTTAGTATTAAATCAATTGCGGGGCGTTCGCAAAATCAATTTCTCTTCAAAGAATATCGACTGCGTCATGCAACTGCTGGTCGTTTGCATTGAAGCAAAATACAACGAAAAGTGAACAATGACGGAGAACATTATACAAAATCAACCCTTTTTATGGCTCCAAATGTTATCTAAAGAACTGAAGTTCACTCGGAAGTGAATACAATTATCAGGTTAATTTAATATTGGGCACCTATTCAAAATTTATCACATAGTTGAGCTATAAGTTTTCGATCGCGAATATTTCTTGTCTTATTTAACGTATCTACATAATATTTTCACTTAGTCATCGGAGATATGATTAGTATTTTGGAGTATAATTTTCAGTAGTACGACACGACCACAAATAACTCGAAAAGAAAAAATCTCTAATTTATTTGATAATTGAAGAAGATAAAAATTTGATGCTACATTCATTGCTTAGTTGACTCGTTCAGCTCAGACCAGAATCCAAGTCCTGAATTTAATTCTAGAGTTGAGTTCTAAAATTTTGTTTTAGAATCCAAGGCCAGATTTTTTTCTGGTTTCCTAAATCCAGCTCTAAAATTAGATGCCTCGTCCAGAATCCGGAGACAGAATCGAGTTCTAGAATTCTGGAACTGAAATCGCTTTTCAGAATTTGTTTATAAGCCAGGGTCTTGACTCTAGATCTAGGAAATTGTTCAGAATTCGGTTCCAAAATTCCTAACCGGAATTTAGATTTAGAGTTCTGAACCAGAAGTTGTGAGTTGTAAGTGAGTTGAGGTACCTCAGACGAAAATTCGGAACCGGATTTTCGATCCAAAATTCAGTAGTAATTCCAGAATTCAGTGTATTCCGAAATCCAGGTTATTAATTCAGTTCCAGAATGCTGATCTAGAGTTCGGTTTCAAAAATCAGTTCCACAATTCTATAAATATAACTGAACTCAGGATTCTGAGGATTTTTTAACTAAATTCAGTTTGAGTTTCGGAACTGAATTCTTGATCCGAATTTGAAAACTAAATCCTGTACCGTAGTTCTGCAGCAGACCAGGCTGCTGGTGTCAGTTCCGAGCCAGAATCCTTGTCTTGAATTCAGTTTCAGAACACAGATTCATTGATCAGCACATCAATCCGTATCTAAAATTCAGTTCTAGAATTCTGTTTCAGAGTTCAGTTTCCGAGCTCTGTTTCAGAGTTCAGTTTCCGAGCTCAGTTTCAGAATCCAAAACCAGCTTGAGAATTTTCAGAATTCAAAACCAGCTTGAGTTTTGAAACTAGATTTTAGAACTGGATTCCGCTCCTTAATTCAGGTACGAAAGTCAATTCTAACATTAAATTTGAAAGCTGTTTACTGAAAATGAGTTCAGTTCCAGAATTATAGAACTAAATGAACTGAGAACTAAATTCATGAACATGAATTCCGAACCTGAATTTCGCCACTGAATTCAGAGCCAGTCCCAGATTCCGAATTTAGTACTTTTATCCAGTTCCAGTTCCTGAATTCAGGTTCTGGTGTGGATTATCTATATTTGGAAGTGTAAAAGAAGCATTTCAGTTTTATTCGTATTCACGTCTTCCAGTTATGTCTCTGACATTACCAACCCGCCATTTTTTTTAATGGGAAAGTGTGCAGAAACTTTTAAAACATTCCTCTGTTTGGTTCAGGTTATCGTTGGAAGATATGATTCATGCTCAAAGTTATGAAATCAAACGATGAAATTGACGACTTTTTTTCTGCGACTTTCCCCAAACCGTCAATTCAACAGTAATGACTGATGGCGCCAGTAAATACAACGCAACTATTCTTGATTGAGTAATTCTCCCACCCCAAGCACAACGGAGACTCCCTGCCAATTATCGTCACTGTGCATGGAGTTTGTTCGATTAGTCATTTAATGGCAAAAATTATCTGAATGTGGGATGATAAGAGGGATCACGATTTTTGCGGTGGAATGAGAAAAAAAAATTTATAACCCTCGCATCCCGCTGAATGACAACAAATTCAATAAACTCTGTATGCATTGAGGGATGACAGTCTGCTGACCACACTCCGTTAGGTAGTTCCTCCAAAAGCACATAGATACTTCTGAAAAGCACTCGTCACGGTGATCCTGTTTCCGACTTACCGTGCAGAGCCGTGAGTTGACAGTTTCCACCACTCCGAACTGGAGCGCTTGGGGGGTGGCCAATCCGAATGCTATCAACCAGATTGCGATCACAAACTTGATGGCCCGTGACAGTTTTGACATTGTGTGGGACCTGCGAGGGAAAGGAATAAAAAGTGGAGGGATTTTATACTGTCGAAATGGTTGACGGGTGGTTTGTGGTCTGAAAAACCCATAAGCTGGGAAGTCAAGTACGACGGTCGAACTTGGTGTGAAAATTTTATAAACCCGATTAGCCTTCTGTTAGTACGAATTTCAATTTCAGTTAGTGAGGTTACCAACATACTTACCGAAACGGGTGGCAAATGGCAATGTACCGTTCGACGGTGAATGAAGTGATTGTCAGTACGGTTGCGTTGGTAGCCGTTTCCGAGAGCAGTCCGGTGATTATGCATGCCACTTGGTTGAACGGATACGCGTACGGATACCAGGTACCGTACACTTCCAGTGGCATTCCTGGAAAGAGGAAAACGAGAAAAATGCTGTTTCATGTATTATTGATAATTGATAACTGTTATGGAGTCGCTGAAAATTTTTATATCAAATTATGCAAATTTTTACCGGACGATCAGTTTTACGCAAGTTTTCATTAAAGAATCCGTGAATAGATATATAATTCATACACGTATCCACGATTTTATTTCGGGAGGGGCCAGTTGACTTCACCAGTTCCGGAAGTACAGGAAAAAGCGGTCAAAAACATCGAAATGGAACTCACATTGATTTCTCAGATATTGCTTGGCCTATTTCACGTTCCAATGTCTTGTACTTTTAATTTACAAATCACGAAAATTTCATTTTTTCTGTGACAGGCCAAGACAGAAAAAAACTCACGCAATAAAAAAAAAATTAGCCGGAATAAACGACCGAACGAAAAAGGGATTGAAAAAGTTTACAGATAGAATAGAACAAAAAAAGCTAAACTAACTAAAAAGTCATAAATGATTAAATCCACCGAACGATTAGGGTAAAAAGCAATGCAAAATAAAAAGACAGACCAAATAATGCATTGAAAAATCCAAATCGCTGAGAAAACTTGAAAAATTTATGATTTTCAAACAGAAAAATAAGAAAAACTGACGAAAAAAAAAATAAATATAAAAAATAAATGAATATAATAATAATAATTGAAATATAAACAAAACAATATCTGAAAACACATAAAATTCCAAAACCACAAAAAAAATAGCTAGAAAAAATGAAAAGACTGGACGAAATCGGCTGAATGATTGAAAGCAGAAAAAACAAGCAAATATTAAAAACAAGGCTTTATGGGATTGAAATACTAGAAAGCTAAAAGCACTGGAAAGTGTGTCAAAATCTTGTTCGCGCATCGTCAAAATCCGAGCTACTCGCAAGCAACCCGCCCGTCGCGAGCAACCTTGTCTTGTCTTGTCTTCTTGTCTTGACTTGTCTTCTTGTCTTCCTGTCTTCCTGTCTTCCTGTCTTCTTGTCTTCTTGTCTTCTTGTCTTCTTGTCTTCTTGCCTTCTTGTCTTCTTGCCTTCTTGTCTTCTTGTCTTCTTGTCTTCTTGTCTTTTTGTCTTCTTGTCTTCTTGTCTTCTTGTCTTCTTGTCTTCTTGTCTTCTTGTCTTCTTGTCTTCTTGTCTTCTTGTCTTCTTGTCTTCTTGTCTTCTTGTCTTCTTGTCTTCTTGTCTTCTTGTCTTCTTGTCTTCTTGTCTTCTTGTCTTCTTGTCTTCTTGTCTTCTTGTCTTCTTGTCTTCTTGTCTTCTTGTCTTCTTGTCTTCTTGTCTTCTTGTCTTCTTGTCTTCTTGTCTTCTTGTCTTCTTGTCTTCTTGTCTTCTTGTCTTCTTGTCTTCTTGTCTTCTTGTCTTCTTGTCTTCTTGTCTTCTTGTCTTCTTGTCTTCTTGTCTTCTTGTCTTCTTGTCTTCTTGTCTTCTTGTCTTCTTGTCTTCTTGTCTTCTTGTCTTCTTGTCTTCTTGTCTTCTTGTCTTCTTGTCTTCTTGTCTTCTTGTCTTCTTGTCTTCTTGTCTTCTTGTCTTCTTGTCTTCTTGTCTTCTTGTCTTCTTGTCTTCTTGTCTTCTTGGCACTTCAAATGAAAGGTTAACGGTTCCCGGTTTTCGGTTCCGAAAGTAACAGCCAAAAATTCCAGAACAGAACACACATAGATTTACCTGCGATGACTAGGCCGATTTTCATGATGATAGGATGTACGATCACGATCGAGAATGATGCTCACATTTCTAACAGACAGAACTTTTCCATCTGGAAATGACATTATTGAGCAGTTTACTATATTACATTTCATTGCATCTGCTAAATTTGTAGTTGATATTAGTTGCTGACCATACAAAGTTACGTTGGCTATATTGATTTCGGTTTCAGGTTCCGGAAGTAGCGGTCTTAAATTCGAAAACGAAACTCACATCAATTGCTCAGAAGTTTATATATATGAAGTTTGGGAACAGATAACAGTTCTAGAAAGCCAAATCAGGTGAACAAGATGGATCATTTCGACTCATTGAGGCTCCTTTAAGGCATTTGGTGTACATTTACGTAATAATCGGGACTACGTAAATCGAATTATGACGTAAAAAAAGTGACGTTTTTTGGAATTTTCACCGTAAAAAAAGTTTTCCTTATGTATATGTATTATTAGATATGTATAATATATTAAATAGTTATGGAACGGAAATTATGAGTATTTACAGGAAAAGGATGTTCTAAGCAGCATCAATTTCCAAGATGGCAACTTCCGGTTTATTGATATTCCTTGAAAACCCTTACAAAATGGGTATTTTCGGTACGGGTTTGATGAGTAGATGTCGGAAAACGATGTTTGAGGTGGTTCTGAATTCCAAAATGGCGACTTCCAGTTCAACCTTAGTTATTCAATAAATTGAGAATTAAATTAAATAATATTGTGGCGGAATTACGAAACCACCACGTTTTCCACGTTAATCCCTATCCACATAGTCAGAACGACCTCAATACTACATTTCATTTCGACACAATGTAGATACATTGTAAACGTTTCCGTTTCCATACATTGTAGCACATTCAGTCTTATGATTTGGTGCATCAGCATTTTACAAATCATAAACTTTAAACATTTTACGAGTTGGACCAACATGACCGAAATTATGCTTGGTACCAATGACGATCCTCTTTGCTTCAACACTTAAATTGCTTACAGCGCATAAGCAAAGTAACGCAATGAAATCAAACACATTAAACCATGCGCGCCGCTGTCGTGGATTTTCCGCCTAGCGCGAAGGAAAATAAATAACTTCAATTGTTCTTGCCATCGCCGCGAGCCGAGCGATGTTTAATAAACATTAGCCTTCTCCAATCGTTACATCCAAAACTTCTTTTAAATATGTAATGGTCAAGACTCAAGACTTCTCGGTAAAAATGTACACTCACACTAATTGAAAATGTAAATCGAACAAAACTACAATTCAAAAAACAAATCAGTCAATTGACGGTTGTAAGCTCGAACCCGTCGGTACCATTTTCTAAGTCCGAAACCCTGAACCTGCCACAATATTTTCAAAATATAGCCAATATAATTTTACATTACATAAAACATTGGACGGATTACACTAATATTTTTATTCATCAAGTTACTATTGACACTTCCGTTTTCATGAAGTTGCACAGGTTGTGGCACACACAGGCTCACTTTTGACAAGCAGCTGGAGTACAGAAAAGAACACTTCGACTCACAGTATATCACGTGATTTTTAGAGGCACAACATAGTTTGTTGTAAGCGACTCTTCCCATTTCAAAAATACTAATACCATATAGGATACGATCAGTAATCCAGTAATATACAAACATTATTTTCTACGCGATATGCACTAAACCAGCTCCGAAAATACCCATATTGTAAGGGTTTTCAAGGAATATCAATAAACCGGAAGTAGCCATCTTGGAATTCAGAACCACCTCAAACATCGTTTTCCGACATCTACTCATCAAACCCGTTCCGAAAATACCCATATTGTAGTAATTTCCATGTAATATAAATGAGCCGGAAACGATTTTCATTGTATGCAAAAGCCTCTTTTTACGAAGTAGGTTTGTAAAAAAAGATTACGTTATTTGGAATTTTCAACGTAAAAAAAGATTACGTTATTTGGGATTTTTGTCGTAAAAAGAGTTACGTAAAAAGAGGTAAGGTAAAAAAAGTTTACGTAAACGGAGGTTTGGTTGTCTCGAACGAGCCCAAAATTGTTGATATCGGTTAATCCATAAAACAAGAAAATTGAGCGGTTATGAGTTTTGACGTTTACGTCACTTATGTTATTATACTATTATATAACTGCTCTCAAGACTCGTTTTGCCTTTCTTATATAGAAAGGTTAGGCAATCACTGTGAAAACTGACTTTTGAACCGAGTCCTGGAGAGCCGAGTGTCATATTCCATTCGACTTAGTTCGACGAACTGAGAAAATGTCTGTGTGTGTGTTTCTTTTACAAGGTGAAATGCATTTACGCATCTACATGCCTGTAACGTTTTGTGCACTAACTTTTCTCAGAGATGGCAAAATCGATTTTCACAAACTTAGATTCAAATGAAAAATCTTGTGGTCGCATATAATATTCCTGAATATTGTTTGCATCCAACTTCCGGTTCCGGACTAATGTGGTATAATGTGCAAAATATAAGAAAATAAATGCTCCAACTTTTTTTGGAGATGGCTGAACCGATTTCCACAAAATTGGATTCAAATGAAAGGTCTTATGATTCTATAGAAAATCTCTGAATTTCATCTTGATCCGACTTTCGGTTCCTGAATTACAGAGTGAATAATGAAAAAAATTAAATTTCAAATTACTTACTTACACTTTCTCAGAGATGACTAAACCGATTTTCACATTTTTTTTAGATTCAAATGAAAGGTCTTGTGGTTCTTCACAAAATTTCTTAATTTCAGACGTATCCAGTCTGGCAATTCCAGTCCCCGGCTTCAAGTTCCGGAAACACCAGAAATAGTGGTCACAAAATCTTGAATGGAACGATCTCACTTTTCTCAGCGACGGCTTGGCCGATTTTCACAAACTTAGGTTCAAATGCAAGGTCTTATGTTTCCATACATAACTATTAAATTTCATCCGGATTTGACTTCCGGTTCCGGAACTACAAGGTGTTTAAAATTTCGCGAACATGCGGTGGTACGGAAGAAGAAAACACATCATCGCCTCTACGAGCAAAGCACACTCTGTTTGGTGTTCGATTTCGTACACGTGATAAAGCAAACGGAAACCAACACCGAAGCTAGATTTTGAAAACACAAGCGAGACTATCGGCCCCGGGCACACAAAGCACGAATGTTTGTTTTCCGGTGTGTGATTTTGGTTGAACACGGTGCTGAATCATTGTCACCTTACGAGATGTGGACCCAAAAGAAAGATAGAATGTCAATGGATTCAAGTTTATTTGAAAAGATATTTGCATAGGAATCGCATGCTTTGCGATGTATATGAATCTTTTCCATCCATACAAGGTAGTACAGTAATATCGTGGTGATGTCAATGAAAACTGTAAATAATATTCGCATGTATGTAAACATTTTATCAAAAATACAATAACAAAGTAGGTTTCATGCAATTGATTCAAAAATAATACCCTGTTTTGCTGGAATTTCATAGGCTAAAGTAACAGAAGTGCAGCATTTCGCTTGGTTCGTTTGATTTCGAATAATTGGTTTAAGGGAGGAGTAAGGGATAATTTGAATGAAACACTTTTTCTGTATTTTTTTACGGAGAAACAGTTTAAACCATTCTATTCAAACTTTTTTTTACATTATAAAGCATCATTCAAAGAATATTTAGTTAAATTTCCGTATATTAATAGGGAAAAATAAGGAGGTAACAGAGCATTCTCCAAAACCGCTTTTGTGAATCATGTAGCGCGGTGAACACAATAACTCGGCGTAGGATTATCTGAAATCAAAAATGTTCTTAAATTTACCTAAAGTACGAGTTATTTCTCCCCCCTCCGTCGTTCTCAAGTTATTTTTTTTATTTTTCAACAGTATATAAGCAAAAAACGCGATCTCACGCTAATTTTTTTTGCAAATTTTGAGGTGAAAGTTACCATAATATGAAAATGATAAAATTTCAAAAATGTTGGGGGGAGGTATTCAATATCAAGAAAGTATGTTCCAAGTTTGAAAAGAATCGGTTCAGTAGATTTTGCAGGATCGTGCTCACGGACTTCGAAAAATTGGTTTTCAGAACAACGCGCCTAATTTTTTTTCTCAAAAAGTGATTTTTTTGGCAACTTACACTGAATTTGATTGATTGGTTTGAGATTATGACACAATATTTTTGAAACGTTAAACTACAAGAAAATGTAAAAAACGATTTCCCGAAACTGTTTATTTCTGTTATAAGAAGTACTACAAACAACTAGAATTAAAACAAAGACTTTGTCTCTATAATCAATATTCAGAATGAAATCGAATGAAATAATAATAATGAAGTCGAACAGAAATAAATAAGAGCGAATTTGCAAGACATGACGTGACGAGAGAAAGACACAATTCCGCCTGCAAAATCATGACAGCTTTTTCTTTCTGTCAACACAATATATCCTTTGTCGATTAGTCATTCTGTTTGGTAGCGTGAATCCCTAGAAGCGGATATTTCACAAATAATTCATCTTGTACTTGTCCTGGGTGACTGCGACGGGTGGTCTGATTCTGCTTTGAATCTTTCGCGTCACAATGTTACTCCTTTTCAGAGATCAAGACGTCAAGGCTGTCAAAACATTCCATATTTCCGAATGAAGGCTGTCTAAACAATGGAAACAGTCTTTGTTGAGCTGCTCAGATTTTCTCGACTTTCTGCTGATGTTCAAGTAGAAATTAACGCAGAACATCTCACGGCAGCTGTGGAATCGAAATTGATTAAAATTTTGCTCCTAACTTTTCGGACGAATTACTTGAGATTTATTTCCCAATTCGAACAAAGTTTTATTAGAGAATAAACTGGAGGAGAATTTCAATTTGGTTATCTGTATGGGTTTTTTTTCTTCCTGAAGTGAATCATTTTTATTCGGTTGATGGTGCGATGTTGCAACCGAAAATTCTAGTACACTTTAATATTCTGTAATCGTAAAATGCTTTCTCCCGCAAACCACTAAAACTGGGCTCACGTGTTTGACCAACAACTTGCTGTAAACTTGCCTGTGACCAACGGACTCACAACGACCGGAACTCGAATGACCGTCACTTCTCGGCATTGCATTGTTATCGCGCACCAATTCATCCTTTGTCCCCGTCCTTTGTGTCGATCTGCCAGGAGCAATAGTCCAAGTGTCCTTTTCGAACTGTCCGCGACAAGTGTACAATGTGCGATAGCCAGTTGAAACGGGAACAAAGTCTTCGGGCACGGTTCCATCCGATATCGAATAACAACAACAAGTGATTGTTTTATCACGGTTGGCAACAAGTGGGCCACAAATAGAATTTATCAGCACAACCAGTACAATGTTTACCCTCTTATTTTATCCAGTTAGTCACATTCGGGATGGAAAAGCAAGGGACAATTTGATGGTAGCGGGTAGTTTTCTTTCAGATGAACGCTCCGGAAATCCGGCTAACTTTTACGCTGGTGCTGGCAGTTTGTTATTCAACCTTCGAAAGCAAATATTTTATGATGTTTTCAATTCATATACTAGACTTGCTGACGATCAGAATCTGGAATATTGAATCAATGTAATTTTCTCTGGATACTTCTGACATAATGGCTCAATTGTATGAGAGAGAAGTTTTTTCCACTCATTTATTCGGCACGGATCACTAACCAAGAAAAAAAACACAACTTTGGCTTGATAGTTTTTCCTTCGAATCACGTATTCCCATACGAAAAATAAATAAAAATTCACTTATACTTAACATAGAATCACCACCTAATTACATTCAAACCGGCTTCATTTATTACATATTCAATCAAATGAGTTTTCGAAAAATTTTAGTGAGAGCGAAAATAATTCGTGGCCAACGCCCCTGTCTACTGCGATTGTTTTTCGTATGTTAAGTTAATTGGGAAGGCGTTGCAAATAAATGTTACCTTCAAAGCTAAAAGAACCAAAAATTGTAAAATGTGTAAAAAATTCAGTTTCTACGCTACTAAGTCGCAGAGAGTTCAGAAATCATTATCACAAATCTACAAATTAAATGGGCTAGAGAAAATCGCTAGGAAAACTGTGCCTATAGCTATGGAATAGGACTTTGTACGGGTGCATTTTGGGCTTGCTCAGTAACGAATAAACAGGATGCAGTATAAAATCCTAGTCTCAGGTATTTATTGCATCAGAGACTGGCAATGTACGCAACAATTGAACAATCCAATCAGCGTGGTCACCACGAGATAGCGTTATGGTGATTGTTTTGACATATCCCATGTATTTAGAAAAATTTTTGACGAATTTTTCAATTTACTTGAGTTTACAAGAATGCAGATGGCAAAACCTTACAAATATGGGTAAGAAAAACGATTATTCACGTGTTGTCATCAAATATATGATTTCAAATTGTCCTATACTCTTGACAAACTCGGATGAAATTCGAAATTTTCAGTTCACATACAGATTTGATTCAGATGATAAAACATGAGTAAATAGACTAGTCATAAAACTTTTGATCATAATTTATCAATTATTATCAAAATTCAACCCAAAAAACGAAGAATATCCCAGATATAAAAACAGTACCCAACCTCACTTCTTCGAATTTGGTATTTCATGTTACGATTTCTCCATAAATATCAATCAAACATACCACGGAAAGTTACTGAATCATTATTGATCGATTTTTTTACCAAATTTTCACACGTTTTGTATGTTAGTATTCGATTCATAAGAAAAAAAATGAAAACCCTGCATTTTGTTCGAATCTTCAAGCAAAATCTAAAAATTATCACCATCGCTTAGTACAAAGCTTGCCACTCGAGCAGCGCAGCGATCGCAAAAGAGTTGGTTGGATTCTTCAATAGGAACCACATTCCTGCCTACAAATAGCAGAATGGAAGAACACGAGAATCAAGTTCGGCGGTGAATTATGGTACCAAAAAACTCTAGCGCAGAGCACACTAAACAACACACAATGGGTTAGCATAAACTAACACAGTAAAGTTCGTTCGAAAATTTCCACTAAACTAAATTTGCGCACTCAATTTCCGGCACGAATTGTCTGCACAATGAATCCAAACCAAACACCGAATACGATACGATAATACGTATACAACTTCGGTGGAATTTACTAGGTATGAAAGTTTAAGTTTCAGTCTAAGCACAGAAAACAGATATACAGGCTCACATATGAGCTGGGTGTAAAATTTGCTCAACCTGCATGGCGAACACTTGCAGATGGCACCACGATCGACACGAGGTGCCACCATAATTTGGGTGCCGCTTTCACATGAGACACTATTTTGGGTGCAACATTCATTTCAGACTAGATTTTTGTTTTGCTGTAGGTTAAAATGACAAGTTTGTTTTTGTTTTATTCAGATCGAATTCTCGTGTGATTTATACGACATAATTCTGCATAATTCGCCTTGCTCCACATTGGGAATTGATTCACATTCCTTGGAAATTAAAATAATAATTAAAAAATCAGCTAAAAACACTTCTGATATGTTCACTACTGTGCTATTAATTTCATCTCAAAGGTTTTGTATTCATCCTACCGTTGGTCCTTTATTCATCCCATAAATTAGCAATGGCGACAGCAATCAAAACCAAAATATTGCACTATCACACTCTCAGGTTCAAAATGTCAGAATTTTCCTTAAAAAGGGCCTAATGCCAACTATGACACAACGCACGCTATTAAAAAAAACAGTTTGGAATCATTTCGACATTTAAAATTTTTTGGATCGTTTTTATTATCTTTCGTTTCAAATTTAAAACTTTACTCTGCAGTTAATTTGAAGAACTTAAAAATAAACAAAAAAAGAATTGTTACTATTTAGGCATTGGCCCTTCTAAAAACAAAATGTAGAACCAGAGATGCCATTCATACAGATTTATCTGTATTGTATAGATTTTTGCGTTCGCGTTCGTTAAATCAGATTACAGATTTTCTAAATTTAATACAGATTTGTAAAGGTTCATAAAAAGTGAGAAGTAAAACGTTAGACTTTTCCCTCTGAGTATTTATTAGTATTTGATTACAGTACTTCTTTAAAAGTTTATAATTCAACGGACAAATCACATGTTAAAATGGAAATCTTTTGTGCAAATGTTTGATGATGAACACTGATAAACATTTATATTAAAATTTAAAACCAATTTGAATTTAATTCATTTTATTAGTGAAAACAGATAGAGCAGATACATATTTTCTATGAAAATATCTGGCATCTCTGTGTACAGTCGATGAAACACACACATTTAACAGTGTTATGGTGACGTATAGCGGAAAGAAACCAGTGCTACTAGATTTGCACAATGGTTATTTGATTAGTATTGAACACGCTCTATTTGGTAATATTAGAGTCCGAAACAGTTTTATTTATATATAAATATCAATGATATAATTAAACTAATGTCACGGATACCAAAAAATACTTAAATATGATGATGATAATTTAAAGAAAAAAAATTTTTTTTATAGAGTTAAATAAAATGAGAAAACTTGGCAACCTTGCGATACGAAATGAGATGAAAACAAAGCGCAATCAAGTGAACTAAGTGCAAATTTTTATCTCATATTTTTCATTGCTTTTATTGCTCATCAGGTAATTTAAGAAGTCTTTAATCGTTGAATAAACAAGTGGAAAGTGAACATTACTAACTATAAAGTCATTCATCATTGAATAGAGGTGTAATTATGTGAAATAGTGATCATGTTTTGAGACGAATCGATTAGTAAATATTCAGAAACCTGATGAATTGTAAAACTTCAGACGAAAGTGTTTCCTAAATCAAAAAGTGAGTTTATTTTAAATGAAAAAAGCGATCGTTGAAGGTTTTTCAACTATTTTTTTCAATTGGAAAGTGTGGCAAAACCTAGAATAAATGTTTTAAAACGTTCCACAGTTTTGTTCAAGTACGTTTAAAGATATGATTAATGTTCAAAGTTATGAGGTGAAGGAATGAGATGGAAATCGGAGCTGAGATGAAATAGGGAGCCCTTACCCTACACGTTGTTGAAAGGAATATTACTGCAGGGTGGTAGAAAAAGTGTTGTCAGGATCGTCGGTAACAGTTTAGTTTGATATTGCATATTTTGTTTTTCGGATCATCTTTTTAAAATTATCCATTTCAACAGGATATAAGTTCAATTTGTTTTCAAGTGCTGTCAATGTGGAAAGAATACGAGTACATTTAACAATCATTGGATGACACAAAGAGAAAGCCTGAAATCTGACGTGTGATATTGATGAGAATATTGATTATGTTGGTTGTACTTGAGATGTTTGGAGATTTTTGTTTGTTAGTATTTTTTCAAATTGAATAGTTGGATACTTTAGTTAATAAAGCTGCAAAAATTAATTACCCAATAATCAGTGTTTTAGAAAAATGTCATTAAACTGTTTCAACTAAACGTTTTCTTTAAAACAAACATCTGATCATCATGAATTCAGAACTATATTTTTGACTTGCATAACATTTGTCTAAGTGTTTTCAAATGATAAATAATCGCATGTTATAAGAGGAACAGCTTTTCAGAATGCATAATCATCTCTTTTGGCAACAGTGATCACAAGGAATGTATTACACTGAGGTCTCTTTTTACGCGGGGGATACGTACTTAAGCAAAAACCGCGCAAAAAACCGCGTTACTTCGGAAATCCGCGTAAAATAAAACCGCAAAACTAAAGAAAAAAATTTGTTTGATGCCACATGTCTTAGAAATGCATAAAACGTCCTTGTAAAATATAAAAAAAAATTTTTGAAAAATTCGACTTCCATACTTACAGAATTTTAGACCGCGTAGCTTCGGAAATCCGCGTAGAAAAATATCGCAAAATGCAAAACAAATTTTTTGATGCCAAATATCATAGACGATTACACCAGATCTTGAGGTTTCTAAGACAAATCCGCGTACACAGAAACCGCATTATAAAAACCGCGTAAAAGAAGACCCCTAGTGTATTTATAACAGGGAGCAACCGAAATAAGAAAATAAATATTTTTCTGGAAAAAGAAACCAGTTGCATGGTCCTGTCCTAGGTCTAAGACAAGACTTTTATGTCATAATGTCATAATGAACTTTTTCAGGATACGCAAGCAATGATGCCAAGTATAGAGAAAATTCAGAAAACAAGTTTGATAAAATGTATAATTTTAGCTCACCAATGAAAATGAAAATTTTCACTGTTTTTTTCAACCTCATCTGTAGTAAATATTTACAGTGGCAGCACTGTGTAATTAAAATCAGCATAATACCGTTTTTATTTTTAGTAAATCAAAGTGTAACCAAAAAAGTTTTGTTAAATTAGTGTTAATTCGAAAGTGTGTTTACTTTTACGAGAAGAATGAAGTCTACGGTTTCCAGAAGATCCGGTAGTATGTCAACCAGTGCGGTAAAATATCAGTTTCAATCGAATAATATCAAATAAAAATAAAATTCAGAACCTTCAGTATATCGATACAAATTCATTTGACTTTTGCTGTCATTTTCAAGTGAAGCTCTCAGAATTTAACGCCAGTTGAATAATCGTACCTAGTCATTTGAAGTTTTGCTTACTCAGTTTCAAGTGCCAAGTAGTCTATCTCTTCCATTGTCTTCGCTCTTGGTAGCGAGCAAGTTCGAATGAACAGAATTATAAATGGAGTAAAGTATTGAAAATGAAAACTGAAACAGAAAACTATTAATTTATGTATATTCTGTAATTGATATTTCAGCTATCTGGTTTGTCTTTCATTTGTTATGAATTCGAATGTTTACATAAACCGCATCTGAAGGCCGCTCTCACACTATTGAAAGAGATATTTTGTTACTTCAAGAGATCAACTGACGGTGGTTAAACTGAGCATTGTTTTGAAGAGAATCGATTGAAGAACTGAATGCTGCCGGTTCGGACCATCAGCAAACGTTGTGTATGTCAGGGAGTGAATTTTACTGCAGTAGAGAGATCGTCAGTGTGTTTCACATTCGGTTTCAATTGAAATGAATGAAGTTTTACTGCACTGGTGTCAACAATTCGATTTTGCGTTCAACATAAAAGTGATATTTCGTGTTTTGTCATCTAAGCAGGAATAAGAATTTCTGGCGTAAGTCAAACTGTAGGAATGTTAATGAAATATAACTAGATTTTTTTTTAAGCTACATTTTACAAATGGAAAAAGTCAGATTGTTTCACTTACGTTCCATCGATAAAAGTGCCATATAGCGATCAATACGTTGAGGTAGAAAAAGTTGACAATCAATGTATTACTCATTATTTTTACATTTCGTCTTTGACTCATCAGGGCAGAGCAGTTCAAATTGAACTGCTTAGTGCTAAACTCGGCAGTTCAATTTGAACCGCTAAGCAGACGTAAAGTTTCTGCTACTTACAGAACACTTTTTCTTTTGAAAACGGTTATGTGCCCTAGCACAAAATTAGGCTAACCCCTAAATGAATATATAACTATTTCCTATGGCTGACTTGTTCGAATAACTAATCGTCCTTTGAAAACCAAATTTACAATTTAAACATTCCTTAATAAAGCGATTTGTAGCTTTTCGTTTGAAGATAGGAGAGGATGAAAAACAACGCAAAAAAAAATCAACACCAGAAGTATGCTCAATTGATTGTTTTCAAATGTTAATAATTAATAAATAAAAATTCATTCATCAAAACATTTTTCACGTTTATTTCAAATCAAAGACCGAGTCTAAATATTTCAATTGAATTAATATTTTTTTTCTCAGCATAAAATGTTATGAAAAAATCTGTAAATATGGCCACACTGTAACCGATACGTAAACAGGCTGTTGTTATTTATTTCACAGGGCGAAGATGACGAGAAGGATGATTCGGAAGGAAGAATAAGAAACCAGTTGTCAGGTCTTGTCTTAGGTTTTAGTTATAAAGGGGGAAGGGGAAAGGGTTGATCGTATTTTCAGGATATAAAAATCAAACTTGTTATTAAAACCAACATTAGCGGTAAGTGTGTTTAAAAAATATTTTAATCCACCTTTTGGTGTGGTAATGCCTTTCTCTCGTCATTGATACAGCCACATTCACTGTGTTCGTTTTATTACCGACCACACTATCAGCACTACATACTTAAATTTACAATTCAAACTACGTAATTACGCAGCTAATTTAGCAGAAGTTGCTATAAAAACAACAAAATTTATTTTAACATAATAACATGTCATATGATGCATTATTCTGTCATCATCCAAGAATTTACGTTAAGTGTGATTCATTTTCTCTAAGAGTGTATACAAAAAATGCAAAATCCAAAAAAAAACTTAATAATCACGTCACAATAATCGAAAGAGAAAGTGAACAAAGAGAAACTGGCACTTGCTGATACGCGGCTATTTGAAAAAACCAACCGAGAATTATGAAGTGAAAATTTTTTATTAGCTTCTATCAAACTTAGAAAAGAAGAATGGTTTACTTTTGACACATCTGTCTAGTTATAGGGTAAGGGCTCCCTATTTCACCTCATTTGTAAGAACGTCGCCTTAAAACCCCGATTTAGCCACATACTTTTTGATGATAATTTGAAGAAGAAAAAATTGTTTTGTAACATTATGAGATAACTTGGCAACTTTGCGAAACCAAATGAGATGAAAACGAAGCGCAATCCAGTGAACTAAGTGAAAAACTTACATCTCATACTTTTGAAGACGTTTATTGCTTGTCGGGTAATTTTTGAAGTTTTTAATCGTTAATTAGACAAGTGACAAGTGAACATTACTAATTATGAAGTCATCCAGCATTCAATGGTAGTGTAATTGTGCGAAATAGTGATCATGTTTTGAGACGAATCGATTAGTAGATAATAAGAAACATGACGAACTGTAAATCTTGAGACGAAAATGTGCCCTGAATTGAAAAGTGAGTTTATTTTAAATGAAAAAACGATCACCGAATAATTTAAAACCATTTCTTTCAATGTGAAAGTGTGACAATAGCTTTTATAATCATTTTGAAACATTTCACAGTCTGGTTCAGGTATGTTGTAAAATATTATTCATGTTCAAAGTAATGAGTTGAAGGGATGAGATGGAAATAGGAGCTCCGATGAAATAGGGAGCCGTTACCCTATTAAAATGCGAGAAAAATATAATTGATGTCACCATCCGAGAGTGCGGCATCATCAGAGGCTCACCATAAAACGCTAGGATAATTCAATTTATACCATTATCGAAAAACAACAGCACAGACAAATTAAAACGGGTCATCATGTAGCAACGGGAATGGTCTTTCCGAACAATTATTCCAGCTCTACCGACTGTCGCTTTTCCAATGAATTTATCGAAACCTTTGCCGTTAATTCAGAAGAGACTCATGTTAAGATAAATCTATAAGGATTAAAACAAATGTGGTTTTATCGACATTCGCCATACGAATGAGCGTATGACCGGCGTCACATTTATGCTACACTCTTAAATTTAATTGAAGATGTCAGCTGTGGAAATCTCGGCAATTAATTGTCAACCGAATTCTCAACAAAATATAACCTTTGAGTACCGCTGTTAATAAACGTTTCCTTTCGCTGATCTATCGATTGAATTGACATTTTAGACTGTTGATAATGTAATGATTGCTGGACGAATTTAAGTGTGTACGGCTCCATTAATATTACATTTGTCATACGATTTGGTCCCGTCTCGCTAATGGTTTTTTCTTGCAGCGGGTGCAATAGTAAATAATGGTTGCAAATGTGCAGTAATATGAGGTGATAAATCTGTGTTGGTTAAAAAAAAACAGTTTATCCTACGAAGGGGTTCCTACAATAAATTCACGAAACGATAAATTCTTACTCGTAACGGACACACCAAATTCAACCAGTTTAACGTGATAAACGTGGAGGCCAACGAATTTATTGTTCCACAGAAGTACCTACCGGTTTGTTGGTATCACACAGTAGATATGGAATTCTAGATGAGAACTGTTATTGTATTTTTTTTTCGCTGTTATCGCTTTAGAGCATGCAGGAACGTAGGTAGTTGTTTCGTGAAGAAACGACAAGAAAGTAAAAATTCTTTTGTGCAGAAACCCAGATCCCAGATCAGTGCGTTCAGTTTTAAGGAAACAAAACTAACCAACGTTGATGTTTATTTTATTTCATTTTTTACGTGTGGCTACCCACTGAGAGAGTGGTTAAATATTGTTGGGCGTTTGTTGAACAGCATACTGGACGAAACACTCGTTTGTTATTGTTTTTTTCCTATAAAAATAGTGTGTAATTTGAGTAATTTGAGTATCTCCATATGAAAAGAAAATGTATTATTATTTCTACCCGATGTAGAAATAGTCAACAAGTATGTACTGTTTATTTAAAAAAATAGGCTAATTAGTCACTTCAAAACTTCTCCAATAAAACTAGTACCATGGGATTGACTGCCGAGTTAGTTGAACGAAAAAAAAAATCACAGGGTTGTGTACAAACAATTCAAACATTAACGAAATCATATTAATGGCAGATGTCACGATTTCCACTGATTTGTAAAACAACTCTAGTTTGAATGTTTATTATTTTGGATAGCGAATGCGTTATTATAAAAAAATATTTCTATTATTTCCAATATTTCTTTTTATTATGTTTTTTACTTAGCCCTAATTTTAATCTGTATTTGTCATTCGCAGTAGTTGATATCGTGTTTTATAAGGGCACAGTTTCAGTTTCAGTGAGATCATGGTATTCGTATTCACGTCAAACCGGTTATGCCCCTGACATCGCCTACCCGAATATTATCCATTTCACTGTTGTTTAACAGAAACCAAAAGCTGTAATAATTAAAGGGAAACGTTTATTTTACCAAACCAAATCGAAGTAGCTTGGGAAATCTTTGTTTTGTCATTTTCGTTTGATGCCAAACCTAACCCAGTTTGCACCCTAACTGCTGTCAAACCGTTTGTTTGAAGCCAGTTGCGAACCTAGTTTCAACGTTGTTGAACTGAAAATCGAGTCAGTTTTGAATTTGATTTCTATGCTAAGTTTGCTCAAACCCCTCGTTGCTAAGCGCGAATCCAACACAGTTTTGTGAAAGGTGTTTGTTTGATGAAACTACCTTGGGTCAGTTTCAGTTTTCTCGAGAACTTAATCGTGAATATCTCTTGTTGTACTTAGCCCAACAACACAATTTTTTCTACAAGCTATCGGAAATATTAATTTGGAATTTGCGATGAAATTTTCAACAGTTTCAGTATTCAGTTCTACAATTAAATTTGGATCCTGAATTGTGAAAATGAGTTCAGTTCCAGAATTCTCAAACTAAACTAATGAACTGAAATCTTGATCGGGATTCCGATCCTGAATTTTGTAACTGAATTCGGAACTAGTCCCATGTTTCGAATTCAGTTCCAGTCATACTTCAATATAGATGCTCCGATACATTCCAAGGAGCGAAGTAGTAAAAGTTATAAATTTCACACAATCAATCTTCTAATAGTTTATTGATATTCGGAGGTGTGAAAGAAGCAGAAGAACGTCTCTGACTTGAACAACCCGCCTTTTTTGCCTTTTTCGAATAAAAAGGCTATACAAACACTGTGAAAACAGACTTTTGAACCGAACTGAGAAAATGTCTGTGTGTGTGGGGGGGGAATTGAATTTTATCTCGATCCGACTTCCGGTTCCGGTTATACAAGGTAATATGTACAAATCTAAGAGAAAATGCGTTTTCTATTTTCTCGGGAATTTCTCAACCAATTGTCACAAAATAAGATGCAAATTAAAGGTCCGGTTCCGGTTTTACAGCGCAATTAGTAAAAATTTTCAAATTCATGAGTATTTTTCACAAGCTATGGCGAAACGAGGTGCACATTTTTATAAAATTTACTGGGAAATTCATCTAGTTGGCAGATCTTGTTAGTTGGTGGATATATAAAACTACTTTGGAACTACTAGTCCCCGGTTTCCGCTTCCAAAAGCATCGATAATAGTGACGAAAATCTCCAAAAACGGAACTCACCTCGATTTCTCAACAACGGTTAAGCCGTTTTCACAAACTATGATTCAAATTAAAGCTTTCAGTGTCGCAAAAGATACTGTGAAATTTCATCCAGATCCGACTTCCGGTTCCGCAATTATAGGGCAATGAGTATCAAAACTTTCAAACTGTCATACAAAATGATGCAAAATCGGTACGTGCTGGTACGGAAGAAGAAGAAAACGCACCCGCGTAGCACACAGCGTGCTTTGTTCAATTCTGTATAACGTGCAGGGTTGCCACATTTAAATCTATATTAACTTGCACTAACTGTTTACAAATTGAAAAGGTGATGGTAGTTTATAACAAAGAAAGCTTTTGATTTGATTCAAGTTTGAAAAAAAAATCTTGACTGGATCTTCTACACAGCAAAAAATTCTTAAATTTACCGGTGACGTAAATCCGCATATGACTCAAATCATAAAAACGTAATTCGTAAAATGACTGAATTTTACAAGAATGATTCACATATGTGTCGAACATACACTATTTTTAAAGAAGACGTGTAAATTTACAAGCTTCAGCATTTAAAAATATGTCAGAATGCAATAAATATGTGTTAGATCTAGTGTAAAAATGAGTCATTTTTGACGCTCGTATATGTCGTTCTCAGAAGACGTGAATTTACACGATTTTTTCTAGGTGTGTAGTGATGTTTTTGAAAATATAGGTAATATGAGAAAGGCACCATTACACCACTCGGTGGATTAAAAAGGATTTTTTGTTATTAAAAGTATTCTATAATTTCCTGATCAGCTGAAACTGACATTGAAAAATATAAACTCTATTGATATCCAAATTAAAACAAAATTATATGAACTATTGTATGATTTCGGTATACATGAACCAATAATTATTTCATTCAGTAAAACAGAACAGTTTTATGCAAAAATGGCACCCACACGAAGACAAAGCGTTGAATGTATTAGTGATAAAGCTTTCTCTCAATAAAACTCAGGCTCGTTTTAAGCTACTATTGGTTAATTGATCAAATTTGATTGGCAAATGGCGGACGCTTCCGGTTCCGGAAATATAATCGCAAAAGTGAAAGTGCACTGTTTTTTTCTATCCGCTCAACTTTCTCGAAAATGGCTGAACCGAATTTCTTTATCTTAGGCTCGTTTGAAAACTACTATTATGTTATTGATCTAGTTCGATGGGCAAATGGCAGACGCTTCCGGTTCCGCAAATATAATCGCAAAAGTGACTTATGCACTGTTTTTTTTCTATCCGCTCAATTTTCTCGAAAATGGCTGAACCGAATTTCTCCATCTTAGGCTAGTTTTAAGCTACTATTGGTTCATTGATCAAGTTCGATTGGCAAATGACGGACGCTTCCGGTTCCGGAAATATAATCGCAAAAGTGTCTTATGCACTGTTTTTTTTCTATCCGCTCAATTTTCTCGAAGATGGCTGAACCGATTTTCTCTATCTTAGGCTCGTTTGAAAACTACTATTATGTTATTGATCAAGTTCGATGGGCAAATGGCAGACGCTTCCGGTTCCGCAAATATAATCGCAAAAGTGACTTATGCACTGTTTTTTTTCTATCCGCTCAATTTTCTCGAAAATGGCTGAACCGAATTTCTCCATCTTAGGCTAGTTTTAAGCTACTATTGGTTCATTGATCAAGTTCGATTGGCAAATGACGGACGCTTCCGGTTCCGGAAATATAATCGCAAAAGTGTCTTATGCACTGTTTTTTTTCTATCCGCTCAATTTTCTCGAAGATGGCTGAACCGATTTTCTCTATCTTAGGCTCGTTTGAAAACTACTATTATATTATTGATCAAGTTCGATGGGCAAATGGCGGACGCTACCGGTTCCGGAAATATAATCGCAAACGTGTCTTATGGACTGTTTTTTTCTATCCGCTCAATTTTCTCGAAGATGGCTGAACCGAATTTCTCCATCTTAGGCTAGTTTCAAGCTACTATTGGTTCATTGATCAAGTTCGATTGGCAAATGACGGACGCTTCCGGTTCCGGAAATATAATCGCAAAAGTGTCTAATGCGCTGTTTTTTTCTATCCGCTCAATTTTCTCGAAGATGGCTGAGCCGATTTTCTCTATCTTAGGCTCGTTTGAAAACTACTATTATATTATTGATCAAGTTCGATGGGCAAATGGCGGATGCTTCCGGTTGCGGAAATATAATCGCAAAAGTGACTTATTTACTGCTTTTTTCTATCCGCTCAATTTTCTCGAAGATGGCTGAACCGATTTTCTCTAATTATGCTCGTTTGAAAACTACTATTATGTTATTGATCAAGGTCGATGGCAAATGGCGGATGCTTCCGGTTCCGGAAATATAATCGCAAAAGTGATTTATGCTATGTTGATCTGTGTACCTCCTTTAACATGGCTTTAACAATTTTCCAAAGATTGTTTAAATGTATTCTAAACCGATATGAAACATAATTGCTTTTGTTCTCACGTTTTTTTTTTCAACAAAAAAATCCTCAAAAGCATTTGAAAACGGTCGTCACACTAGAGTACTCCCTTAAGTGTTTGATATATATTTTGTGTTAAAGCACAATTTTGTGAATTAACCAAACCAACATAGAAATTATTGTTACTAATCGAAATGGCGCGCGGCTCAATAATTTGTTTCAAAATCGGCAAACGAAAGTGCGAATCAGCATTCTGTTAAATGATTTATCAGACATTCACCGGACCAACAGAGGACTTCCGTGGGGCTTGTTTTTTTCTTACAGGGTATTTTCCTTGCTATCTTGCAAGCGATACCAAAATCAACCCATCGCCAACTGCGGGACAGTCTGATAAAGAATTGCCACCAAACCAGAACCCCCAGTTGTCAAGTCCAGTTTTAGCTTTTTCTATATTATTTTACGTCAACATTTGATCAGGTCGCAAAAACAAATGAACGGCTGCCTCCACATCGCAGAGCATTCCGTCGTGTTGTTTTCTGACCGCAAAAAGAAAATCTTGATAAACCTTCAACCCACACAGTTGGGAACTAAACGTGAACTGTTCCTTGACTGTGTGACGTCGGTGTTTTTCATTAAATTCTTCTGTCTCAAGAGGGCCATTGCCACTGATATGAATGATGTATCCGAACACGTAGATTTCCACCAACGTTATTTACTCAGCCGTCAGTGAAGTTAATAAAATAAACGATTCACCGCATGTAAGCAGTTCGCGCAATGGTAGAAACATACAATCATAAAACGAAAAACAATATCCATGCGTTCCCATTTCAGAAGTGAATTTTATTACTGTTAATGCATCCGTGAAAATCCGTTCGGAAAACTAACGATATGAATAAACATTCCAATTACTTTGTCAGGGGAGCCGAACGACATACGACACGATTTATTTTCCGAGCGCAAAACTCTTCTGCATACGGTTTTCCCATGTTTCTGTGTTGTAGTGTTGTGACTGGAAAAGGTTTCGGGAACCTTTGGTTAACCGACTCACGCTCCATCGCAGTTTACCGAAGTGTAGGAAAACCGACTGCGGTTAGGCGTTGCCTACTGGGTTGTTTGTCTTGTTATCAAACTTTGACTTGGATATTACAACTCTGGAAGAAAAAAGTGTACAGTGAACAAAGCAGGCATCAAATGCCGACAACGGTAATGGTGAGGTGAATCCAGGTTTCGATAGACTTGGCGGCGTGTTAAATCCCTGAGCTCTCAGTTATGTGGATTCCGCTTCCTAACAGTACCGAAGCGTTCAAGCATCACATGAGTCGAATTGTTTCCGGTACATGAAACAATGTGTGGTATGCCAAGATATCATATCCCAGCTCGGTTCGTCCGGATCCGATCGGAAACCACACCGTTGGGGTTTTGTTGCTCGAGATCGTTGAATATGGACTGTTTGGTGAAATACTATCTTCGTGAGATGCCTCACAAATTATGTTATTGCAGAGCTCATAGGAAAAACTTCGTCGCAAGCTTAGTTGGAATTTGTGGTGTGTGAAAGTAGAGGGTAATTGTATCATCATAACAATCACGACTAACGTATTCAAATTGAGCGATTAGGGAGCTTTGGCAGTATTCCAAGCAAATGATAATGGCATGAGTAAAATAAACAGCAACGTTTTTTAGAAACTTAAGTGCGAAAATTGCGTTTAAAAAATATAAGCCAATGGGCGAAAGCAATTATTTTTCTAATAATAATGAATTGTCAATCCAGATACAAAACGTCATTTTACACATTTCTTATGATAACTATTGAAATAAAATATTTTGACTGCAGTTTTTGTCCATGACATAAGTCTAATTATGTTGTTGATAGTTAGGGTAACAGCTCCCTGTTTCATGTCATTTATAGTGACGCAAGGATGGCTTTTATCGTATCAAAGAACGTTCTCTGGCAACTCTTCAACGATTAAATCAGTGCCATCAAAGAGAGTTGGAAATCATCGCAACAACAAAAACCCGGCATGACTCATTTAACATAGAATCGACACCAGTGCGAGAGTGAATTTCTCTCGATGACATTTCTGAGAATCAAAGGTTATCACGCTGCTGTGGGGATCTTCTCTGAAGCAACAAACGGTCGCTTATTCTCGTTTCGCGATCCGATTCTATACAGGCAGTTGATAATTGCGATAGAATCATTTTACTATTGCCGCTTATTCTAACTATGTGCATATAATCTTTGTATAAGTTGTGTCTATGAAAATGTCTGTGAATGCTCCACACAAGGGTTTTGAAATATTGCAACCTAGTATGAGAATCATCAAGTTGAATCATCGACTCGATTTTCTGCGATAATTGTCAACTTGCGATTCTCTCTTGGGAAATGCCACACAGCAACGATCATTATCAGACTGTAATTTTTTAAGGGCCGTGAAATACTCAGAGTATGAAGTGGAGCGAAGGAATGTAGAAAAATTCTCTCGCGGTTCATGCATTGAGAGACTCGAGTTCTTGTAGCATCTTCTACCGGATTGAAAATGTTGTATACAATATAGATAGCAATATAGCAGCTTCTGTCAAATTTTCGGCAATCACCAACACTGTTAAGTGACGTTATCTCAAAAACCAGATTTAGCCACTAAAATCATTATAATTATTTCATACTTCTGCTTAATTTACCTTGCTCCACATTGGGAATTACTTTACATTTGTTGGAAATCAAATTATTCTTCCAAAGCCCTATATCATTTAGCAATCCTATATAATTTAGCAATGGTGACAGCAATCAAAACAAAATATATCACTCTCAGGTTCAAAATGTCAGAATTCTTTTAAAAAAGGGCCTAATGCCAAGTATGAGACAACACACAATATTTTTAGAACAAGTTTGGAACCATTTCGACGTTTAAAATTTTTTGAGACGATTTCATTTCCTTTCGTTTTAAATTTAAACTTTTTCTGTAAAGTTAATTTGGTTAAGAAGTTGTAACCAGTGCAGTAAAACTTCATTCAATTCAATTGAAACCGAATGTGAAACACACTGACGATCTCTCTACTGCAGTAAACTTTACACTCTGATACACACAACGTTTGCTGACGGTCCGAACCGGCAGCATTCAGTTCTTCAATCGATTCTCTTCAAATTAAAGCTCAGTTGATCTCTTGAAGTAACAAAATATCTCCTTCAATAGTGTGAGAGCGGCCTTCAAATGCGGTTTATGTAAACATTCGAATCAATAACAAATGAAAGACAAACCAGATAGCTGAAACATCAATTACAGAATACACATAAATTAATAGTTTCCTGTTTCAGTTTTCATTTTTAATACTTTACTCCATTTATAATTCTATTCATTCGAACTTGCTCGCTACCAAGAGCGAAGACAATGAAGGAGATAGACTAATTGGCACTTGAAACTGAGTAAGCAAAACTTCAAATAACTAGACATTACCCCTTCTAAGGCTGTGAACCATTTCGCGGTTTCATGCAGGATACAGATTTGATATATTTTTTTAAAATTAAATATATAATTTTGTCTACTTCTCATCCTCCAACGCAATACAAAATAAAGCCCATGCTTTGTTACGAAACAATGTTTGAAATGAATATAATTAAAATGTTATCGTTATGTAAAAAAAATGTTTTATATGGGGATGTACGAAAGTAGTTTAGTTTCGTAAATTTAACTATATCAATGTTTAACTATTTTTATTGCCGTTAATTTGTACTGTAACGATTGACTTTCATTGGTGGTAGCGGCATAGTGTAGTGAGAACTTGCATATATGAGCCTGTCTAGTCTAGCTTTTTCGATCTAAGTTTCTAACTGATTCTATTTAGAATATCTATCCACCTTTCATTTTCATATCTTTATCTTCTCTAGTCACTACTTGCCGAAAAATATCAATGAAAGTCAATCCGGTTACCGGTTGCTCGGCCATCCATGGAAGTTGACCATCAATGTTAACTTCCCTCTCTGAGCAGCCTAGATAGCCGTGTAGTGTCGGTAGCGGTTTCCCAACTGGCTAAGAATAACGCTACGGTCCACCTGTACCGGTGGTATAAGTCCACCAAACAGGTAAGCCGTGTGGCATCCGGCGGAATTATTTTTTACCAAGAATTGATCCACTGGTTTCCTGTTCCATGTCGTAAAAGGCCACAAAAATAGGAACTCCTAAGTCAAGGTGTATTTCCGTGCCGATGGCTGAATGGCTGCAGGAGGTTAAACATTGCAGTCGTGAACGGAATATCTTGGGTTTTTCCTCAAGGTGGTGTACTATCCCCACTTTTATGGAACCTAGTCACTGATGGTTTGTTAAGGAAACTTAATAACCTCGGATTTCCGACTTATGGTTTTGCCGACGATTATCATATATTGATGACCGGTATAAGCATTAACACTCTCTTTGATTTAATGCAACAAGCCCTGCGATCTGTTGAACAATGGTGTTGTCAGGTTGGATTATCTGTAAATCCGGGCAAAACATCAATGGTGCTTTTCACTCATCGTAGGATAATTACAGTAGCTCGTCCGTTGCAGTTCTTTGGTTCAGAGGTCACTGTGGTCGATCAAGTTAAATACGTCGGGGTTATTCTTGACTCAAAACTGAATTGGTCTGCTCACATTGACTTCAGGATTAAAAGAGCTTGCATGGCTTTCGGCCAATGCAGACGAGCTTTTGAAAAATCGTGGGGACTCAAACCCAGATATATTCATTGGATCTACACAACTATTGTTAGACCAATATTAGCATATGGATGACTTGTATGGTGGCAGAAAGGAGAAGTCGCGATAGTTCAGTCAAAGCTAAATCATCTCCAAAGGATGGTCCTAATGGCGATGACAGGAGCATTCACGACAACTCCTACTGCTGCTCTAGAGGCGCTACTGTGCATTAAACCACTTCATTAAGGTTACAGGGCTTTTGAACAGTAACCCATTAGATTATGCTACCAGCCACACTCGCTTGTGGTCTCAAATGGTTACGTGGGATGAGTATTTACTCGCTCCTAGTGACCTAACTCTCACATGTAGTTTTCCTTTCAAAACATTCAATGTGAGCTATCCTCTTCGTGAGGAATGGTTGTCTGGTTGTCTGGAACGACAACTCGATGAACACATAGTTTGTTATACGGACGGTTCTCTGTTGAATGGTCGTGCTGGTGCTGGTGTCTACTGTCGTGAAATGAGGCTGGAGCAGTCTCATTCACTTGGTAGATACTGTACTGTGTTCCAAGCAGAAATCTACGCAATTCTATGTGGAGTACAATCGGCACTTCAGCAGAGGATCTGTGGTAAACGTATTTATGTTTGTTCCGACAGTCAGGCAGCCTCAAAAGCACTCAGTTCGAATGACTCACGGTCGAATCTAGTGATCGCATGTCGAACTCAAATTGAAGACCTCAGCATTTCAAATGCTGTTTACTTCTTATGGCTACCCGGCCATTCTGGTATTACTGGAAATGAATGGGCTGATGAGTTGGCTAGAGCTGGTGCAACGAATGATTTCGTTGGTCCTGAACCAGCTTTACCACTTTCAACTAGTTGGATAAAGCACAAGATTCGTTCTTGGGCTGCATCCAAACATGCCAGCTACTGGCGCAGCTTGCAAACTTGCGCTCAGACAAAAGCATTTCTACCAGATTTAAATCTGAAAATGTCAAAGTGTCTACTGCATTTCTCCAAGTATCATTGAAGTATTCTGGTCAGAGCTCTGACTGGACATTGCAAACTCAATTATCACATGGCTGCTATTCAACGTGCTGAGTATTATTCGTGTGATTTGTGTAAATGCGATTATGGTACTTCATATCATCTGATATGTAACTGTCCCGCATTGACGCAGCTACGTATCCGGGTTTCTGGTTCTCCGTACATGGTTGAGTCTGTGTATGCGGAGCTAAAATTGAAGGATATTCTCTCGTTTCTCACCCAATGTGGTAAGGAGCTATAGTCAGAAGGGTTCATCGTTCTTCCTGGAGTGAATGAATCCCTTCTGTATTCACCTTAAATAGGGTTTAGCAGATTGTTTGGCATCCTTTGGGGGGTACCGAATTTACTTCTGCTCTTACATACTGCGAGTCGTTCTGTATTCTTCCGGGAGTGCAGAATGGTGTCGATTTTGTAAGATCTCTAAATCCTCTCGGGGGTTGGAGGTTTTATTAACAGCAGACTGTTCTGGACCTCGTAGAGGTTCAGAATTTCCTTCTGTTTCCACTAAATGTGATCCTCAGCAGATTGTTCAGCATCCTTTAGGGGTGCAGAATTTACTTCTGCTTTTATGTGTTTTTGTGTCGTCAATTTTTCCCATCCTCCTAGTCCAACCCTTACCATTTCCTTTCAATCCTTCCCTCTTATATATCGGGAAAATGATGCTAAAAACAAATTGATGGCAAGGCACAAATCTCCAAATATCAAGGGGAACGTGCCATTTGAGCCAATTTGTTCTGATTCCTGATTCCTGATTATCTTCTCTAGTCACTACTTGCCGAAAAATATCAATGAAAGTCAATCGATACTAACAGATCGGCTGAAAAGTTCGTATCGTTTCTATGATAGGGCGCCACTAGAATTAAATCCATACCATTTTCAGTTAGCACCAACCTTCAAAAGATATGTGTATAAATTTGACAGCTGTCTGATTATTAGTTTGTGAGATATTGCATTTTGAGTGAAGCTACTTTTGTTATTGTGAAAAAATGGAAAAAAAGGAATTTCGTGTGTTGATGAAACACTACTTTTTGATGAAAAACAGTGCCGCCGATACCAAAAAATGGCTTGATGAGTGTTATCCAGACTCTGCACCGGGCGAAGCAACAATTCGTAAGTGGTTTGCAAAATTTCGTACTGGTCATATGAGCACCGAAGACGATGAACGCAGTGGACGTCCAAAAGAGGCTGTTACCGATGAAAACGTGAAAAAAATCCACAAAATGATTTTCAATGACCGTAAAGTGAAGTTGATCGAGATAGCTGACACCCTAAAGATATCGAAGGAACGTGTTGGACATATTATTCACGAATATTTGGATATGAGAAAGCTTTGTGCAAAATGGGTGCCGCGTGAGCTCACAATCGATCAAAAACAACAACGAATTTATGATTCTGAGCAGTGTTTGGAGTTGTTACATCGAAATAAAACCGATTTTTTTCGTCGATATATAACAATGGACGAAACATGGCTCCATCACTTCACTCCGGAGTCCAATCGACAGTCAACTGAGTGGACTGCACGCGATGAACCGAGCCCAAAGCGTGGAAAGACTCAACAATCGGCCGGTAAGGTTATGGCGTCTGTATTTTGGGATTCGCATGGTATAATTTTCATCGACTACTCTGAAAAGGGAAAAACCATCAACAGTGACTATTATATAGCGTTATTAGAGCGTTTGAAGGACGAAATTTAAAAAAACGGCCTCATTTGAAGAAGAAAGAAGTTTTGTTTCATCAAGACCATGCACCGTGTCACAAGTCGATGAAAACCATGCTGAAATTGAACGAATTGGGCTTCGAATTGCTCCCTCATCTGCCGTATTCTGCAGATTTGGCCCGCAGTGACTTTTTCCTGTTGTCAGACCTCAAGAGAATGCTCGCTAGTAAAAAATTTAGAAGCAATGAAGAGGTAATCGCTGAAACTGAGGCCTATTTTGAGGCAAAGGACAAATCGTACTACAAAAATTGTATCGAAAAGTTGGAAGATCACTATAATCGCTGTATCGCCTCTGATGGCAATTATGTTGAATAATAAAAACGAATTTTGGTAAAAAAAATGTGTGTTATGAATCAATGTGCGACGAATGAAAACTAAATTCATTTTTAGTGCATTTAGTTTTTTTAATTACTTATGGCGTCACTGCCAACATAAAACGGTGGTATTACCTATACTAAAGTACGCCGCCTAACTTTATATCACGGATTTTTGGAAAGCTTCGATTGGTGTTTCATATAGATTGCTTATGCCACAGAGTAATAAAAACCAGTTGAAATATTGAAGCGAGTGAAAACTAATAATATTCTAACAAGAAACATCCAATGAAGGGACGGAAAATTTATCAGAGTTGATAATTTATCACGAAGTTAAGAAGCGATCGGTTTCCAGTAAACAAAATACTGTTGGATTCAATAATCTTCGTCGTATGATTGTAACATATCAACACGAAATCGAAATTATTAATTTTATTGCACCAAATGTCTTCAGCGGGTGATAGATAGAGAAGTCGGCCCGGCAGCTATCTCTAAGCTTGACAATGCTGGACGAATTTCGTGCATGTGGCAGCCCTAAAAAAGATTGGAGGAACGTGCCGAAAACATATCGCCAAAAAATCTGTGCTAAGTCTTATGGGCAACGTTCACAAGAAGCTTCACCAGCAAGCATACAGTCGCTAGATAGCAAATATCGAAAATACTAATCTGTTGTGCTAGTCTAGTATTAAAAGTATATTTAACGAAAATTAAATACTCATTGATATTTCGTACTATTTCCATTATCTGGGACAATCTTTGCGGTGGAGTGCTTGCAGATATTGGAAAGCAAAAACCAGTTTCTTTTCTACATTAAACATATCTTCAACTTTTAGCATTTAGGCTGTTGTTTGTCTGATGAACATCAATGGCAAAAAAAATCTCAAAACGACGCAGAACATCTCTAATGGAAGTGTTATCCAAGAATCAACATAATTTTTCCAGTTATTCCGAAAAATAATAGAAAATTTGATGTTTTCCCCATAATCTTATTTCTAGATACGATCGTCTAATCTTATTGGCTTCCCATACCGAAACATGTCTGAAGCTCCTCCCAGTTGGGAATTGTGACTTTCATTCGTCGTCGTCGTCGTCCCCAAAATACTTACCGAACAGCAGCAGCAGAAAATCGGACACGGCCAGATTGAACAGATAGTAGTTGGTGGCCGTGTGCATGGAACGATTCCTCGCAATCACTATGCAGATGGCCAGATTACCGAGGATGCCGGCCACAAAGATGAAGCAGTAGAAAATGGTGATGGGCAGGATTATGCAAATCGAATCCGCCGTAGTTCCGAAATTTTCGTTAACCAGTGCACCATCGCCATCATCGCCCTGCACGGTGGTTTGATTTGTGTTCACGAACGGTTGCTGGGGCAGCAGCAGGTCGAATCCGGTCACGAAACCACCGGTGCTATTGCCGGTTAGGGTTGCGGTTGGTGAACTGACGGCAACCAGTTCCAGATATATCAGGGACCGATTGAACATGGTGCCAGTCGTCGGCAGTTGCAGTTCCATCATGACACAACCGGGTGCGGGTTCAGGCTCAGTATTATGTTTCCGGACAGCACTCGAACGACCCTTATCTAGTCATTCGATTCAGGTTGAGATGTTTCCTGCAAAAAAAAGGGTAAGCAAATGAAAAATGTTTAGATACGGTGTCACTTTTTTGTCTCCTCCATGAATCAATTTGCCCTCATTTTGGGACTTGACTTCGGATTGATTGGAATCGAATTGGGGTACGATGCGATGGGGGGAGGCGATAGAATTCCAAATGAATGAGTTCTTGTGAATGACTTCTGTTAGAGTGAATTTATTTTTGACACGTCCAAATTGTGTAAAGAATTTGATCGGGCGCCTTTTGATTTTCAATGAAATGGGCCGGTCCTAAATATAGACTTCGTTATTAGATTGACTCTACCTTAAATCAAAAGTTTTTTTCAAGGTGTTTCGGAAAGTTGTCTTCCTTTCTTGGTCGCAAATCTATTCGAGCAGAAGGATGAAAAAAACATCAATTTTGTTATTTTAGTTTTCATTTGTTCCGAGACAAGCTTCACAAACGTCTGTTATTTTAGCAATTTCAGAATTATTTTACAATTCTGGTTATATTTGTTTGGGTATTTTTCTTTGCTGTTTTGCAATATTCACTAATTTCGATATTCTTGCTGATTTTTTATATTTGCTATTTTTGATATTTGCTATATTTTTTAATGTGTTTTTTTGCTTTTCTCATATAGAAAGGTTATGTAATCACTTGAAAAACCGACTAGTAAAGTGTCATATACCATTCGACTCAGTTCATCGAGCTGAGCAATGTCTGTGCGTGTGTATGAGTATGTGTCAAATAATGTCACTAGATTTTCTCCTAGTCCCATACGAAATTCCTGAATTTCATCCGGATCCGACTTCCGGTTCCGGAGTTATATGGTAAAGTGTGTTCAATATTGTACACCGTCACTTAAACCGGCGAAACAAAACACGTAAAAAAATTTCAGAACTGGTCTAAAAACTACACAAATCGATAGTCATTATCAGTAGGCAACTAAATCTATCCTGGTACCCGGTATCCGGTTCCCGAAGCACCGGAAATAGTGGTCATATATACCAAAATGGATCTCACTCACTTTTCTCAGTGATAGTTTGACCGATTTCCACAAACTTAGATTCAAATGAAAGGTCTCACGGTCCTATATGAAATTCCTGAATTTCATCCCTATTTGACTCCCTATTTCATCTCATGTGTAAGGACGTCACCTTAAAACCCCGATTTAGATACTAAAATCACAACGATTTTTTCATATTTCTGCTTAATTCGCCTTGCTCCACATTGGGAATGGATTCATATTCGTTGGAAATTAAAATAGTATTTTAAAAAATCAGCTAAAAACACTTCTGATATGCTCACTGCTGTGCTCCAAATTTCATGTGAAAGTTTTTATATTCATCCTATCGTTGGTTCTTCATTCATCCCATACATTAGCAATGGCGATCGCCATCAAAACCAAAATATTGCACTAGCACACTCTCAGGTTCAAAATGTCCGAATTTCCCTAGAAAAGGGCCTAATGCCAACTATGAGACAACACGCGATATTTTGAGAAACAGTTTGGAATCCTTTCGTAGTTAAAATTTTTTTGGATCGTGTTTTTTTTTCATAAAAAATTTTTTATTCAGGCCAATTTGCGTACAAGCTTAACGTGGCCGAATGAGCCATGTTTTTATTAGATAAAATAATTTGTTTACCGTTGGATCTCGTTGTCACCTTCCGTTGGGAGAGGAGCTTCCATTTTTATCTTGCGATGAGTGAGGGGCACTTTGTTCGTGGCTCGTCTCGTCCTCCATTGCCGCATCGGTGGTATCGTTGTTGGTTTCCGTTTTTTCTTCGTTTTCCTTGTAATTCGCATTCTTGGGTTGGTTGTTAGTTGCTGTAGACGCGCCTTGTTGTGCATTAATTGCAGTTGTTGGTGGGTTTGATGGTACAACAGGAGTACTGCGCTCACTAGTTTCCGTTGTTGGGCGGTTGTCCTTATTTTTGTTCAAAGATGTCCTTTTTGCAGTTTCATTGCAAGGTTTGCCGTAGTGTGCAGGTTGTTCACAAAACTGACATGTAACCAGTTGATTTTCATACATAATCAGCGTTTTACACGGATGTATCCCGTCTTGATCACAAATGATGTAAGATGGAATGGCTTTACGTAGTTGCATACGTACCACTCGCACGCCATTCCGGATACCCGGAAAAAAATTCCGCCATACTTCCCTTTCGATGGAAAGAACTTCACCGTACTGCGACATACATTCCCAAACATACCCCTCGCTGGTCTGCGGGGGAAGGTCATGCAGGCGTACTTCTATGGCATTGTCCACCATGTACACAGGGATTTTATAGTTAACATTGTCATGATCAATACTGTGCACCCCGTTATTAACCGAAGCAAATGCAATTGCATCTTTTTCACGTTTGAACATAATGTACACACAGTTAGACGCCTTGTTGAATTGAATCTCACTTACATCAGTAACGTTTAGATGCATTCGTTCCTTAAGCAAGATTTCAATTTCGCTTGAAATCAATACAAATTGAATTTGGCCTTGTAGGCCAAGTTTCAGGCTTTGTTAAATCGTATTTGCCCATTTCGTACACTCTATTGTTCACTACACTGTATTGTCTTTGTTTCTATCGTCTCGACCGTAAGCAATTGTCGAATGTGTCTGATGAGATGCCAGCACGAACTGCTTTGGATCGTTTTTGTTACCTTTCGTTTTAAATAAAAAAATTTTACTGTGCAGTTAATTTGGAGAACTTAAAAAAAACAAAAGAAGAATTGTTACTATATAGGCATTAGGCCTTCTAAAAACAAAATTCAGAATCAGAGATGCCATTTATACAGATTCATCTGTATTGTATAGATTTTTGCGTTCGAATATTGATTTAAATCAGATTGCAGATTTTATACAGATTTTCTAAATTTAATACAGATTAATAAAGGTTCATAAAAAGTGAGAAGTAAAAGTTAGAACTTATCTCTCTGAGTATCTGTTAGTATTTGATTGCAGTGCTTCTTCAAAAGTTTATAAATCAACGGACAAATCACATGTTAAAATGAATATTTTTTGTGCAAATATTTCATGATGAACACTGATAAACATTTATAATAAAATTCTAAACCAATTTGAACTCATTCATTTTATTAGTGAAAACAGATAGAGCAGATACATATTTTCTATGAAAATATCTGGCATCTCTGTTCACAGCCGATGAAACACACACACACACACACACACACACACACACACACACACTTAACAGTGTTATGGTGACGTATAGCGGAAGAAACCAGTGCTAGTAGATTTGACACAATTTCATTAGTATTCAACACGCTCTTTCTGGTAATAATCGAAACCGAAACAGTGTTTTTGAAATATAATTATCAGCAATATACTTAAACTAATGTCACGGATACCAAAAAATACTTGTTGATGATAATTTAGAGAAGGGAAACAATTTTTTTTTGTAACATTATGACAAAACTTGGCAACTTTGCGAAACCAAATGAGATGAAAACAAAGCGCCATCAAGTGAACTAAGTGAAAAATTTTAATCTCATATTCTTGAAGACTTTTATTACTTTTCGGGTAATTTTTGAAGTTTTTAATCGTTAATTAAACAAGTGGCAAGTGAACATTACTTATTATGAAGTCATCCAGCATTCAATAGTAGTGTAATTGTGCGAAATAGTGAACATGTTTTGAGACGAATCGATTAGTAGATATATTCAGAAACATGACGAACTGTAAATCTTGAGACGAAAATGTGTCCTAAATTGAAAAGTGAGATTGTTTTAAATGAAAGAAAAAACGATCACCAAAGAATTTAAAACCATTTCTTCCAATGAGAAAGTATGACAATAGCTTGAATAATCATTTTCAAACATTCTACAGTTTGGTTCAGGTACGTTGTAAGATATGATTAATGGTCAAAGTAATGAGGTGAAGGGATGAGATGGAAATAGGAGCTCAGATGAAATAGGGAGCCGTTACCCTATGATAATCTCTAGCTATACTATGGTTGTTTTGAATTAATTTTCCCTTCAATATAAATAATGTTCTCTGTTTGATTCGAATAAAAATTTTGGTCATGTTAAATGCAAAAAATATTTATTCGGTTTATCTTTATTGTATGTATGTATGTATGTGTGAAGCCACCATCAGTTCAAGGCATTACCAGTGTATGCGGGTAGACTTACAGTTGATCCGAATTTGATTATCAGATAGCTTTCATGTAATTGCTGTTAAGAAGGCCAAAATGGGTTTTGAGGACCCGACGCCTTCCAGCTAGAACATCTGGCCATATTCTAAAGAATTTCGCTGTACCATCTTAAACCCGCCTGATGGTTTGTTTGTTAGAAGGGTGAGTCTTACTCATTTCAGATCTTCAGGGAGAAACACAAAGCTTTCCCCGCGTGACTCAGGTTGGCAATCCACTCCATCATCCAGTCATTCACACGTAAGATACCCTGATGCACTCCCTGCCCCTCACCGTTGTCGATATACTTGATATTATAATATAATACAATACAATATAATATAATACAACACATTTTTAACATAATATAATTCAATATAACATGATATAATATAATATAACTACAGAGACCAGACATCCAAGCTAGTACAAACTTTTTTAAAAAGCTGTGTAAAGCATACAAGCGAAAATCCGTTAAAAATCACCGTTGCACACGACTTTACACGTATGAATGTCTGTTTTGGATATCTGTTCTCTGTGATATAATATAATATAATATAATATAATATAATATAATATAATATAATATAATATAATATAATATAATATTATATAATATAATATAATATAATATAATATAATATAATATAATATAATATAATATAATATAATATAATATAATATAATATAATATAATATAATATAATATAATATAATATAATATAATACAATATAATTTGATATAATTTTTTTTTCCTTTTACTTTTTTATTTATGACTTCTGGACAGTCAGTAATTTTTACTTTTTTCGGTTTTTTAACGATATCAAACTAACTAGAGATTATAAGAGGAGAAAGAATATGATATTATACCGGTTCGGACAGTAAATGGCAAACGACCTTTGCCTTTACTTTCTGACATATCAGAGACTCGGATGACTCGTATCGCTAAGATGCCTAAGTTCGACTCCTATGGTAGAAGGTAAAAGTTTAGATACGAGAAGCCTTCTGCTTACTTAAATGACTCTTGTCACGTATCACTTTTCCGCACTTTATTCTTCACATCCTTGCTCTTCCTTGAGTACTATGGCTCTATAATTTCATATTCTTTCTCCTCTTATAATCTCTAGTTAGTTTGATATCGTTAAAAAACCGAAAAAATTTTGATATTATGCAATGCAGTATAATACCATATAACATAATATAACACAACAGAAGATAATATATAAACTAATATGCTATGATTCAATGTATAACAGTTGATGTCGCAGTGTAAGTTATGCTCTGATTTCGTCGCAGTACTGCAGGAAATATAATATTTCTTTTTTAATAATAATAAAAATAATAATAATAATAATAATAATAATAATAATAATAATAATAATAATAAATTTTTATTCAATAATATAATATAATTTTTCAGGCACACTGCTTAAGCTCTAAGATGCCGGCTTTTTCTAATTTTAGTTAACGACTAACATAAAACTGTAATATTGGTGTTGAAATTGTCTATTCTCGAGAATCCAGCCTACAGCTGGCAATCCGCAGTGGTCGATGAACTGAATATAGCGTGAGTCTTCCAGATGACGTTGGTAAATATTTATGCTGGCCGCATCCTTTGGTCCGATAATAATAATAACATAATTCAATTCAATATATAACAAATACTGCAACAAACAACAGAACCACATGTTGCAATCTACTACGATTTTGCACTTTAGGATGAGCTTCAAACTACAAGTCATTTCGCACCCTCTCATTCTGCTACTAACACAGAAGACGATAGTACCCAGTCGACGCCATTCTATTGACCAAATGTCATCATAGACGCTCGGGGAGGCATGAGATAGGAACATGTGAGGACTTAGTTATCTCACCATTTGACAACCTATTACTTGTCAACCAAAGTTGAGTTGATGTTATCGGCAATGTCTATATTGATTTAATGCTGCTATTTGGTTCAATTTATCTAGGATATTATTCGGGCAATGATACAAATTTGGGCATGTCTTAAGAGTAAAATCTGCTTCTTCTATTTCTATTGATAAAGAATAATATTGTTGAAAATTGTATAACATTACGCAACAAATTTTTTTTAGAGAATAAATTTGATGCGGAGATCTTGATCGGACTGATGAAACAACAAATCCTTGGATGCTAATTAAGATACCTGGACATGATTGTGAAACGTGAATAATACAGTCGTCTCGACAAAAGGGCTAAAGGCATCAGTCAAAAGCTTTGTTTTTGAGAACTAAAAAATGAATGTAAATTTTAATAAAAGTGAAATAGCTGAACTTTAAGTTCATTTATTCCAACTAGAATGTTGGAAAATTTAAAGCGCTACAATTATGACTTTCTTCTGGAGTTCATTAATTTGAAACTGATTTTTCAAATTGAATTTACTGTGAAACTGTTTGTCAAGAAATTGACAGGAACGTACAAGTAAAATATTTGCTATTTTCATCAAAGTGTTGATTGAAACAAACTCAATGGAGAAAAAATAATTATCATGTTTTGTAGTTTCAAGCAGCATTATTTGCTATATTAACCCAGATATTCTTTTATCACTATTTCAATAAAAAAAATTGTCGTGTGAAACCCGAATTTAGCTATTTTTAAAAACAATTTTCTCAGTGTGAATGTGTTCAAGGACATTCTCAATGCTAATGGTGAATACACTGTTGACTAATTGATTGCGCCGAAGCTTATTCAGTATGAGTAAATAATTCGTTAATTTAGAAGCAAATTTGTTTATTTTCAATTGAGTTTTGCCATTTACCATATTTTTCGTCGCTTCTGTCTTGTGTATGCGATCGGAATTGTACTACTTTAAGAAATTTTTTTTTTTGGTTCCGAATATTTGTTCCTAATATGTAGCTGTGGGATTCTTCGGGGGAAAAATTAACCTAGCAATAAAGGAGCGTCCTTCAGTACAAAAATAGGCATCCGTTGCTATGTCGACCGAGCGCAACGATCGGCTTCCTGTGCTGTTTCGAGGACATCTACAGTTGGTTTCCGCGAAATCGCAAATAACGTGATGTAGATCTTTTTTTTTTCCTTGTGCTTTGATATTTAATGTATAAGTGGTATCCGGTTTTCGATTTTCCGCTGTGCGTTGGTGAGGGAAAGTTACGTACGTCGTCGATTTGACATGCCACAGAAAGCTTGAAATTCAATTCCACTGGCGAAAACGACAGCATCTTTCCGCCTGTATTTCACGTCAAACGATGAAAACGAATTCTGAATTCAGGGGAAAATAAGTCATTTGATTTAAGCTTTTTTACTTCCAGATGTGTTGTCGCCAATTGCCGTACGTTTTTACAAGCTGTTGTATAATTTATGACTATTGCATAACACCAGGAGTTTCACTGGTGGCTGTTGCGATGCTGTTCAGATTTCTTTCTACCATTACTGGAATCAAAATCTGCAATACAATCACTATAAATATGATTGTTTATTTCTCAGTCGTGTGTGTTTTTTGTATGTTTGTGAAACCGCCAAGCAGGTCATTGGAGGACATATGGAATTCTACGGCAGCCGTACGTGTGGCGACGTGAGCAGACGAATTCAAATTGACTGAAGCACGAGGCAATCGTTCTGATTGTTTGTTTTCAAAACCTTTTTGTTTCGATGGTAATGAAAAAATAAACGAATGGAAATTGTATTATTATATATCAACTCGAAAATTACACTGTTGTCGAGCTATGGATTATCTATACGATCTGTTTCACGTTTGCTGATTTTTGTCCGATGAACACAATTCTTGATGGCATTTACATTCTTTCAGACCACGTTTTCTTGCAATTCTATAATCGCCAGCGAAACAACACACTGGAATGACAATGAACAAAGTTTCCCCAAGGATTTTATTTGCTGGCTGAATTTCCCGGTAAGATCAGCATCACAGAAGAAAAAGTCAAAATACGTCCCAAAAATGCAACCTTTTGTTTTCGAACAATGCCGGGAGAATTCCGTTTTTTTGTATTCAATCCTTCCACAGCACAAAAAAAAAACGTTGAAGGACGAAAAACCAGTGGGCGATTATGGCAAACAGTTTGAAGTGAAATTGAAATTCTCACACAAAGCTCTAACTCAAAAAAAAAAACGAAAGCATAAAGCCGGGTTGAATAAAGTTAATTGAACGAATTCCGATAGATAAAACTGATTGCATGTTTTGGAGCTACTTCCGGCTAAAGCACGAATCGATTTTTTTGAGAATCTCCCGTTCGAAGTGTTTGTTTTTTGTGTAATAGATTGAATTTGAAATCGAGCTGCGAAATATTCTCGAGCTAGGTTTTTTTAACGTGAGTTACGAGTGTAATTGATTTTAAAATTGTTTTAAATTAAAACTGCATAAAATGCGTTGAGCAGTTTTTTTTTCACTATATCAAGTATGTTCCGTAAAACAACAATCATTAATAGCGATTCGTTTCGTTGTGACAGCAAGCACATTTCTTTGAGCCGCAACAGCAATTTGCCCACGAAATCGCAACGAGAGGAATATTCCTTCCCGTACAACCGATATTTCAAGTTCAAAGTATATTTATGGCTCTATATATTAAGCAACTTTTCGCACAACATTCATTTTTATTTTGGTTCCACACGCGCTCGGCTGTGACACTTGTTTCGGTAGGTTCGTATCCTGTGGATTCGGATTTCATCAAACAAGGAAACTTGTTTCGATAGCTTTCTTCAATCCTGCAGACAGTGCTAGAATTTGGGCATCATCGGCGTAATGATGTCTGTTAACTGGCAGACGTCAGTATCCTGTGACAGACCTGAAAAAGACGCAGATCTGCAGTTCGGTGTTTGTCGATACTCGTTTGTAGAAGTTTTTCAAGCGGTAAACAAGATTCACTGTAATTGGAAGATATATCCCAGATGATTAAAACTTTTAAAGCTAATGATTTTAATATAATTGGATTGATTTGGGAACACTGCGCATGGATGTTTTTCATCTGATTTGCAAAACAAAGTTTGAAAATATTATGGGGCTGTTGATCCTCTAGATGATTGAAATTATGGCCATTGACCGTCACCACATCGATACAAATTCATATGACTTTTGCTACCATATTCAAGTGAATCGCCCAGAATTCATCGTCAGTTGAATAATCGTACCTAGTCATTTGAAGTTTTGCTTGCTCAGTGTCAAGTGGCAAGTAGTCTAGCTGCTTCATTGTCTTCGCTGTTGGTAGTGAGTAAGTTCGAATGAATAGAATAAAAATGAAAACTTAAACAGGAAACTATTAATTCATGTGTATGATTGAAACTATTAATTCATGTGATGTGATTGATATTTCAGCAACCTGTTTAGTCGTTCATTATCTTGAACCAATTCGAATGTTGACATAAACCTTATTTCAAGGCCGCTCTCATACTATTGAAAGAGATATTCTGTTACTTCAAGAGATCAACTGTGGTTCAACTGAGCTCTGATTTAAAGAGAATCGATTGAAGAACTGAATGCTGCCTGTTCGGTACGTCAGCGAACGTTGTGTGTGTCAGAGTGTGAAGTAAACTGCAGTAGAGAGATCGTCAGTGTTTTTCACATTCGGTTTCAATTGATTTTTTTTAATTCAATAAAATATTTCTTTAAGGCACACTGCTTAAGCTCTAAGATGCCAAGAGTAGGATTCAATTGAATTGAATGAAGTTTTACTGTACTGGTTACGATGTGTTCTTTTTAACCCTTATGCACTCGAATGGGTACCCGGGTACCTTTTCGAATTTCAAAATAAGAAATTTCTGAGTTAGGTTTAAACTAAGATTCTGCAATTCGGTCAATTACAAGAACTAGTTGGACCATAACTTCTCATGCTTTGACTTTTCATTTTACAGTAAGGGGGGTCGAATGGGGGGGCTCAAATTTTTTTTATTACGTAAACACCCGAATGGGTACCCGGGTACCCACAAATAAAAATGCTTGTAACTAAGGCAAATTCCATCCGATTTGAATTTTTTCAGTACGGGTAAATTCAGAAATTTATCCACTTTTCGATGGCCGTGTATATTGCTGTAGTAGGTTCTTCTGGTTCCCGTTAATCCGGATTTCCGTAGAATGTTCCGACACTTGTGTTTTCCACCATAAATGTCATTTACTAATTTGAAACTTTTCCAAACCAGCTATTTGAGAAAGGCCGTACCAAAATGAACCTTTTGTAGAAAAATGACGTCATCTAAAGGGTAGTTGGCCTATTCTGGACTTACTCTCATAGAACGAAAAAAAGGAAATATAAATGAGAACGAAACTGTTTGGGAAGTAACTTCGTGATGTTTCGAAATGTTTGTTGCCAGAATTAAAAATTGTATTGCGTGCTCCTCGCAATAGGCCTGAAGTACATAATAATTTTCAAACTGAAGATAAGAAAGTGAAGTATATAAGGGAACATACATAAAGTACGTCACGCGTTTAGGGGGGAGAGGTTTCAAAAATACGTGACAATACATGGTGAAAAGATTGAGAAATGCTCGACAAAGGGGGAAAGGAGTGGTAGAAAAATTCAAAATTTTATGTTACGTACATAACGGATGCCCCCTGAAATATATAAACATAACAACTCAGCATAGCACTTGATTTCATATAGCAATTCTTAGATAAGATTACAAAAATACGTGAAATCCGTGTATAAATGCCTCGATGTCGGAACTCATTTAGGATATCCGGGTTCCTGGGAACCAGGAGCACCATGTCCATCTTTATGGGTACCAATCCCAAAGAGCTTAAGTTCCTGAATCCAACAGTGCTAAAATTACTTCAATCGGTTGAAAAATGCTCAACTTACAGCGATTTAAAAAAATGGGTACCCGGGTACCCATTCGGGTGGTTAAAGGTGTTTTTTTTTTCGAGTGCACAACGGTTAACGAAATAATAGGTGTTACGAAGTGTTATATACGTCGCTGTTTTGTAAATTATAGATGTTACGAAGCGTTACATGCGTTACTTTTTAGTAAGTTATAGGCATTACGAAGCGTTACATGCGTTAGTTTTTTGTAAGTTATAAGCGTTACGAAGCGTTGCGTTACTTTTTCGTTAGTTATAGATGTTACGAGGCGTTACATTCGTTTTTTTTTAGTCATAGGCGTTAAATGCGTTATTTTTTGGTGAATCATAGACGTTACGAAGCGTTAAATGCATTACTTAAATTAAAAGTTATAGGCGTTACGAAGCGTTACATGCGTTACTTTTTTGTAAGTTATAGACGTCAAGAAGCGTTATATGCGCTACTTTTTTGTAAGTAATAGATGTTACGAAGCGTTACATGCGTTACTTTTTAGTAAGTTATAGGCGTTACGAAGCGTTACATGCGTTAGTTTTATGTAAGTTATAGGCGTTACGAAGCGTTATATGCGCTTTTTTTTTTTGTAAGTAATAGGTGTTACGAAGCGTTGCGTTACATTCGTTACTTTTTTCGAAAATCATAGGCGTTAAATGCGTTATATTTAGGGTAATCATAGACGTTACGAAGCGTTACATGCGTTACTTTTTTGTAAGTTATAGACGTTAAGAAGCGTTATATGCGCTACTTTTTTGTAAGTAATAGGTGTTACGAAGCGTTACATGCGTTACTTTTTCATTAGTTATAGACGTTACGAGGCGTTACATTCATTGCTTTTTTGAAAGTCATAGGCGTTAAATGCGTTATTTTTTTGTGAATCAAAGACGTTACGAAGCGTCAAATGCGTTACTTCTTCGTAAGATAAAAGCGTTACGAGGCATTACATTCTTTATTTTTTTGAAAGTTATAGACGTCACGAGGCGTTATATTTGTTACTTTTTCAAAGTTATAGGCGTCACGAGACGTTACATGCGTTACTTTTTTGTAAGTTGTAGGTGTTACGAAGCGATACATCCCTAATTTTTTTCTAAGTTATAGGCGTTACGAAGCGTTAGATTCACTGTTTGGTAAACGGCATTACATGCATTACTTTTTTGCAAGTTATAGGCGTTACAAAGCGATACATGCGTTACTTTTTTATAAATTGAAGGCGTTACGAAGCGTTACATGCGTTACTTCTTTGTGAGATAAAAGCGTTACGAGGCGTTACATTCGTTATTTTTTTGAAAGTTTGTTTTTGTTATTTTATTGAAAGTTATAGGCGTTACGAGGCGTCATATTTATTACTTTTTTGAAAGTTATAGGCGTCACGAGGCGTTATATTTGTAACTTTTTTGAAAGTTATAGGCGTTACGAAGCGTTACATCCTTAATTTTTTCTAATTTATAGGCGATACGAAGCGTTAGATTTACTGTTTGGTGAACGACGTTACATGCATTACTTTTTTGTAAGTTATAGGCGTTACAAAGCGATGCATGCGTTACTTTTTATAAATTGAAGGCGTTACGAAGCGTTACATGCGTTACTTTTTTGTGAGTTATGACGTTACGAAGAGTTACAAGCGTTACTCGTTTGTAAGTCACAAGCGTTATTTCTTATAAGTTTTGGGCGTTACGAAGCGTTACATACGTTACTTTTATGTGAGCTACAGGCGTTACGAAATGTTACATAGCGTTATTTTTTATGAGTTATAAGCGTAACATATGTTACTTTTTTGCAAGTTATAGCGATACATGCGTTACACATTTGTGGGATAAAAGCGTTGCGAGGCGTTACGAAGCGTTACATTCACTTTTTGTAAGTTATAGGCGCTACGAATCGTTGCATGCGTTTGCAAGTTATAGGCGTTACATGTGTTAGGCGTTACGAAGCGTTATAGGCGTAATTTTTTATGAGTTACTCATTTGTAGGTTTAAGACGTTACGAGGCGTTACATTCATTGCGTTTTTGAAAGTCATAGGCGTTAAATGCGCTATTTTTTATGCATCAAAGACGTTACGAAGCGTTAAATGCGTTAATTCTTTGTGAGATAAAAGCGTTACGAGGTGTTACATTCGTTATTTTTTTGAAAGTTATAGGCGTTACGAGGCGTTATATTTGTTACTTTTTTGAAAGTTATAGGCGTCACAAGGCGTTATATTTGTAACTTTTTTGAAAGTTATAGGCGTTACGAAGCGTTACATCCTTAATTTTTTTCTAAGTTATAGGCGTTACGAAGCGTTACATTTACTGTTTGGTAAACGGCGTTACATGCATTACTTTTTTGTAAGTTATAGGCGTTACAAAGCGATACATGCGTTACTTTCAATAAATTGAAGTCGTTACGAAGCGTTACATGCGTTATTTTTTATGAGTTATAGGTGTTACGAAGCGTTACATGCGTTTCAATTTAGTAAGTGACAGGGATCACGAAGCGTTACATGCGTTACTTTTTTTATGAGTTATGACGTTACGAAGAGTTACAAGCGTTACTCGTTTGTAAGTCACAAGCGTTATTTCTTATAAGTTTTGGGCGTTACGAAGCGTTACATAGGTTACTTTTATGTGAGTTACAGGCGTTACGAAATGTTACATAGCGTTATTTTTTATGAGTTATAAACGAAACGAAGCGCAACATGTGTTACTTTTTTGCAAGTTATAGGCGTTACGAAGCGATACATGCGTTACATTTTTGTGAGATAAAAGCGTTACGAGGCGTTACGAAGCGTAACATTAGTTTTTTTGTAAATTAAAGGCGTTACGAAGCGTTACATGCGTAATTTTTTTATGAGTTATGATGTTATGTAGCGTTACAAACGTTGCTCATTTGTAGGTTACAGGCGTTACATGTGTTACTTTTAAAAAGTTTTGGGCGTCACGAAGCGTTACATAGACGTTACGAGGCGATACATAGCTTAACTTTTCATGAGTTGTAGACGTAACGATGCGTTAGTTTTTAGTAAGTTTTATGCGTTACGAAATGTTGCCTCTTGTACGGTACAGGTGTTATGAAATGTTACTTTTTGTAAATTACATGCGTTGCAAAACGTGACATGTGTTATTCTGTCTAATTTTTTTGGCGTTACGCAGCGAAACATGCGTTAGTTTTGTGTAAGATGTAGGCGTTACGTACGTTACTCTTTTGTGAATTACAGATATTACGATGCGAATTTCGTTTGGTGCGAATTTCGCACAGCGGAAAGTGCACAAAGCTTATCAAATTATTCTCGATTTGAACTGAATTAATTTCGATGTTGTCAAATTTTGAAAATGCACCCATTGTAAAGTTAGACGTAGTCCCACGTCAAAATTTGCATGGAGAATTTGATCGCGGTGTTAGATCTACTAGCAATTACCATTCTGTGAAATTTTACGGTCATCTTTTTCTCATACAACCAATTTACATCCTAGGACAGAGTGTGCTTGTACGGCTGGATGATTGCTTCTGGTATTTTATTCAATACTTTACAACTTGAAAGTTGTAAAAGTTGCAAAATTGGTGTTCATATGTTTCATTTTTACCATTTTTGTTTTAGATAAAGATTTACGTCGTACAGGAAAACTGAAACATATAAAAGATTTTTATAACTATACCGAGTCATTCCCACCGTATCTGTCGACGCGATCGGATGTGTATTCGCTTTAATCCAGTCCAGTACAGTCCGCATTAATCCGCTTTCAAGGTCGTTCTTTTGTTTTCGCAGTTTCGATTGTGATCGGACACTCGGGTGTGCGAGTGAGTTGAGTTTTTTTTTGCACCGAGTTAGATATCGTGATTTGTGCTTTTTCTTCGTGGAGGTTTTTTCACCGTCACACAGCCATAGATAGACAATTGTGATTGTGCTTTTTTCCTCACGGAGTTTTAGGCATCTATTGAAGAGGCAATCGACCAAGATCAGGTCTTGGTGGCCGTTTGTTTTTGCAGCCGAACAAGCTAAGTATTGTTTGTATTTTATTGCTATCCTCTGATTATTTCACTTACACCATAC